>NC_141732.1:81858352-82235852 GCF_971803275.1 Cyanistes caeruleus
CAGCCAGAATGGGCAGGATAAGCCTGTCAGGCCCCAGCTGAGTGTCAGTGCTCAGCCAGAGACTGTTTGTTCCTCCCTGTGGGCAACTGGGCTGTAGGGGGCCGGGCAGAGGCCCCTCTCTGCAGAGGCAGCAAGGTCTATCACTGACTCCAGCCTGCAAAGCCCACCTGAGCCTGGCACTACTCCATAAGGGCAGTTGTGGGAGTGGTGTGCCTGGCCCAAGGACTGCCAGGGCTCCAGCCCCACTGTGCCCACTCCCATCTGGGCACTCTGTCCATCACGGGGCTGCAGCCCCCAGTGCCATAGCCAGCTTGGGCAGGGTTCTGCTGATGGAGGAGGATAGAGAAGAGCCCACAGCCAGGGGGCTGTGATGCACCCCTCTGTGTATCACACAGAGCGGAGGGTCCAGCCCAAGATGCCCATTTGGGTTCAGAAACATGATGCACAGCCTCCATGCAGATGGTGGCATTTAATGGTGCAAAAGCAGAACCCCCTTCCCAGGTACGGTAGTCCTGGGTTCCCAGCCACCTTACACAGCTCTTTGCCCTACTGTAGCTTTTATTGCAACTAAAGCATCCAGCCAAGGGAGGAGAGCAAAAGAAATTGTTTTTCCTAAGCTATGATCAAGCCCCTAACTCTTCAGGGGATGTGGAAAAGGGAATTAAAAGGACCACAAAATACAAAAGCAAGTCAAGGCGTAGGGGAAAGGCTGGTGCAAGGGACAGCCTTCCTGTGCCTGGCCATCCGCAGCAGCCAAGGCAGGGTAAGGGTGTCCCTCGGGCGTTCTGGGATGTGCCTTCCCCATGGCTTTCTCCCAGGTGCTGAGAAGCAGTTCAGATTGTCTGCCAGGGTTTGCCAATGGACTGGATGTGCTCCTTGGCCTTCAGCCGCAGGGCTGCAATGCTGGTGTTGCGTGGGTCTGCCTCATCCAAAGGGAACTTGTCCACAAAGGTGGCCCCACACTGATAAGGCGGCGGCGGCCCCATGGCCCCCAGGGGCTGCAGCGCGTGGGTCACTGCTGGAGAGTTCAGGAAGGGTGGTGGTGTGTAGCTGCCAGGCAGGCTCTGCGGCGAGGCCACGAAGCCAGGCAGGGTCTGCAGGGCTGTGCTGCTGGGCACCGGTGGGCTGAGCCATGTCTCCAGGGGCAGGCTGCTGCTCAGAGGACCCATGGGTGTTGCCTGAGGCGAGCGGTTGAATGAGAGGATGGGCGAGTCCTGCAGCTTCATGGAGGTCACCTCTAGTTTCTCCTGCCGCCTCCACTTAGCCCTTCTGTTCTGAAACCAAACCTGCAAGCAGAACTGTGTCAGCCAGGACCCAGGTGGTGGACAGAGGCTCGCCCCTGGCTTCAGCAGTGCACACAAAACAGCAAAGGAAATACGCCTTTGCAAGCTGGGGCAGAAGGGAACCTGGGGGGCTCAGGCGTTCCTCCACGACCCACAGCCCTGCACTCGGTGAAAAACAGTCCCGCAGTGGAGCAGGCCCGCCCATCCACCCGCCACTGCCCTGGCACACAGCGGGTTCAGCGGCCCCGGGCTGGGACGCACTACTCAAAGGGCGGCAGCACCGACGACGCTGGTGCTGGACGCAGGTCGGCCCCGAACCCCGCGCTGTCCCGTCGACCGGGCCGGCCACCGGCTGTGCGGCAGCCGTGCCCAGCGTTTCAGTGGGGCCCCGTGTGTGGCCGGAGCCGTAGCCCCGAGTGTGGCCGGAGCTGTAGGCTTGAGTGTGGCCAGAGAAGTGCTGCGGTCACGGGCCCGCGCGCCGCATCGGGGTTGCTCCGGCCACCGGACCCCGGGGCTGCGCCGAAGCAGGTCGGGCCGGGCCGTGTGTGGCTTCCCGGCGCCGGGGGTCGTCGGGGCCGGGCCGTCGTGGGGGGCCGGATCGGGCGTTACCTGGACGCGGACTTCAGGCAGATTGACCTTCATGGCCAGCTCCTCGCGGCTGTACACGTCGGGGTAGTGGGACTTCTCAAAGGCACGCTCCAACTCGTGAAGCTGGTACGTGGTGAAGGTGGTGCGGTTTCGCCGGTGTTTCTTCTTGGGCTGTTCCTCTTCCGACGGCTTCCTCTCGCCGCTGCTGCCAGCGGGCAGTTCGGGGCTGGCGCTGCCGGGACAGTACGGCTCTGCGAGGGGAAGACGGGAGGGTCACCGGCGGGATCTCCCCGCAGGGCTTGCCCGAGAGCGTGGGGGAGTGGTGCCCACCCATCCACCCCGCGGGACCCCGCGTTCGTCCACAGCGCTCACCTTGGAAGCGCTCGGCGCGGCCTTGGGGTTCGGCTGGCGGCGGCTCTCCGGGCATCTTGGGCAGGCAATGCCGGGGACCCCGCCGGTCCGCCTCCTTGGCGCTGCCGTCGGGCGGGAAGGCGCCCAGCAGCCCGTCTTCCTTGGTGAACCCCAGGATAGCCTCGATGCTGTGCAGCCTCGAGGGGTTTCCCCCAGGGCTCCGCGCCGCCGGGGCGGCCAGCGAGAAGGCGCCGTCGGCCATAGCGAGCGGGGCGCCGGGCGGGTGCATACTCCGCCGCAGCACTGCGGTCTCACCCGGCTTCCGGGCAGCGCGGGCAAGTCTGGCACGGTGTCACCGGGCGTGCTGGCCTCCTTGGGGCGGGGGAGGAGTGCCGGGGGGCGGTAGGCAAGAGGGAAGGCGAGGCCCCCGCGTCTCTTCAGCATGGAGGGGGAGGCAGGGCATCCCTCGGTCCCCGCCGGCCGCCCCGCCCCTCCCCGCCGGCCCCGGCCCCGGCCCCAGCCCCAGACGGCGCCGGGCGATGCCATCCGGGGCCCCCGAGGCGGGGCGGGGCGGCCCCCGCTTCAGGCGAGAGCTAGCCCGGGCTGAGCGCCGCGGTCGGAGCTGCGGGGCAGGGGCAGCACTGTCAGAAACCGCGGTGGGACGGGCGGCGAGAGACGCGCCGGGCACGGGGGGACAGAGCCGGCACGGCGGGAGCCGCTGCCGGGGGCGCGGTAAAGGGAGATCAGCGAAGGGGACGGAAAGGGGCGGGAGCCCGGGGGTGCCGGGCCGGAGGACAGCGGGTCCCCGGCACTGCCCCGAACTGTTCGGTGGCTCTCGGCGCCTCGCCGCGTTTCTCTTGCTCGACGGCTACAGCCCAGACTCCTCCCGGACGGTTTGTTGGTGCTTCCGTTTCACGGTGGCAGCTCGAAAGCTCCTGCGGCCCCGGCCCGACTCAGGAGCACTGGCGCTGGTGCTCTGCGGGACTTTCGCTCAGCGCCCGGTTGCCTCCAAAGGCATTTCACAAAACAGGTGCTTCTGGGCAGGATGGACGCAGGATGCGGACTCAGTCTTTCAGACTTCACAAACCCGAGGAAGATCTAAGCAATATTTGTGAGAAAGCTTTCCAGCTGCTGTAGGACAGAGCCTGTGAGAAGAGCTGATTCTGTACCCTGTACTCCATGGTGCGAGTGGGGTTTGGAGTGTAGCAGGCAGGGCATGGCTTCATGGGGAATGCACAAAGTGTTTTTGGAGGTGAGGCAGGAGAGCCAAATCCCACACATCACTTTCCACACTTGGCTCGGTGGAAGATGTGGACTCACCATAGGGGGTGGTCCGACCGACCAGGGTAGGACCGACCAGGTAACAGCATCACATCTCCTGCATCGATCTTTTCCCTGCTTTTGTCTTTCTGTCATTTTATCACTTTTCACACTAGCATTTCCCAGTTCCTCTGAGGCACCAGCTACCTTTTGTCACAGTTTGTTTACATGACAAACCCAGTAACATCTAGAGTGGTTTTCAGTCTACACTTAGCTACAAAGATACTTCTGTTTGAAGTCTCAGGAGAGTGTATGTGAAGGAGAAACACCACTGCTGCTGCTCGTTCTTCCAGATATATTAGCTAGTCTAATAAGTATGACCTTTCAATAAATTTGCAGTTTTTTAATTCCCCTTCTACCCCAGCTGGCTCCATATCATATAGATTTTTCCAGAGAAATCACTTCAAAGATTAGCAGTGCTTGCTTCCAGTGTCCACACCTTTTGCAGGTTTATGTTCTGATGTCCCAAAGCTGATTTCTTTTAGGAGTGCATGGCTTCTCCTAGCTCCAGGTGAGGTTTGCCTTCACTGACTGCTGCGGGGGGAAGGGGTTGGTTTGAGGCCAAAAGAACTCAGATGTCCGTTTGCACAGAGGGAAGAGGCCAACAGAAGAGACAAGAAAAGGTTACTGTAGCTTTTGTGGACACTATAAAAAGCCAGTCAATACCATTGTAGGGACACTGGAGGCTACTCAAAGCAATCAGCCAGGGGCCATTGTGTTCCTTTAATCTACATGTGTGTTTCCCAGGAACTCTATTAGTGAAGATGAATGAACTGTGCAATGTTCCTAATTTCTTCTAATTTGAAGCTGGGGGTTTATAGCACTCAAAACCAGCACAAAACACACCTGTCCCTCCATAAGTCCTGGGCAAAAATGGGAATCAGTTTTACTTGTTGTAGCTAAGAAATACAGGAATGTGAGATGAAGGAGCAAAAACCCTTTAGTTAATGCCATAAAGGGCATTAGATCCTTGCACAGATGCTGCTTTTGGGGTACCTGTCGAAGTTGTCAGTTATAGGGTAAATACTCTATTTTTTTTTTGCTGTTAATTACAATATGAAGGCAGCCAAAAATCCTTCCAGCTCTGCAACAGGGCGCTTGACTCCCATACAAGAGGCCTTCCTTCCTGACAGAGAAGGCTCCTCTTTCCTCAGCAGTAGAATACTCTGCTTGTGTTTTCCATACATAGCTACGTTTGTCACTGTAGCATCCTTCTTGAAGGCGAGTGGAATTGCTGTAAGAGGAAACCACTCCCTTGATCCCAGTTTGAAAAAATACCTGAAGAAAACCCATAACCCTGTTATGGGAGGAGAGAGAGCTCTGACTCTTCCACCTCTAGATCTCTGTTTTCTCTCTTGCCATGCTTCAGGCATGTGTATCACTGTGTGACACTCATGAGGCGTTACAGTGCTCCAGGGAGGGAAGAAGTCTAATGGTTCTTCTGATTACACAGAGTGTTTAGATAGGCAAAGAATGGTAACTGAACATTTTCCTTTGGGTCTGATATCCTGTCTGTCAGTTGAATCTCTTGCAGCCCTCTGGGATACATATCTTATAAGTATGAAGCCTCAGAAACTGATCTTTGGTACATCACAGCTTTGCAAAGACCGTTGACCTTTGGAAACTTATGGGGGCAACAAGAATCAAATTTAAGAGTATTCATTAGGGGATGAAATAGGTAGGGTTTGTTACTTGCCTTTCCAAGGAAGTAACAAACTTCCTTTTCCCATTCCATCACCTTTTTTATTTTTTTGCAATGCATTATTAAAATTTCTGCTGAAGTTATGCTTGGAAAGTAACAAAAATTCTCAAGATGGACAATTTGTAAAGTGCAGACATCTGTACCTCCTTCTTGTACAGTGAAGACTAAAGGGAAATGTAGTCACCGTTGAGACATACACATGGGACGTGGTTTCACACAATGAAATCAGCACCATAAAATGCCACAGATTCCTCCTTCCTTTTCTCCTGCCTTTTCTTTATGTCCAGGTGAAATAATTACTGCCTTGCAGAGCAGAGATTTGAAGCTGAAGTCATGCTGCAGGAGAGACATCACTCTCCGGACCAAAGATGTGCAGCAGGGAGGGCCTCCCTGAAAGATAAATGGGGCTTCCAAGGTCAGACTGCAAATCAACAGGAGGGAAGCAAGGAAAAGGAGGAAATATTCACCTAGAGGAAACCTGTACCCTCCTGCAGTTTGTATTCTCTGTATCATCCAGCAGATCATTAAAAACAACAAAAGAAGGCTTTGTTTTTTCCCACCCCAAAAATTCCTAAGGGTGCGGTTTCAGAACCTTCTTGAAAACATAATGTATGAGGAAGGTGCTGCCTCCTCCTGTCACTGCATCACTCACGCCTTCCTTATTTTCTGCTGAGTCTTCATTTGGTCTGCCCAGGAGAATCAGCTGTGTTTTCTCCACCTCCCAGGGTATGGTCTGGCAGTCAGGAATTGCACAGAGATCTTGCTGTCTCACTGTGGGTCTGGGCTGTGGGTATGGGATAGGTTCTCAGAGCCAGGCAGCCCTTTCTGGTGGGATCCCCATGTACTGGGTGCGAGGGTGCTGGCATTTTGGCTCGCTATGGTCAGAGGGAGGGAGGGGAGGTTCATGCTATAAGGCTATATTAATGCAATCCTTCTTTACTTGTTTTCCAATTAGCCTAATTGAATTCGGATTGCTTAAAAGTGGGCACTAGAGACATTTATCTTGATGGGATGACTGTCTTGAGCTCCAGCGATCCTATTAACTCTAAGAACCCAAATCCCAGGTAGGGTCCATCCAGCAGTAACTGCCATGTGACCTAACCCTTTAATCTGCTCCTGACAAAGACACATGGACGCACAGACATGTCCCTGTCCGTTCTCACACGTGCGTAGCTGCATGCACACACATACATGTGCATTTGTGCACAAATATGGACACAAACATTCCCAGACTCACATATCAGCACATGTGCACTTACACACGTGCAGTGGCTCCCCTGTGACCTGTCCCCAGAGCTAAGCATCTTGAGAGCTGCATGTACCTGGGGTGGCCCCACCACCTCCTACTCATATGCCTCCCCAGGTCTGTGGCTGGCAGCCTGGGAACAGCCGGTGTTGGAGGGGTGAGCCCTGCAGGTGCTGCCAGGAGCAGGCAGCCACCTCTGGCAAGCTGCAGATCAGGCATCCATTTAGGGCAGCATAGATTTGCCACCCTGCCCTGGCTCTGCCACTCCAGATTGAATGTGGGAGCTCTGGTCTAACAGTGGTGCCTAAGGCAGCTCACTCCCATGCCAGCAGTGCTTCAATGGGGCTGGGCTCCCATCCTGTGCCAGTCCCAAGCCACCCCCCAGTCCCACTTGTCTCTGCCAGCCCTGACATTTTTTTGGAATCTCATTAATCATTTCTTTGGTGATTCTGACTGTACTTTCTTCTCTGACCCTTTAAACTGTGAAAATGCTGATCCTGTATCTGCTGACAAATTTAATTAGATCCTTTAAAGCACCAGATGCTTTCAGTAAGATTTTTGGGATATCCCAGGCATATTTTAATTCAAAGGTCAAAACCCTTAGGCTTGTTTATTTTGGTGTTTTATAGATAGGACAATTCAGTCTGCAAAGCAACATAACAGTGTGGAGATACCACCCAGATTTATACCAGTGCAGAGAGAAATGCACTGAGCCTCATAAACCTAAGGCTGGTTGAGCTGAGCTCGTGACTATTTTATCTACTTTATGTAAAGACCTCCTAAAAGATCCCACTTGTCTTTCCACATAGATAATTAGATTCTGTGGTGCCACGTGAGAGAAGAATCCCAAGAGGAAGAAATCAGATCAGAAGTCTTGGTGGTTTTAGGCAAAATAGCTCGGATGCTTGAGGTACCTGCTGAAGATAGGTTTTCTTCACTAAAGAAATTACCTGTTGGATGAGAGCCATTTAATGCACCAGGACATCCTCTGGAAAAAGCAAGGAAGGTCAAAACTTGTCAACTCTGTGTTTCTTAGGTAAGAAAGAAATGAGCAAGAAGAAAATGCATATTTTCTTAATGCTACAATGGGTGAAATATTGGATAATGGGTTTTCAAGCAAGTCTGTTCAGTTTCTATTTGAAGAGTGATTGATGAAAGAATTTCCCCAAGCTCTATTTGTAGGAAGGAATCTCAGCTTCCTTTTACTGTTAGCAAACTGCCTATGTTCAGGGAAACTAGAAACTACTTAAAAGAACATTTAAAATATGGTTGTGAGAATTGTTTTTAGAAAGTGCTTGTGTGCTCAGCAGAAACATTAGGGAAAAACTGGCAATCAACTTGAAATGTGACAAAAGATTCTATTCAAAAATAGGTAAAAGATATACAAATAAATGTATTTGCCAAATAAATGTAATTTGCCTTAATCAAACATGATCCATATGTGACAAACACACAAAGCTGCATGCTGCCCTCTGTTTTTTTGCAGACATGGAGGCAGGCACCACTGTGACTGTCAGTAGTAATGAGCTTTTTAAGGGCAGCAGCCTTTCTCTGGCCTTTTTCTGTATCTCAGTGGCTGTGTCAGTGCACCAGGAGGTGGTAGGGGGACTTCCCTTGCCACCTTGGCACCCAGCAGCTGTTTGAGCAGGAGGGAGGGGAACCTCTCTCCCTTGCCCTTCTTTCTGCCTCACTGCAGAGGTGACTTTGCCAAAAGGAGAATTTGACCTCCTTTCCGAATGACCGGTAAAACACTATGGGCATAGCACAGGCTCACATCCTCCCTGAGATGCTGTGTCTGTCTGTCTCTTGTCGCTGTCCCCATGTAGCTGTGGATGACTCCTCTTTATCTGTGGAACCTGTGTTATCCAGGCTTTTCCTGTACCTCTTCCTGGAGACAGATCCTCCCTGGTGGTGATGGGGCTTTCCAGGATCCATGGGATGATTAACTTCTCTCCACAAAGCCCTGTAACACCCTGGGGCTTGGCAGAGCCCCCACTGCTCTATGGGGCTGGAGGACATGACCCAAAGCAGGCAAGGGGAGCTCAGCACAGAGTGTTTTTCCACCTGGAGTGTGCTGTGGTTGTGTCTTGTGCACTTCACAAACCAATACTGGAGATGGAGAGGGAGATGGAGAGAGGGAGAGGAGAGGAGAGGAGAGGAGAGGAGAGGAGAGGAGAGGAGAGGAGAGGAGAGGAGAGGAGAGGAGAGGAGAGGAGAGGAGAGGAGAGGAGAGGAGAGGAGAGGAGAGGAGAGGAGAGGAGAGGAGAGGAGAGGAGAGGAGAGGAGAGGAGAGGAGAGGAGAGGAGAGGAGAGGAGAGGAGAGGAGAGGAGAGGAGAGGAGAGGAGAGGAGAGGAGAGGAGAGGAGAGGAGAGGA
This sequence comes from Cyanistes caeruleus, assembly GCF_971803275.1. Lineage (NCBI taxonomy): Eukaryota > Metazoa > Chordata > Aves > Passeriformes > Paridae > Cyanistes > Cyanistes caeruleus. The sequence goes on from NC_141732.1 coordinate 81,867,218, forward strand.
GAGGAGAGGAGAGGAGAGGAGAGGAGAGGAGAGGAGAGGAGAGGAGAGGAGAGGAGAGGAGAGGAGAGGAGAGGAGAGGAGAGGAGAGGGAAAGAGGAGAGGGAAAGAGAAAAGGGAGGGAGGAGAGGGAAAGAGAAAAGGGAGGGAGGGAGGGAGGGAGGGAGGGAGGGAGGGAGGGAGGGAGGGAGGGAGGGAGGGAGGGAGGGAGGGAGGGAGGGAGGGAGGGAGGATATAAATCATACTTAGTACATTTGTTAATTTAAAATTAATATTTTTACTTGATTGGTTGGAGACAGAAAGACAGACAGAGAGAAAGAGACTTATAAACCTGTAGGAAGGTGCCACATGTATTAATTTCCAAATTTATTTCCCAGGCTAGCTCTTGGAGAACTTACAAAGCCATTCATTTTATAGAATTCCTTGGGAGTAGCAGCCTGCATTGTCCCATAAACACAGGCAGATTTAACATTAGTGTGAGCTATGCCTTTCCTCAGATTTAGGTGCCCTACCCTGGCATAACCTTCCATGTTTATCCTTTGATGGAGATAACTTCCAGAATCAGCATGGGAAGCTGGTTTTAGCCTTGTGCTGGTACCCCAAGCCCCAGAATTTGGCACACAGAGCAAACAAGCAGAGGGTCACTGCTGTCCCTTGATGTTTGAAGTGTCTTTGAGAGGCTAGGAAATGAAAGCAGACTGGAGAAGCCTGCACTGCTCCAGAGCCACCAAGCCTTACTTTCCTACAAGTCCCCACTCAGTGTATATGACATTTTTGACCCAAGCTGTTGAGTTACATGCTTCACTTTTTGCCTTTTGCTATACTTAGTACAGAGATGATTTTAAAAAAATCAAGGTTTTGCAGAAAATGTGAGTATCTGAACACTGTGTTTGCCTCAAGTTGTTTGAAAGAGACATGTTTTTATAAGAAATATACATGTTTATTTCTGAAATTAGGATTAAATGAGCGACTACCTCTGTGTGATGTATCAGAAGTACAATTTTGTCCAAACAGACACATTTAATAGCATCTCAATCACATGGAAAAAATGGAAAAAGGCACATTTCCCCCCGCCCCCCCATATTAACTTCTTTAAAGACATTTTTTCCACGGGGGAAAAAGTTGTTCAAAACTGAGGATCAGTTCTAACTTCCTTCTAGGCAATCCCAGCAGGTAAATTTTTACTCTCCCCTCAGGGTTTTAAGTCTCTCTCTCATCACTTTTCTATATTTACACTGAATGCTACAAAGCTACGTGAATCCCTCTGCCTGCTCTCCCTCTGCAGCCCCAGCAACACAAGACTGAAGTTACAGCCCTTGGGCAGTGGTGGCTCTTCTACATCACAGAACATTTCTGCTCAGCTGCCTGTTTCATCTCAGTGAAGGTGGCTTGTGCCTTTTCTTTGATGGCATCCATGTCCATATTCTGGATGTTCTGCAGCTGGCCTAGGATAGAGTCCTTGTCCTCTTCCTCCTCCTGATCTTCTGCCACCATCTTCTGAAGGTCTTCTGGCAACCCCACATCATCTCCAGCCATCTGTATTTGATTCTCATCCAATTCGCTCTAAAGCAGGAAACAAAACCAGCAGATGAGAGTATTTCTGATCTCGCAGGATCTACAAATGAGCCTCTTGATTTGCTCTTTTTTGTTTGGTTGGGTTTTTTTGTGGTTTTTTGTTTTTGTTTTTGTGGTTTTGTTTCTTTGTTTTTAGGGGGAACTGAAACAGGTGCACAGATTTTTCAGTTAAATTTTTTGGGAGCAACTTAAGAATTCAGGGCCTCAATCAGCCTCCATGAAAGTTCTAAAATTTTTCGGGCAATGTCAATTATATTTCTTCGAAGGGCTTCAGCACTGTTAAAACTGAAGTCCTCAGCGTCACTTGCCATTTAAGAAATCTTTGCCATGCTGATAGTGCAGGAATTCCATTCCAAGTTATTTGTATCCCCCAAAACCATGCTGCAGGACACTACCGAGCCTGCCAGCTGCTGTGCCTGTCTGCCTCTGGTCAATGAAACAAGAGCTTAAGAAAAGCTGTGGTATCATTTCCTTATTCAGTTGTTGGGGGGGTGGAGTGATTTTTAGTTATCAGCACCAAACTGAAGCCTTCTGGAAGAAAGATGCATTAAACTTCAGAATGAATTACTGAGAAAAGGGTCCCCCATCTTCCCAAACTATGTCTAAACTCTCTCTGGGTCTCCGGTTGGTCTCTGAGTTGTGATAAAGAGCAGGGGCTGCCTGGCACATAATCAGTGTTGCGGTGCTGGTAAGCGGGGTAATAGGAGAACTTGGACAATAAAAGAGAGGAGGGAGGTTGGTTGCGAGTCTTAGAAAGCAAAAAGAGACAGGAGAAGAAACTGGTTGAGCAATTAAAAGGGCTGAGATGCAGTAGGCACTGCACACACTTGCTTCCTGCCTGCCCACGGAAACACTCCATCAGTGGGATTATGTCAATTTTTCAAACAATGGTGATTTTGTTCACGTTTTCTGGTGGATTCTGATGGACCCAGAGCTCAGAAGAACAGGGTATTTTGACACAGTTCACACATCAAAGATAAGCATTAATGCCTCATTACATCTCCAAAATTAAGCATGACAACAGCAAAGGCCTGATATGAATAAGCAGCAATGCTATCAGCAGGAGGTGTTTTTTAGAGTGAGGAGTCTGGGTTTGCATGAATGAAAGGACAAATGAATGCAGGGACGTATATGAGCAATATCTGTGTTGTTGCAGGCCTTTGTGAGGACAGGAAGACTGGAGGTGTTCAGCTTCATAACCACTATTTATGGTGCCATATTTCCACACTTTATGTTTGCAATGACTGTACTACCTTTAATCTGATTTTTCCCAGTATATCCTGAGAAACTGTGGAGAGCTCTAGCAGGATTATTACTGCTATGTGGATAAAGTGGGTGAGGACATCCCTTCACCTTTTTGGGTAAAGGTTGCTGCAGTCAGATATGTGAGAGCTAGAAACAATCTCCCAAACAGAGGAGGTATTTTTTATTGATTGTGTAGCAGGACAAAATGTGTTAAGCTTTAGTTCAGCATCTGATGGCTATCAGAGGAGCTAGGAGTTAGCCCTTTTGAAATCCTCAACAGTAGCAGTAGGGGATTATAAAAAAATTTAATTACTGAAGAAGTGCCCCTAATCAGACAATCAAACATGTTCTTTCCCTTAGAATTATTTCTAATTTAAGGTATTATCACTGCATGCTACTGTAGTGATTCATGTCTTCGGCAATGTGAACAATTGTCTGGCACGTTCTTGCACCAAAACCCACTGTCCTATGGAAGTCTGGGATGTGATGTGCCACAGTTTGGGGCTTCAAAGTGTTCTCTGAAAAAGAATACATTGAGATATAGTCTAAAGCCATACAGTTCTTCCCAAGCTACCTGCCTTTACCCACTTGACATTTATCTTTAATAGGCCTAATATGAGCTTTAACAGGGTGGGGTTGCTCAACAAGAAGCAAAGAACCACATGATACATGTATGGCCTCTCTCTTCCTTCTAAAATGCGAGCATTTGATTCTTGTTTACTTTGATTTGAAATGGAAAAGTGAACACAGAAGCAACATCTATTCTACTAAATCAAATATGCCTGGCACTGGTCTCTTGCCCCAAGGCCAACTGGCCTGGAAAAACCCACTAGGATGCTACTGAACTCTGTCGCCCTACCAAACAGGGTGGTCCCATCTAACTGCCGATTGGAAATGCCTAACTCCCAAACTGGCCGTGGGAACTACTTGGGAGAGTGCCCAGGCCAAAATTGGGTCAGACATTATTCTGACAATTCAAGAGCATAGGCAATAGAGTCCAAGTGCATGGTAATGTTTTTTGGCCCTGATTAGGCATCTGATGTAGTCAGTCCCAGATCTGTTTTGCTATAGATGCAATAGAGTTCTTTACATATACAGTGATACACAGGTAGGTCTGAGCAGAAAACTGTCTAAATACCTGCTTTGTTACAATTTGGTGGTAAAGTCCTCTGCCTAAATTAAGGTGCAGAGGTCCAGTTCAAAGACACCAACTTTATTTTGTAGCATTAAGTGTGTAGAGAAATGAGAAAAAAGGTGTGTGTGTGAGAGAGAGGAAGGATTAAGATAGTGCAAGCAGGAGATGGTCATCATCTGATATCACAGGGGAAATTCCTTCTCTGGCTCCCACAGGTAAAGGATACTGTTTAACATCAGACAGCTCCATGCCTGCAGGGCAGGAAAAGAAACCTCCCTCAAGGAGAGACAGCTTCTCTTACTAAAAATTTTGTCAAGCTCCCTCAAAGGAAGACGACGCACTCCAGGCAGGGAGAAGAACAATCAAAGTTTGGTATTGCTTGTAAAATTGCACTTTCGATTCTCTGAACAACGATGTTAAAGTCTTCTGCACAGCTTAAGGAGCAAAGAAGACCAAATGCTGGTTCGACACTGCTTATATGAAGTCTGCTTGTAAACAAAAAAAAGATCAAAGCTCACAGACTAATCTCCAGCGGAACCAAACTTTTTTCCAGCATTGCTGTGTGATGTACTGCTTTCTTTATGACTATCTACCTATGCTGATGTGCAGAGATCCTTAGGTAGCTGACTTCAGACCTTATCCTGTGATTCATCACCTATAATGCACAAGCAACATACAAAGTCAGAGTTCACCTTGCTTTGACCTGCAGGTGGGACTTAAATTAGCAACACAGCAGCACCACCATCCAGCACCAACACAGGCCACTGAAGGGCTGCAGGTACCTCACAAGTACGTATGAGGAGCCAAATGTTAGAACCAGCAGCCTGCCTCTCCAGAAACAGCCTCAGAGAATCCAGAGATCACAGCTTAGAGCACAGAATTGCTGAGTGGGGATGGCTCCCTCCTGACAGCTGCATTGGGACTCCATTTTTCCACAGCTCCTCATCAACTCATGCCCCTGCGTTTAGACCTTGCAGAAATTAATTGATTATTGAATCCCAAATCAGGAAAAAGGCAGCAAGTGGATAACAGAGTTTGGTGAGTTAAAAAAAAAATAAATTAAAAATCAACATTATTATTAAAATATTAATATCTGAATTTATATAATATATTTTAATGTTTTGTATGAATGTGATGCACTGTCTATGCCAAAGATGAAAAAGTTGTCCATAGATAAAATGTCTCATGGCTAAAAACATCTTTCTGATGACAAACTTAAGTTGACATCTCTGTTAATAGGATTAGGTTCATTAAGGGTCTACTTTCTCTTATAAATCTGGCCCAGATAGCACGGAGCTTTAGATTTTATATGGCAAAGGGGGGGCCCTGCTTAGTCCTGAATTTAATGTTTTTACTTAAAATGCTTGCCTGATTGATATTGGTAATATTCAGTGTTTCTAGCTATACTGGGCTACCTGAAATGACTTCCAATTTTCAAAATATTTAATGCATTATCAGAAGTCTGAGAGCATTTTACTGTCAGAATGTTGTATCACAAGCACTGAATTTTTTTTCAGAGACATACAGCGTGCATGTAATAATTTAGTTTTCCTCCTACTATAACATGTTTTCATGAGGGCTGATGAAAACCAAGAAATGCCATAGGGAGAAACAAATGTAGAAAAACATATCCTGCAATATTGTTTTCTGGCTTAGAGTTACTCTCCTACCTTGGAGACAAATCTTCCATTGTTATTACTGAAATATGGCCCCAGAGAGCACTTAGTACATGCCAAAGCCAAGACCCTGCTGGAGATGGGTCAGATCACTGCTGCATACTTGTGTGTCTATGAGGTGCTCAGCCAAGGGGGATTGGTGACCTGGACACCATCTTGAGCTGAAGAAAGCACTACAAGTGGGAGAATTTGAAAGCCAGCTCCACCGACGTTTAGTTGAGACCTGGGCACTCAAGTATACTGGAGCTTTCCAAAGCAGCTATCCTTCTTGGAGCTGAAAGTGCAGGTGAGATGCTGGGTAAATGCTGCTCAGGAGTTGTCTCAGCATATGCCTCCAAAAGGAAAGCAAAGCCTAATGATATTTTACTCCTCAGCTGCTAATTAAAATGCTGCTGTTTAGAGACTTAGGCCTTCCAATCCAATCAATCACTTAAAATCTTGGACTTAATTTTTTTGCATAATTAATCTTTCTGTAATTAAACTCACCCTCGGGGTATGTTGTCCAGCTACAGCACCAGCCAGGCTCTTAGGGGTGGAATACATTTTACCTGAGTTCATCAGGTGACAACCTGGCCTCCCTCCGGAAGAGACACAGCCACTGGGAGGTGACTCAACCCCACCTTAAATGCTTATTTAAAAGTTTGGTTAGATGAGGTTAAAAGTGCTGGTCTCTTTCTGCTGCTGAGTCCCTAAATGACTTGTTTGGATTAAGCACTACAGTTTTTAGCAGTTAAATTTACAGGAGATGGATTCTTTACCTTCCTCCATTTCAATCAGTCAAAAAGCACTGGAAAGTACTGATCAGAAAATGAGTGGTAATGACTCAGAGCTGGCAGGTGAGTAATATAAATAAACTCTCAAATTGATAAGAACCATCACACATATCCTTAAGGATATAAATGAAATATGCCAACATCTTCCCAGTAGTGACGGGTCAGAGCAAATGTGTGATCCAAAGTCCTGGAAAGAGTACTCTCTCCTGTATTACTTCTCTCCTGTCCATGGCAGAAGATTACAAAATAACACAATAATTTTAAATATTTTAACTAAGTTGCTTGAGGCTTTTGCTTTCAATATTTTGGTTTTCCTGAAAATATTAGACAGTGCCAGGATCACTAAAGAAAAAGGAATGGGCAGTTTAAAATGGGTTGGAATTTGGCCTCTGGACTAGATGAACTGATGAGCTACAGGCTTACCTTGGGCAGTCTGTACTTTTCTCTGAGGTGAACCCTCAGAACGGCTCGCTCTGCTTTTTTCTGTGCAAATGCTGCATCTCTTTCCATCCTGGAAATTAGAAAAAAATGTTCGTTCAAGATACTAATAAAAACAATCTTTTGCACTCAACCAGTTGCTTGGGTGCAAAAAGCTACACACGGGAGTTATTCCCCAAGGTAAGTAACTTGTCCAAAGGCACAAAAGGAGTAATACCAATAAAGTGATGCCAAGGGGTCACACTTCCTGTGCTTCTGTCACCTGTGAATTTTCCTGGTCTTTCTTTGTGCATTCATTGTTTCACAAGAGCAATGAATTCTAAAGCTTCGCTGTATGGAAAAGCACAGACTTAATCTGTGATTTTATAAAATGTTTTCATTAGATTTAAGAACCAGTCTGCACCATTTTTTTTTTAGATTACATATGTATTTACTTGAAAAATGTGTCTCCTCAAATATTTTTGGTAACATTTGATAATACTCACCTTTCATCCCCCTCTCCCCTTAATTTCTTTATTCTCTGGTAGAATTTTAAGGGAAATTCTATTGCAAAATTGATCTTGTTTCAGTATATGTATTTTGGCACATAAAAGCTACTTCCAAAATGAAATATTACTTTTCCTCTGCTTCCAAAATGAATTTTTGGAGTTCTCTCCCTCTAAAAACAAAACCTCCACAAGCAACCTAAAATCTGAGAAGAACCCAAAGCCTGGCCAGTAACAGGTTCAAAACTGCCTGAGCACAAATTCAACAAGGCATATTTCCTGGTGTTTCCACTTCTGCACAGCTGAACACTGGGCAAAATCCAGGGAGCCCTGAAACAGGAATATGCTCTGCCCATGTCAGAGATTTCTAACATAGAAGCAAATCTCATCCTCAGATGATCTTTTTTCTTAGAGTTTCTTTCTATCCTATATAGGGCTATTCCTGCCCTGCTTCATCCATACAGTTCGGCAGGGAAAGGACACGTGCCCCACTTAAAACCAATATAGAAGCAATTCTTTTCCCAGGCATTTCCCTGTCCCAGGAATTCTGTGTTTCTTCTCAGTCTCCATAAAGCATCTTCCTGCCAGCAAGTGGTCATTTCTCTTTTAAATATCCCTTGACTAAAGGCAGAGCAAAACATTCTGTGCTTTTTTTCAGACCAAATGACACCTCTTCAGGGCTTCCTGATAGAAATGTCTGATGCTAAATACAGACCTGGATACCTCAAATTCCATCAGTCATTAACCTGGCACCTATAATCATCTTACAAGAAGGATTTACACAACCATTATGTAATTGACCATTAGAGGAACAGATGCATTAGAGATTTAAAAGTCAATCGTTTTATTTATAATTATGCATGGTTTGAACTCCTACACACACCTAGTCCTCCATTTTACTTGTTTTGATAAACACAGCAAGTGATAGAGATTGTCTTTGCAGACAAAATTGAGACTTAATTGATTTTTAAATCAATTAAGTTCTGCTTTATTTAGTAGATTTTAGGAAAAAAATAACCATCTTAAACCTTTGCTCAAGATAAATGAGCACTCAGTACTTTTTCAAGTCTGCCATAATAAATGTGGACAACGAAATATTACATATTGAAAGTGTACTCCACATGGAGTTCTAGGAGAACAAATCATATACATTTAAGAATTAAATCCTGCACTACAAACATCTTGGAAAATTTTTCTAGATAAAGTAACATCACCTAGGAATGAGTCCAGCATATCAAGCTGTGAAGATAGCAGGAAAGCATAGGAAAGAGTTGCAGATGGGGAGGGGGAACAGGAAGAGGGAATGTAATATTTTATAATTTCCAGTTGAGGAACTTTTATTTTCCAAAGTCTTTTTATCAAAGATTCATCTGCTTTTTAAAAAAAATCAGTGAAGAGCTGCATGTTTGGCTTTTTTTTGGGTTATTTTTATCTGCACAAAGTTACCAAGAATCAGCCCCGTACTCATAATAAGGGAACAGGTACTCACTTCTCCTCAACCATTTGCTTTTGATATTCCTCATACTCCTCTCTGGTCATTCCTGCAGCTGCTGCTGGATCAGAAGGAGTGCTTTCTTCTTTGCTTTCTTCCCCTCCACCTCCAAGTCCCAAATTCTTTACCTGGTTGCTCAACATACTTTTCATTAGAAAGGCCATCTTCATAAAAGAAAAGGGGGAAAAAAAAAAAAAAATTAAAAAAAATAAGAAAACAACTACAAGAAAGCCAAACAAAAAAGGTTTTCAAACACAACAGTTTGTAAGCAAGAGAGTTTCTACAGCCACATCAGCTCTTCAAGGGCACAGCGCTAGTGAAACGTGAATGCCAAAACCAGTTTGTCAGCCATAATCTGGATTAAAGAACTCCTTAATATATAGAGGCAGATGGTTCAGATTACTCCAAAAAAAAAAATCATTAGATGCAACTACCTACTTTTTCCATTAATATCTTAAGCTAATTGTACACACACACAAAAAAATCAATTATAGTGTGCAATAGCATTTTGACATCTTTAGTCTTGTAACTTGCTCTTACTTTCAGAGAGATCACAACATTCCCTGGATCTGAATTGAAAACCTGCTTGATTCCACAACCATAGTAAAATAGCAAAACTCAGGCTACTGAGTGGAAAACCCTCAGATTTGAGATTTGAAAACTTGAAGTCTTCATTAAGCAAAACCCCTGATTCTTTTTATCCATTAATATTTTGTCCCACTGGACAGAAATATATTGTGTGTTTTTTCTTCAGCCCCTTTTCATACAGTTGGTTTATCTTGCAGATGAACGAGGCATCACTCATTAAACTATGAGTTACATTAAGTTATCAAAGTTATGGTTACTTTATTTCAAGAAACCCCACAGAAAGCAAGTCAGATCTTCCTACTTTTCTTTAGGGTTTCTGTCAGCTTTTCCCCAGGCTGTCTCCCTCTAAACTTGTGCTTTGGTGCTGCGTAAAACACCTGCTGTTTTTAATCCTAATTGCTAATAAAGGATGAATAAATCTGAATCTGTATGCCATAAAACAGTCTGGATACCTTTTGGGTGTAGATTGTTTCTCTAGGTCCTCATCTTTCAAAACTTTAACCACATCATTAGCTTCACCAAGTCTACTCAGCTAAACATTTCCAGGATATGCTACCTAGGTCATAGACTATTTTCAGAAAGAAAATCACCCAGTAGGTTCCCAAAGTTCATGAGTTTGGGTTTTGAGCATTCATCCTACTGCCCTGACTGCACATGCCATAATGCAACATTCTGGAATTTTGATTATCTAAATGGTTCTCCCAGCATTCTCATAATTTCAATGAGAACTGAGAGATGGAAGGATTCCAGTTTGCCTAATGCTTTAATCTGTATTACAGCCTTTCTAATTAAAGCAGACCTATTACTATTACCAAAAAAACAACAACAAAAACAAAAAGCAAAACCACAGGACATTCAGAAATCTTGGATTATTAGTGACTAAACAAGAAACCTTAACTTTCTTTTTGAAACTATCATTCAGAATCATGAATTCTAAGTAACAACTGCTTCATCTATATTTAAAATTCTCCTAGCTGGAACTTTGCAAACACTGATTTTTAGTGTTAGGTCTCAAGGGTCTTATCCAAGTGTATGGGAAGTCATACCTGTTAAGCTTTGTGCTGTTGGTCTTTACTGTAAAGAAGCTTCCCTGACTTTGCTGTAGGCTTTGATCCCTCTAGAAATGTTTCTAACATAAGTTTGTGCCTAAAAGTGATGCTTCCACAAGATTGAGAAAGGCAAGGACTGGACTAGGGAGGGACTGCTGAGAGGTCTTGCCCTCCAGCTCTCAACCTTGCAATCAGCAAAAGGCCTTCCCATGTTAATTCTGAGATCAAAGATAACAAAAATGGCTTTAAAAGTTACAAGGCCTATTGGCATTGAAGCTGCTGAGAAACACAGGAGAGGCTGCTAACAAAAAGCACAACACAGCCAGTACTCCCAGAGTAATTCTGTTTCAGGCAGGTGCTCTATTGAAGTTAAAAAACTTACTGCTTTTTATTGATGACAGGAAACACAGGCTTCATGAAAACATACAGACAGCTGTTAATTAAGGACTCATGTTGCCATTTCCTTTGCTTTAAATCTATGTCTTTTCCTTCTAGCTTAAGTGAAAAGAAAATTAAAGACTCTCTTCCTCTTATATATGATGAAAGTGGGTGATATATAAAAGCCTGTGTTCCATACCCAAGGAACACATGGATCTCTAATCCCAGCAACAGAATTCAGTCTTAAACAGGCAAATTCCAGAGGGAGGCCAGCCCAAAAATGCCATTCAAATTCCCAAACTTTTGTAGATTCTGTGTTCCTATCAGTCACATAATGCAAAAATACTTAGGTGTTCTTGAAAGAACCAGGGCTCTGCCCCTTGCTTCATCCCTCTACCAAGAGGATGTTGCCTTTTCTAGCAGCTGGACCATCAGAAAGAAGTATTTTAGGGTTTTGTCAGCTTGAATAGATTTAAGATTCCTCTCCTCCACTTGCTAAAAAATGTGCTCCTGGCTGGGGAAAAATGACAAAGAGGGAATTCAGAGTCAGAATGCCATTAACTCCCCACTGTCAGGTAGAACTGAACCCAGATCTGTAAGTGTTCTGACTCTGAACGAAGGGTAAAGAATGCTTCAAATACACTTGCTTAGAATTCATGGACATGTACCAAAAGAAAAGAAAAAAGCTTACTAAAAATATGCACCTTTATTCAAATAAGGTTATCTCTGAACTCCAAGTATCAATTGACATCAGTCAGAAACAAACATGAAACTGTCAGCTGTTTGAATTTAAAATAGTAATAAAAAAAAAAAAAAAGAATTTTTGGTGTTACAGTAATTGATCCATTGAGAAAGGTCAGATTTTCTTCCCACAGAAGTCACAAACCAGAGCAGTTAATTTACAAACCATAAACCAGGTCATTTACAAAGCGTATTGTGCATTTGACTTGTGAAAGATTCAGGGATGACCATGCGCTTAATAAACCCCCACCAGTACAATCCCATTATCTTGCCATTGTCAAATATTTGCACTTAATCATCCACAATTCAAATATAATTTGTTCTCCCTAATATTGTCCAACTGCATTCCAAGGTGTCTTTTCCTCATAGCTGTGAAATCTTACTGGATAAGTATCAAACACACTGTCACTGTTGAAAAAAACCTAACAGGAGGCCACATTGACTGAAGAATATTTTTAAAATCCTAATTTGCTGCTATCACTTCAAGAACAGACAGGATGAAATTTGAGCTGGGCAGCTGGGAGTCTTCTTTTGATCCAGTGACTTATGGAAGCTCCAGGGGGAGACAACTGTGAAATGAATCATGAAGCAAAGTTACCACTTTTCTGATGTTCCATTTAGACCTTCTGTTCCCTACCACAGAAGTCTTCTTATTGCACGTGGGAGAAATGTCTGGTCCAGTAGCCTCCTCTTGAAGAGAAAACTGTAGGCTTCAAGTTTCCCTCTCGACAACACCCCCAACCTGCTCTTCTTTCTAACCAAACAAGCAGAAGTATGGGCTGTTCAAGTTTTAAATCAAAGAAATGTGTGGGTAAATTCACAGTAACAAAAATCCAGGCTCATTCCAATTGACACACCAGAACTGCTCCTCATTCTGACAGATATTTATCAAAATATTTTCTGCATAAGGGGTTTTGCAAAGCCTGCTGTGAGAGAAGTTGTGTTTGGATGTTGCACCAATGCAAGGTCTGCAACTGAAAGGAAACACCACTGAAAAATTTCAGAATTATTTAAGAAAATATATTAAGTTTCATTACAAGAGTCAAGGTTGTACTAGCTTAGACTCAAGGCACCTGGAAATATTTGCTGGTGTTGAAAGAACTGAAGAGATAAATTCCAATGTGTTATTCTGCTTTATCTGAAAAGTTGTTTATTCATTGATTAGCCTGAGGCAGTAGTTTCTCTCATTAGTACAGCAAATTCTGCTCAAATTTAGAAACGAATCTATAAAGCTACACCACTTGGAGTATCCTCCATACTGCAGATGTGTTAATTGGTGTGTAGCCAGTATAATTTTCTTAGTATAATACATTCACCTTTTGGACACTGTATTTGAAGTAACAAAATATATTGCATAGATTTATCATTTCTCCAAACTGACAGGCACAATACTGAAGTGTTCTTCATTACAGTGAATTTGGCAGCACATGTTGCACTCCAAGGGAGCAGACTGTAGAAATGCTATAGGAGTAGTCATATTACAGATAATTTTTGCAGATTCAAAAAAAATTAACAGTTCTAAGTGAAATATCCTGATGTATTTGTGTATTTTATAGAATTTAGGAAACCACAGGAATACTTATTCTAATTCTACATACAACTCAAGGACAGCGTTACCACAGATATGTAAACAAGGCAAAATTAATTAATTTCACATTCCTAAGTTGGGCCCTCTGCTTTCTTTCTTTCCTGAAGCAAATGTTCACTTCATAAGCAGTATCAAAATCACATGTTTAGCCTTATGCTTTTGCTATCCAAGCAGGAATTGACACAAAATACTGGTTCTACAGATTAACAAACAAGTCTGATGCAAGTTTGTGAAGAAATGGCTTAACATTCAATACCTGCAGTTTACAATACTCACCATGTAAAGACTTAAAGCATCTGCACCTGATACGTGAAAGACACAAGATAGCTTTAGAAAAGTAAAGACAAATTCACACACTAAACATATCCTTGATACAATCAGATTGGAAGATGAATGAAGCAATCATCTTTGCTGGACAGGTTCCACAAATCTCCCAAAAAAATTATAGACAGACTTGAAACTATGAAAAGAGAAATCAGCCCCACAATATACTTGAAGAAACTGCTTTATCACATTTTCTCTCACTGCCCAAACAGGGAGAGAAGCCTTACTTTGCATGTTCTGTATAATTGATTTTTTACATCAGATATCAAGAGTCAGGGTCTTAAAGACCTGTCTTTGTGTCCACATATTAAAAAGTGTTTAAGTAAGAATTAACTAAAATATTCTTATACTGCTAAATCTAAGTGGTAAACAAAGAAAATGTTTACAATCAATTTTTACCCACCAAAATAAAATCCCAAACCCCACACAAGAACGGTTCTTTGAGGCTTGGGATTTTTTTACCTTCTTTTTCTTCTCTTTTGTTGTAACTGCTATGTTAGGACACTTAGTAGCAAGTTTTCTGCACAAATCATCCATCTGCAATTCACACTCTGAACAAACACCAAGCCTGAGTGTTTCAGCTCCTCCTCTGGAATCTCAACAACAGCAGAGGAGTGCGGAGTTTGCCTTTTTATGAAAAAGTCAGCTGAAAACACAGACCTAGATAGGGTGCAGAGTTTTCCTCCATCCAGCATTTGCTCCCTGTTTTTAGCATCAACATTTTAAATGAAAACTCATTTTATTCAACAAAATTCAATAATTTATAATATTGAAGTATATCCAACACTAAAATTTCCCTCATTTACAGAAGTGTAGAATTTTCTGTGCATACAGACTGCTGTTATGTACACACAAATCAGGGACAGGTCATCAAAAGAACTTTTTGGCTGCTGCTTCTTGTTGGCTCCTGAAAGAAAAGGCAGAAAAGAATTCTTCAAGTCTTTTTAACTTGAAACTAGATAACTGCTTTACACTTTCATTTATTTGAGGATTAGAAGATTGCACTCCTTATCAATAGAGACTTAGAGGAAATATAAGTCACGTCACAAAAACAGAACGTAATTTTTTCTATTCACAAAGACATAGGTAGCATCACTGTAGTTCCAATTTTGCATTAGACACAAAAGGAAAAAACCAAAACAAAACACATTCTGGACACAAGCCAGAAACAATGAAAGAACAAACAAACTGACTTTTAAAATACTCCTCAACATTTTCTGAAGCTTCTCAGTATCTGACTGGCCTAAATATCATCTTAGAAAAGGAAACCCATGCAACTAAGCAGGGAAATAATTAAGCTGGATTTCCTTTTCCCTTTGGCACAGATCATTAATTTTCTTAGTGCATACAGACACTGACACTGTGGATCAAACACATCCAGGTGCTGGAATTACAAACGCATCACAGAGAACTGGAGGGGACCAGCTCCTTTTTGTCTCGGAAAACATCATTCCAGCTGATGGCAAAAGGATTACCAAGCATGGAGGTTGTCCTTTTCATCAATGCAATTAGGATTTCAACATTATGACATCACAAGGAGGTGGAAGAGAACAGAAAGACTATCCCAATTAGCTTAGATTAAAAATAAATAAATAAATAAAAGAACAAAACAGTCTTCTGTTGTTCCCACTTGATACAAGTGGGTGAGTGGGGGTAGAATAAACCAAACTTCATTATGATAATTCAATATTTCTGGTGGGTTCAGGGACAGTGGTAAACTTTGCATTCTTAGAGGTTTGGAAGGCCTGGTCAGTTTAAACCCCAAGTGATCCTGTCTGAATTCAGTGTGGACCCTGCTTGGTGCAGAAGATTGAACTGGAGACCTCCCAAGGTCTCTTCCAATCTGAATGATTGCTTATTTTAACAAGCTTAACACAATGATACCATTCCAATGGCATTATCAGTCACCAGTTGTAAAACTATTTGCCCTGCTGTCTTTAAGGCATACAAGACTTACCTATACATGACATAACCAATGAGTAACACAGTTTGCACTGCCACAAATATGAAGAAGTGCATTGTAGATAAGCAGGATGGAAATGGTGGGAACTCTGGACACTTTTGTTTCTCACTGGACGGCTAAAAACCAAGGAAAGAGTAAGTAAGACATCCCATCAAAAGACTTACAGAACAAGGGCTTTGCAATGTGATGTAAAAATCAGAGCACAAGCAGAAAATGGAGAGAAATGACAGTACTCTGAAAAATAATCTTACTCCTCATCTCACTCTCCCCTTCCACCTTTACATTTCTCAGACAAATTGCCTGATGTTAAATTGAAGATTATATGGGAAAGAATACATAAATATTCTTTTTATTTATTTATTTAAATTAATCAAGGGCCTTCTACGAATCATAAGCTAATTCAGCTTAATTGCTACCTCGGCTAGACTAAGGTACTCCTAAATGTGAACAGAGTCTTTTTATTTTTGCTTTAAGAAGCCTTAAGCAGAGCCTGCCTGATTAAAGCTCTCCCTGTGTGCAGAAGCACCACAGAATCTCCTCTGTATAGAGCTGTTAAGCAGGGGGACAAACACAAAAAAAAAGCACCCAGAAAACCTAATTGCTTGACCTTGTTTCCACAGGAAATTAGACTAAAAATCATGCTCTTTGTGCAAAACTTCTCATCAAGACCCAGATCATGCAGTCAGGTCAAGGCAGCATAGTTTTTGCGAAACAGCTTAATGAACGATTAATTGCTCCCTAAATTGCATAATTGTATGCTGGCTCATCCTAGCTTTTTACTAGCAGCCAAAGAAAGCCGTGTTACGCTTATGCTTTACACTCCAGCACATAAATTACCATGTTGCGTTGTACTAAATGCTCTATGTCCCTCTTTACTACATGAAGGTGTTCTTTGATGTCATTGAAGTGCTGAGTTGTTTCATAGACTCCTGCAGTGCCAGGGTGTTGAGCCCCGCCGATGGATCTCAGAGCATCAGTCACAGAACTTCTGAAACAAGACAAATAACAAACCGGCTTTCAACACGCACCAGCTTTTCTACAAACAGTAGTTATTCTGCACAGCTTTTAGTTCATTAGAATTAGGCTGAAATACATAGTTGCACCAAAAGGCAGCAATTTTTTTCTAGCTTCCAAGAGTACCTCTCAAGAAATAATCCTTTAGTCAAGTTATGATTTTTAAAAATAGTTAATCGTGCACACAGTTGCCATTTGTAGAGTGCCCCATCTCTCAGCCATACTGAGAATAAGAACTAGCAAATATTCTGTTGCCAGACATCTGCTTTGCCTGCTCGAACTGATGAGGGCTATAGAACCAGAGTTCTGAGGTGCCTGCCAAGGCTTTAGGATCAGCAGAGTTTAATGCAATCTCTGAAGAAACCCAAAAGCTGTTTGAAAAACAAACAAACAAACAAATAAATAAAAGCAGTCATGTAAGAAATAAAAACAAGGAAGAGGCTTTAGGGATAAGAAAAGATTTAGATACATCCTTGTTTCGTGATTACCACTTATATGAGGAACTCAATTCCCATATGCATTGTCATAATACTTAATATTATCTTATTGTGAATTCATTTTGCTTCTACAACAAATGAAATTAAATCCAGAAAACGTTGAGGTTTCATAACTAATTTGGTTTGAGATAAACTAGACAATGAGAGAAAAAAACCTTAATCTCTAATCAATATGTTTATATAATTTTCCCCTACTGTGCTGTTTCTCTTGAGTTGCAAAGAGGATTATTCTACAGCTAAAATATTTATCATGTGAATGATAATCTCTTCATTATTAACAGAATAGACAATCAAAATGTATGCCTTTGGATTTCTTTTTAATTTACTTAAAACTTTCCATTTGGTTCAGGTAGGAGCATACTTCAACGCTTTCATGGAGCACTCCTAACTCTCTGTAGAACGGTCAGCAGTTTTTCATTTACCTGGACTTGCAATATATTTTAGAAGTAAATTTCTCACTGGAAGGTTTTATTGTAACAAACCCATCATGCCCACTGCCTAATAACCACTGATAATAATTCTGTCTTTCCACACCTCACAGCGCTACAACACAAGTGGGACACTCACTTGGCTCTTCTCTCTCCTAACAGAACCACCTGTACAGAATGAATGGAAATCTGCGCACCCACCTTCCCCCAGTCTGATCCAGTCTTTGTTAAAAGCAAAATAACTTCCCTTAATCGACATGGGCTGTATCAAATTGAATTTATATTGACTTTTGCATTAACAACACCCTGCTGACAGTTTCTATTGTAGGAACATACAAGATTCTTCTGTAATCAGGTGATTAAGAAATCCACAATCTTGCCCAGAAAATTACTTGGCCCCTAAGTCCTTTTCCTGCGGGATGACAAGCAATGCACCAAGGGGCTGTTTGTTTCTCTCTCTAAATAAAGCATTTCTTTAATCTAAGAAATGTATTAAGATGATGTTACACAAACTCCGAGCTCGTAAGTAGTCACTAAAAGGGCAGACTGCCAATGTTAACAAGAAAATCTAATTTGCTTGCAAGGTATAAAGATTTGTCAAGAATATTAACATAAAAGCTTCTGTGGAAGAACAAGTGCAAAAATGGAAGCACTGTAATCTTCATTCTACAAAAAACTGACCTACTTAGATAAATCACAAGAGCTGCCCTTAAACTAATACGGGGGGGGGGGGGAAAGCACAACTGTAGGAATTGTTTTTCTACTTTTTTTTAATACAAGGTAAGGAATGTTTACAAATGAAGGGCCAAACCAGCTTAAAGCCATTCCTGATTAAGACAGCAACAGTAAAACATCTTAAAAGAAGTATTGAGACATCCCAATCAAACACAAGCATCTTCACAAATCTATTTTAGCAGTATAGCACATTCAAGATAAGAGTTTTACTTCATTGTTTTTAAAACGGCTGAACTTACCTGTTGAAGTGGAATTTCATGATAAAAAAGAGACAAATTAGGGCACTTAGCAATCCTTGGGGCATGAGCTGACTTTATTACAGAAATTAAATATATGCAGGGAGTCTTCACTAAGGAACTGACACATACATCAAGTTTGCCAATATTGTCCCACTGAAATTATACACAGGATTTAAATGGAAATCATAAAATTCAAAACACAGCCATAGTATTTGGAAAGTGTTTACCTTATTTCCTTTACTTGTCTAATGACCTCTTCTTGGGTTTTCACAACCGTGTCTATCTCTTGCTGGGAAACCTAGTAGGGGCAGGGGGAGGAAAAAGATCAACACACCTTGGCAAAAACAAATGGATCCCAATTTCTGAAATCAGGCTGGGCTCTGAATCACCATGGGTTTTATTTACCTGTCCTTGCTGACCTGGAAACCCAGCTCCTCTTTTGGCAATCTCCTCGGTGACTGCAGAGACATATTTCCTCTGCTCATCCAGAATCATGTCCAGTTGCCTGTTAAGCTGTTTGATTTCCAAATGAATTCGATTCTGCCCCTCAAAGATTTGCCTTAGTTCACGATCACTCACAGTTTCAAAAACATCATCTGCTGCTAAGAAAAAAGCACAGGGGGTTCTTACACCTTCCTCACAAATTTGTGCACATTCCTCACAAATTGCATCGGATCGCTCTTCTTGCTCCCTTAACATATCCACATCCATCTACTTTCTCCTACAACTTCACCATCCCAAAGTCCAAAAGACTCTGTGGCAAAGGGATTATTTATTATCAAAGAAAAGCTGAACTAGTATCTCAAAAACACAGATCAAAATAACACATAGGACCTTTAGAACAGTCAAAACTTACCACTGTGCAACAAAGATGACAACCTGAAATTCCAAGTCTAGATGCCCAAAGTACATTCCCAGAGTATTTGCGGTCACATACAGCTATTAAAATCCACGGAAGTAACAAATGGCTTCCATTATATTTTCAAATAATCAGGTTATTGCCTGCCCAGCATTAGGCAAGCATTGAAAAGCTTTTCCATGGCAAGCACACGTTCCAAGATATGCACTAGCTCACCTTTAAAAAAAGTTTTCTATGAATGTGCAGAAACAGACCAAAAATATGTCCTTTAAATAATGAAAAGACCATGCTTTCTTAATTACCCCTTTACAGAGGGATGCATGACCTTCTCTCCCCTTTTCTTGTTCATAATTCCCACCATTTTTCCAGTCATTTGTTTTGAACTCAATCCAGGCACCACCAGAATAACTTTAGAAACAGGAAACACATTAAAATTTTTTAAATAACGCCAGTAATGTCAGTGGGAGCTTAGCAAGATCAGCTAGAGTATCCCTAGTTCTTCCCTAGAAGACAAATTTTTTCCTGGATAACTGAAAAATAGCTCAAATAACTTGCCTGGTTGTCCTTGTACATCAGGATGCTCCCTTTGAAATTCTTCCTTCTTCTTATCCAATTCTTCCTGAAAGTGTTCAAACTCTTCTTGATACTTCTCTTTATCTTTCTGAGGGATTTCTGCATCTGGTGTTGGCTTAAAAACATTATTGGAAGGAATGGCACACGTGAGATTTTTTTCTCATGTTCTCCCCCACTCAACACAACTGACTCTGCAGCAAGGCTGTTCAGATTTCAGATGTGAACACATAACAAAATTACTGTAGCACATTCATACATTTAGCTGAAGTGAAAAAAACACATATTCCCATGGAGATCAAATATATAATTTTCCCAATAAAAAATTATAACAGGTTTTACAAGAATAAATGCTGTTTAGCAGTACAGAATCATTCTATAAGTAGAGAAAGTTGAAAGTAAGAACAGATATTTGCCCACTTCCAAAAGAAAATGTACTCTGTAGTGGTTTGATTTAACATCACGAGTTTTGTTGCTTCAGTGGTGCTTCCAGGATTCTAGTCTTGAGAATATAAATGACAATATTACTGAAATATTACAATACCAGTTTAATTTTTCTAAACCAAATGACAGCACAGCTACGTGCCATAGCATTGTTTCACTTTTCACCAAAACTTTGAATCATGCGACTTAAGAGGAAATACCATAATCTGATGCTGCACATAAGATAACATGCACAATAAAATATTTTACTAATCATGCATAAAGATGCTTACTGCTTCCTTCCCAGGCTCAGTCAGCTGGAAGGTCAGAAATGACAGCACATCATGGTCATCTGTATTCAACAAACAAAACAAAACAACCTTACAGATGTCTGTAATTCACAAGCCACTCTTCCACTTGCAAAGGATCTTCAAAAACAGCATCCTTCCAAAAGTGTGCAATGGGGAATGAGACTATACAGGGGCTTTGTCAGGAAAAAACAAAAATTCTTTAGCTGGAGTCAGGAAAAGGCCAAAGCATGTCAGTAATTTGGGACTGCAAGAGGGTTAATTTCATGGCTGAAAATTGGTATCATGGATCAACACTATGTGTAGTAAAAACCCAACCAACCTCTCTTGTAAGCCTTGCAAGTCCCCACAGCATTTGCCACAATTTTTAATGTTTCCTACCTGCAAGTCCCCCTGTGGCTGCAGATATTCCAAAGTATCCTTGTGATGGCAACACCATATCTTCCACTTTGGCACAAAATTCATAATCGTCTTTATCCGGAGTAAAGCCATTATTAATTAATACCTGAAAGGACAAACACTTTGGATTTTCACCACATCTGTGTTAATTGTTTCATCAATTTGCAGTAATGCTCACAAAATACAACTTGCTGGATAACTCAGCAGCTCATACCAGAAACCAAAAACTATTTCTTTTCTGAGAGAGACATTTTACCAACATTTTACATAAGCATTCCATTTGCAAAAATCCACATCCTAAGAATGTTCTGGGCAACACAGACCTGATCTAGACCAGTCATCCCTTGCAGTTCTGATTCAAAGCTTAGGGAGATTCTGCAAATGCAACCCCAGTGAAAAAGAGAACTGCCGAGTTTAACAGCAACATCTGGGACAAAGAAGCTCCTAGACGAGGCATTAGGGCCCAGGTGAAAATAGAGAAGCCTTGGAGGCTGAAATTTAACTCTCATTCAAGACTGACAGGCAGCTTTTCCCATTACAACACAGTACAAGGTCTGCCCTCTTCTAGGTGCAATCATGTTTACATTTAGAGAAACTTCTGCTACAAAATGATAGCTCTGCACTTTATGACTGCTACCCGTGAATGTATGAACAGCACCCTTCCAAAGGAATCAGAAGCCAACAAACACACACTCTGTAGCTTTCACAACCTGGCACCACATTAGTACTTTTTTCTCTTTATCTAGAAGGAGTTCACAATCAGCTGAATAGTATTTAAGAAGTCTTAAAGACTCCCTTATACCAGTGCTTTTTAATCTTTAGTCTTCAAAGCCCTACTATTTTTTGGAGGTGAGAATCCTCAAGTAGAAAATTTATATCTACTGTTAAATAGTTTTCATTTTTTAGCCTCATTTCAAGAACCTTGGGTTAAAATATCAGCTACAAAACCCTCTGCAACTCTTAGACCATTTTAAGAAATACCAAGCTCTGAAGTTGCTCAATCACTTGCAGCCTAAACAGATCCTGACTTTGGGACACCTCTCCAGGCAAGTCAAGAGCAAAAGAAGGGTCTGAGCACATTATGAGTGTGTTTGCACGACTGCTTCCTAAGTCACATTAGAAAAATCAGCAATACCTGCATTCTCATGCAGCCAAGAGAACCTGTGTAGCATTTAAACACAGCACCTCCTTCCAACCTCTGCCTCCATTACCAAAACTGGAACTGACATACTTGTTGCAACTCTGTGAAAACCCAGTCTCACCTTTAAGAAGCTGAAAAAGAGTAATTCTGTTATTTCAGACTTACAGTCAGTGTTTTTTGGTAGTATGCAATCTTGACTCGCACAGGATAGGGCTTGTTCCGAAAGTCCCTCTGACAGGATGCCAGTGCTTGAGTGGATCCATCACTGTGCAAAAAGAGATCATCAGTAGAGCTCTGTGTTATGATTAATCAGCTGTGCCAAACGTGTCTGACTCTCACCAAGAAACCTCATCTCAGTTTTTCAATCTGCAAGCTTTTCCAAGGCTGTTCTGTAATTGCACTAAGATTTCTGCAGGGATCTCCAATACCGCATGCTGTACACAGGACACAATTCAGAGGGAAGGCAGCAATGGAGAAATATGTTTTTTTAAGATACATTCTAAGATATAATTTTCAGATATATTCCTGCATCTGGGAGCCTAGATGGAAATAAGCTGTAGTGACTGCACCAACTGAGCTAGACACTTATGCTAGCTGTTAGCTGTGTGTGGAGGACCACCATAAGCAATAGTCCGTACTGTACCTATACTGACCTGAGTTCATCCATCCCAAAGGGCATATGCCACTTAAATATCCATCAGTTGCCAATTTCTCTGCTGTTACTGCCAAAGCAGTGTTTTAACAAATAGAAACCCTCAAATGTAAAGGAAACAATAAAGTCTCACATGAAAGAAGCCTTTACGATGCTTCTCAAAAGGTTTCATGGAATATTTCATCATTCAAAAGCAAGCATTCAGCAATAACACTGAAAATAAACTTACTTCTGATGGTCATACAGCAGCTTTCCATTGTTGCCTACAACAACAACGCCAGGATTGTTTTTCTAGGAAAAGAAATGGCACACAAATGGAATTGTTTAGTTTAAGGGGAAATATCAGCAACACCTCTGACAGCCTTCTACTAAAATCAGACTAAAATGTCTAAAAGCAAGGCAAAGTTGTGCAGGGGAAGCAGAAGCACCAAAGCAGACCTACTATTGTCACTACTGTTTCAGGATCATTCTCAACTGGAAAACTGAGAACTGAAAACAGCAATCGTCATCCTCTTACATCCTGCTACAAAATCTTTGCTGCCCAGCTACGCAAGGCAGATTTCTTCCAAGACAAAGAGCATCTCTGAAGATGCACATAGAAATTGGATTCCCAGTATAAGGAAAACTCTACAATTTTATTTTATCCCTTTGAAGTAAAAGAGGGGAGGAATAGGAAAACAACATCCTAGTTTTATCCTCAACAGGCAGGAAATTACTTTGTCATCTTTGCTATAAGAGTTTTCTTCTGACCAACCTTTCCATCATTGTCAAATGAATCAAAGAAAATTCCAACACCATTCCATTTATCAGCTGCCCCAAAAACAGGACCTTCCAAGCCTTGCTCTTCTGTAAACCAGATTGCCTATGAAGAAAGCAAAAAGTCCTAAGTCAAGATTCTCTTTTAAAGCACATTTATTTTTCTCAGTTATATGCAACTGCTCCTACCAATCCATCAGCTCCGATACGGCCTCTTCCTGTAACTCGAAAGGTCACTTCCACTTCCCAATATTCAAATATTGATTTGTTTTTTGTCCACACTGAGCCCTTCTGGCTTTTCAAGGAGGTGGTTATACGGATCTGATCTGCACTTGGGATGGCATCTAGAAAGGAAACAAGATGTTCTAATTTTCTGTTTAGCAGTGTAAAAGAACAGGAAGCATACATTCAAAGAGAGATTCATTTGCTTGCATTAAATAACGCTTCTTTTAGGAATTACTTTCTAGAAAAAGCAGGGGCAAAAAAACCTCAGCTATAGACAGTTTCCCTCGTGTCACCCGTAGGTGAAATTCTTACATTTAAGAATTAAACAGTAGCAACTAAATAAAATTCTGACAAAAACCAAAACCATAGCAGAAGTTACTACAGAGAAACTGCGAAGGTGGAACTGTAAATGTCAACACCTTTGACAAGGGGGGGCACTCAGGAAGGGCAACAAGCCAGCCTTTCGGAGCACAACGGAACGCTTAACCCAGAGTGCACAGAAACTGTACAAACGTTCTTCAACCAAGTCCTATTTGCCAAGGCACACCGCATTCCGAGCTTTGGGACGATGAAACCAAACAGTTTTTCTGTCGGCACGGCCCGTGTCGACCTCGAGCGCGGCAGCAGTGACACATCAGCACTTTCCGGCAGCGCCACGAGTCCCTCACCCAGTGTCCGCGGCCACCGCACCAGGAGGCCACAGGTGCCTGCGCACCGCGGGTGGGAGCCCGGGCGGGCCCGGACACTTCCCCGCCACCGCAGCATCTCCTCCGCGCCTCCAGTGCCACGTGGAGCCCGAGGGCACGACCAGCACCCACGGACAGCTTCTCCCGCGGCTTCTCCGAGACCTCGCGTCTCCCGAGCGGACACTGCTGCCTCCGCCTCAGGAACGCCACTGGCCCAGACCCACCACCCCCGCCCGGCACTTACTGCCCGTGTGCACCCAGAACGGCACCGTGCCGTCCGCCTGGATCAGGTGCGGCCCCTTGAAGCTATACTTGTACTCGAAGCGCCGATGCGGCGCAGCCGGCGCGCCCTCCGTGGCCTGCGCGCCGGAGAGCGCCGGGCGGCCGAGGGCGAGGAAGAGCACCAGCGGGGCGAGCGGCGCCGCCATCTTGGCCGAGATGCCGGGTGATGCACAGGGCCAGCGGGGCGGCCTCTGATTGGACAACCGCGGGGGCGGGCGCGCGCGGGGCGGGGGGAGAGGCGGGGCCAAGGTGAGGGCGGGGAGCGGGCCGAGGTGAGGGCAGGGCGGGGCCGGGCTGAGGGCGGGGCCGGGCCCGGGCCGGGCTGAGGGCGGGGCCGGGGCCGGGCTGAGGGCGGGGCCGGGCCGGGCTGAGGGCGGGGCGGGGCCGGGCTGAGGGCGGGGCGG
Source organism: Cyanistes caeruleus (assembly GCF_971803275.1). NCBI lineage: Eukaryota > Metazoa > Chordata > Aves > Passeriformes > Paridae > Cyanistes > Cyanistes caeruleus. Next base: position 81,892,283 of record NC_141732.1, read on the forward strand.
GGCCGGGCTGAGGGCGGGGCGGGGCCGGGCTGAGGGCGGGGCCGGGCCGGGCTGAGGGCGGGGCCGGGCCGGGCCACCGGGCACGGTCGGAGTCTGGCCCCGATCCCGGTCCCTCTCGGCGAATTTCCGAGGGGCTGCGTGCTGTGAGGTGGTGTGCGGCTCCCTCGGACAGCTGCGAGCCGCTAACAGTGCACAAAATGTCAGATAAATAATCTGTTCTTTCCCCTTAATATTACTTTTTTAGCGAAGACCGCAATTCCACGGGCTCTTTTCAGTTCATTTGCGGAGTAGTCGGAAGTCCCGCAGGAAAATCCACACTGTTTCTCCCAACATGCGAGGCCAACCTTACGCAAAGGTGAGCAAAACAAATCTCAGGTGACAGGCACGCCCCGACAGGTGACAGTGGTGACAGGCGGGGAGAGCCCCCGCCAGTGCCAAGATGAGAGACACGGCTGTTGGTCAGTGTGCTGCGTCACAGAGCATGGGCAGGGCTTATCTCAGAGTTAAATCAAGCACTGAACCAACAGTTAAGGGCTTCCTTTTTCATTCTCTTCATTTTCATTTAGTAGCCTGTCTTACAGCCGTATTGGAGAAGAAAATAATTACCAGGAGTGATGGGGTTTTTTTTTATTTCAGTTTCTTTACATCCTTGGGTTTTCTCCTACCTTTTTCATACCCATTTGATTTTGACATCCCTTCTTTTCCTCTTAATCTGTGAGTATGGGCAATCCGAGACTCAGTAACTAGCTTCAGAGCCTGCTGAAGAAGAGGATGATTTTGGAGGCATTCAGGAGAGATTAAGATTTTTCTAAAATGACCCACATTTCCTTCAGCGTGGGTGAAAGCAAAATCTTACATTCTCACTTCTTTTTCAGCTACACAAAGGAGCAAGCAAATATATAACCAGATGAGACTTAGTAAGCAAAATGTTTCTGAGATAAATTTTAGAATTTCTATATATAAATATATTGAGTATTCTTGATCAGTTTCTATAGAGAAAGAAGTGCTTGATGTTTTGTTTTGTATAGGGTCTTCTATCCAACAATATTCTAAAATATCCCTGGCTTATGTACCTATTTTGCTTTTTTAGAGCATATATGTGGGAGATGTCAAGGGAATTGGGATTCTCTTCTTGATAGTTTTCTAGAGACAGAAAACTCAGTTGTTTTTCTGTCCTTTAAAGATCTAGAAAGTAATTTTTGGGGTAAAATTCTGGAATTACTTCAGGAGGATAAAATGGTGTGTGCATCAGAGATGCAAAGAGAGGAGCATGAAGCCCTCTCCCGTCTGCTTCCTACATTTGGGAGTAATCTCAGAATTTATGCCAATAAAATAGCAGAACCACGCTGAAGGACACTAGAAACCAAAAAGCACAAGCCTTTAAACAACTCCCTCTTATCCACTCACCTGCACAGGTGAAAGCAGGCTGAAATTTTGCCGCCTAGGGGCATTAGCATAGACACGGTCTTAGCAATTGTGCGTGGAGGATTTGTCTTTCAAATCTCCTTTGAAAATGGAAACTCCTTTAAAAGTCTTCTTCCCAGGCATGGAAAGCTGCCCTCCAAACTGCTGTGACATGCAGGAAAACATCCAGAGATTCCCAAAATTATAGATATTAGCAGTTTAGACTCTTCAAGTCTCTTCAAATTGTTTTGCTACCGGAGTTCACTAGAGGAAACAAAAAATGTTTCCTATTTGTAAGAACTTCCTTGAATTCTGTCCTGAAAATTACGTTTGAATTCAAACCCAGTAAAAGAGAAATGAAGGCTCAGCAGAGAACAGAAAATGGCCCACTAGCCTGAAACACAATTGGATTGGCAGGGACTGAGAGCACTGGGAGGATAATAATGTGTATAATCATAATTCTGTACAATCGTAACAAATTAAATACCTTCACTGTCTCAAATTCTGCCAACAAATAGTTGATATAATTTCTCTATCATTATTCTTACAAAAATGCCATGATATTTTCCATAGGTCTCATCAGGGGATTCAAAACCCCTGTGAACACACAGCAACTATAAATCTCTCATTCAGCCTCCAGAGGTCTGAGCATTTGGACATGTTAACAAGCCCACACTGGAAAGAGTGGAGGAGAAAAAAGGAAAACAAATGAGGCTCCAGTGAGTGAACTCATAAAAAGTGTGGGGAGAATACTGCTTATGCTAGTAAACTTTTGCGGTATCTTGTGTTGAACTTGAGGATTTTGAGCAAAAATGCAAGTGGCTGTATCTGTATCCAGAGGACCTGTCTGGTCTCTTCCCATCTCAGTGATCAGTCCGCAATTCTTATAAAAATCCTTGAAAGCGAGCCTTTGCACACAGGCAGAATTATTTTCTGTGTCACAATAGATGGGAATGCTGGAACAGACTGGGATTTTTGCACTGGCTGTGCTTGAATAGATGTGCAGTTAATTAAATGCTGTGTGGAAGTCATGGAGAATTTTAGTTTTGGTTTTTCCTGAGACCATGCCTTAGCACAGCTTTATAAAGCCAATCACTGAAGCCAAAGACTCACTGTCCTTGAGTTGCCACTGGAAAAAATGGATAGGAAAAGCACTGGGCATCTTAGAGAGCATTACCTTTCCTCATTATGTCTTTTTATCAAATCAGTGAGGAGAAGGTGGATTTTCAGAAATTTTAAGCCACATTTCAACAATCCAACCCCATTTAATCTTTACTCCAAGACACCTGGAAGTAAGTTTTTCTTTTTAGAACAATAAAATTATTAAGGGTGGAAAAAGATCTATAAGATCATCAATTCCACCCTTAAGAAACACTATTTTTTTTTTGACAGAAGAATTCCTTAAAATGTACCACAGTTTAAAAAGACAAATAGTATATTGAGCCCTGTTTTTCTGTTCTTCATCTCCCTGTCACAGCCTTGAGGATTCTCCCTTGCTCCTCCTACTAGGCCAGCAATCTGTGTATGAAGTGTATTATTGAATTTCAATTACAATGTTAATTACAGAAGACAAGTGGTTACTGAATCTTGCACCATAATTAATCAACCTGATATTTACTTACTCCGTTGTTCACACTGGATTAAGCTGGGTCTGGACAAGCAGGGCAAGGAAAGTGAGTGACAGGAGCATTATCATGGCACACTGCCTCCCATTGGGAAAGTTCATCTTCCTTCTGAAAGAGACGCCTTCAGGGATCATGGAATTTGAATTCCCTGTGAATTTAGTGTCATCTTAGCTTGACCAGCTCTGGAAGAACATATTAACCTCCCCTTGTGATTTTCAGAAAACCATTCTAATTTAGCAAGTAATTAAGGGTCACATGTAGGATAAAGAGCTAGATAAGCTTGGATTACGCACAGGAAGCTTTGTTTCCAAGGCAACCCGAGCAGAGGGGGTGTTAATGCTGAGGTCGGGCACTTAATGAACTGGGAATGGTTACTGGCTGCAAAATGTATTCGAACCGGGCAAGGCGAACTAACAACTGCGTTCGCATTTAATGATTTGATAGGAGAAAACAAGTGCCTACAGGGCTACTTATGACGGCAAATACTGAAGAAAAAGCTTACGGGCGGTGGCACCGTTCTGCTAAGTGAGGTCAGGAGAAGTCCGGAGCAATGACGCTCAACAAGCCCAAAATACTTCAGTCAGCACTGATGGATTTCGTGACTTCCCAGTGTGAAGGTGTCGCTGTTTGCGTCAACTGCCGTTGCTGACACACTTACCCTGTGCTGGGTGTTCTTTCCCGCCCGAGGTTAGTCCTGCCCAGAGGTTGCTGCCTGTGGAATCACCCTGGGGGATTTAGCACACTGAAAAGCAAGACAGCTCTTCCAAGAGTTCAGGATGCAATCCACTCCTGGGACTTTAGACTCTGGGAATTAATCCCACGGGAGATTTGACAGGCCAAATCTCACACACAAATACCATGGACATGGATAAAATAGCCAAAGAGCTCATCTGTAGCAAGAGAGATGGATTTAGTAAAACACGGTAATATTTTCAAAATAGATTCTTGCATTGTTTTGTTCTGTATGACGTAAGGAACAGTTGGGAATGAGATTACTGGGTTTGAAGAGCATTAGAGAGTACAGAAGGTGGAGATGACCATTAAATACCTGCCACTTTCTCAGTTCACTTGGACCATAGCTCTGTGAGGGAAGGAATTGCACAGGCGTTTTTCAAAGCTTTCTTTCAAACTAACAGGCATTCTCTGCTTTTTGGGACAATCAGAAGAGATTCTCTAACAGCTGGGACATTCTTGTGCTAGGAGCACAGTCACATGCTTGTGCCATGCTTTTTGGAAATACATGGATCAGGGCAATTTTAGAGGCCAGCTTATGTCTGTTTTTCTTCTGTGTAGCCTTGGCATAAAAAGAGGTGATTTTACATTAGGCCACCTGTTTGCACGAGGAAAATGGAGATGTTCTGCTCTCTCAAACATAAACTGTAGGACTTTCAGTCAAGGGTAAGACTGTGCTGAAGGTGTAAGTTCCTCACAATATTTGAAAACAAACCAACGCACAAAAAAGCCACCAACCAAACAAACTCCAAACCAAGCTAACAAACAAACATCCAGAAGAGAATTTACCTTATTTGGTCACAGGTAGCCAGAAAAAAAAAAAAAGGGGGGGGGGGGGTGGAAATAGTAACCTTAAATAAGTTAAAGGTTTGAGCAGAGGCAAGGAGAATTTATGCAAGATATCAGGGGATATTTTGCTTTACTTCCGACTGCCAAATACCTGGCAAGAGGGCCGACAAGGCCACAGCCTCTCTACACAAGATTTTTGACTATGCCATCACAGTTTTTTTGGTTGATATTTTTTGATACACAATTCGATAATTATTCCTGGATCAAAGCTAAATCTTACAAATAATGGGTGGGCATCAATTGATAAAGGGCATCATGCCTTCCACAGCCCACTTCATAAAAGAGGCTAGATTTCAAAAGGATGGGCTTCAAATTGGATGGCTAAATCCACCCAAGGAGCTGCAAAGAGCTTAACATGCTTGGGAAAATCAAATGCCTTAAGCCAAATTTGGCCTATAGAAGCCTCATGGTGGCATTTACTGTTTCGATAGCGGCCAGAGTTAGGCAATCATGAGATGGAATGAAGCTGCACCATCCTCACTTTCCTCTTCAGTGAGAGGCTCCCTTCTAACATGTCCTTCTGTGATGCTGGATAGCTCTTTTTAATTTCAATTTTATTAAAATGAACAGTTGAGCCATTCACATTTATCTTGAACAGGCATGAGCTGAACAGATTTAAAACCATCTAAACATCTTTGAACATTAGGAGTTGTCAAATTTAGAATCCCTTTAATCGAATGACCCAGAAGTGAGCCAAAAAAACTATGTGAGCATCCCTGGCTTTGAACTTTGGCTTTTGGAGTGCAGGCTCTGGGTGAGCTGCCCATGTGATTCTCAGCACAGCTTGAACCACCCAATTTCTCACTGCTGCCTTTCTCCTGGTTCTGTGACAAGTCCCTGTCACTTGTCAGATGTCTCACCCAGACTCTGAGCCCCACCTCTGCTAAACTATTGTTATCTTCCTTGTTTTATTTCCCCTCTCTACTTTTGCTGTCTGCTCTCTCCAGCACATTTCTCTCCCTGCTGACTATAGCTCTTCCCTCAGCTCTGCCCAAGTTTCCATGTTCTTATGGTTTATCTAAAGCCCTAAATGTCTCAGTGGGGAGGGCAATATAGGGCATGATCCCTAGCACATCTGATGAACAGAGAACCATCCAGATCATTTTCAGTGCAAGCACATCACTCCCACTTTTCTCTATTTCTGTATGTGGGTAGGAAGGAGTTCTCAGTGGGTTGGTACCCAAAGGAAAAAGTCAGGGGCAGTCCCCTTCATTTGAGTTTTATTGAGAAGAGCTCTCATAAATACCATGAAGAAACTTATGGAACTCAGGAGGAAAGAGACATGCCCATGCACATACCCACACCAAGTCCTTTGCTGTCACCCCCTGTACTTTTTGCCTTCAAACAAAACTTGTAAACCTGTTAAACATTACGCCAAACGAATTCTTACTGAACTAACATTTCCAGAGTGACCAAAATTGAGGAAAAACCATTTTCAGACTATGAGACAAAGCAGCAGGAGGGAGGATAGGGAAGAGCAGCCTCTCCTCTGCTGCTTGCTTTCTCCAGCTTTATTGATGTCAGCAGTTGATGGGTATGCTGCCATCTGCCACTTCTCCTGCAGGGATAGCTGCCAAATTCCCTCAGAGATCAAAGATGAGATTTATTGGCCCCTGATGGTAGGAGCCACAGAGAAGATGGCCTGAAAGTGCACTCAGGTTCTGCCAGAAACAAATCAAAAAATGCTCTGCTCTAGCAAGTGCAATGCTGATTACAAAGGTGATTTGCTGCTTGGCACTCCATGAGCTTTGCGACCACTGAATTACTCTGCCTCTGCAGGAAAAAGCAGGGTTTCCAGTTTTGCATATTTCTTGGCTGTTTTATAGCTGGGTGGCAATGAGCACCCGTTTGGAGGGACTGGTTGTAACTTTGTTCTCTAGAAAACTTCTTTCTTGCAGCCAGCAAGAAATCCCTAGTTTTAATGACAACCAAACAAAATCAAGTGAACATGCATTAGAGTGAAAATAATACAGTTTAGAATGTGAATAGAGCTACAAGTTACCAAGCATAAACACAAACCCAAGGAACTCGCTGTTTGTTAAACTGATTGGGGAGAAGAATAAAAAAAAAAAAAAAAAAAAAGAAAAAAAAAAAAAAAAAGAAGAAGAAGTGAGGAAAGGAGGAGCCCTGACACTTTATTGCTCATCTACATAAATAGATAATTGAAATTGTCTTACTGAAAAAATTCATTGTCTTCTTGAGCTGACTGGAGGAGTTTCAGCTCCACTTTTCTCTTTTCATCTAATAGGAAACTACTTAGATGCTGGATTTTGAAGAATTTCGAGTGTTGACTGTTGGTCCTGAGCCTGTGCCAGAGACTGAACCCGTTGTCACTGGGCAGCCTCTTCCTGGAGCCCTAAAGGTGTTGCTTTCTTGGACAAACAGACTGAAAAAGCATCCTGTGCCCATATGTGTGCCTAGATTGGATATAAATAAACTCAGAAACAGCAGAGGATTGTGTTTAACACAGGGATTTGCAGTGTCACCTTCAAAAGGCTCACAGAATTCTTTCTGTGTCTTGGCAGGCGACATCAGCAATATAGGAAGGTCTTTTTGTACTCTTCTTTAGCACTCAGAATACTCTCAGTAGCTGGGAACTACGGAATTGGTCTTGAAAACCAGGAGCTGGTATTAACCCACCTACAGAATATATGGAAAATACAGAGTATTTAATGTTATACAAACCCTTTTTTAGGAAACACATTTGGGTATCAAAAAGACAGGACCTGTGGCTCCAGCTGTAGTAACAACAGGTTTAACACTCTGATGGCAGCACTTTAAATAAAATAAAATAAAAAAAAAAAAAAAAAAAAAAAGAATGCCAAGGACACTGGCCAAAGTGTGGGCATTCATTTAGTGCTGGAATTGTCCCTTTCTTTCCCAAAACTCAAACTCTCACAGCTATTTCCCTCATGCAATAATTTCCTTTCTCGGTTAGGTTGATTTAGGCTTGGGTTTTGAGGCTGGTGGGTTTGGTGTCGTTTATTTTTTTTTTTTTTTGGTGTGGGGTTTTGGGGTTTCTTTTGTTTGGTTTTTTTAATTTTTTTTTTTCCTAAGCCCTCATTAACTCTACTCACGCTGTCTTACTCTGTTTGCCAGTGCTTAAGTACTGCTTTTTTTAAAAAAAGCAACCAATTAGCACCTCATCAGCTTCAATTAGAGGAGACAAAAGCAGTGTAAAGATAACTCAATGAGAGGGGGTGGCACAACATCATGTAATCACTTAAGACAGCGGTGGGCATTCACTGTGCTGGCTCTGCCGGGCTGGGTCTATTCACCTTTTTTTGCTTTATTCTGGATGCATGTAATACTTTTTTTTTTTTTTTTTTTTTTTTCCCCTTCTTTTTTTTTTTTTCTGGGAAGCCAGGCCTCCCACGAGTCTCAGAGTCTGTCATTCAGGGCTACCTGTTTACAGCTCAGCGACCAGAAGGACCTAAACAATCCTATATTGTACGCCCAGTGCTTCCTTAAACTTAGGCCTCCACAAAGGCATGTTTTCAGAAGCTGGGCAGAATAAGTTAAAGGCTGGCTTTATACTCATTAAGTGTTCTGCTTGTACTGTCTTCTAATTACATGGCAGGGCAACAATGTCCTTTTTTTTATCAATGGAGTTCTTTGGAGCAGTTAATTTGGTGCCTGTACTAAATGCTTCCAAACATTAATTAGTGTGGAAGGAACCCTAATTTCCTCGGCAGCTTTCCTCTCCATTTACTTCCCTTGTTTTCACATAGGCTTGGATGAGCCTCTATAATGAAATTACCTCATTAATGCCTTTATTATTTCAGAGTAATTCATTCAAGATCTACCATTTAGTTTTAATTTAATGCTGTCAAAAGCAAAAGGTGCATTCATGTCTTTGATTAGTGCATTTTTTTTCCTCTCTAAAGAGTGGACAGATTTAAATTATTAAGATGGCAAGTAGTGAGTTATAATTGGATACAAGCAGCACTTCAGTGAATATTAAATGCTTTCAAAGCCTGGCCTATCTGCCCTGCTGACTATTAACTGTGTCCAGTGAGTTCTTCTGTGAGGTTTGAATTAACGGCACATTAGCTACTGTGTAGCAAATGAAGTTTAATTTTGTTTATAAAAAATGTTACAGTTGCATTTTACAATTTTATTTTTGTTTATAAAAAATGTTACAGTTGTCATGTCAACATGACATTTCCTAGTAGCAGAGCTCAGTTTTCCCCATTATCCTACCCTGACCTCATTGCATGGTTAGTCTAGCTCACACGGGAGCTCATCCTGTGCTCAGCCTTGCAAAGTCTGTCTGGAGACCTACCTGGCTATGGCTTGGAGGATAAGACCTGGGAAGTTCTAAGTATTGTCACCTTAGCTGCATTTAACCAGCATGATAATTTGCTTACAGAGTAGAGGGGCACAAAGTGTATTTATGATTAATGGGGAATGCACAGGCCCGGACTGGGCAAGGAGGATTTAACACCAGATCCTTGATCTTTAATCAAGACCCTTCCTCCTTTCATTGACAACTCATGTCACAAGCTACCTGGGATGCAGCAGAGAAGCACAGATGGACTTCTGCAACCTGCTTGGCAGGTGCAATTTAAGACTAATTAATTAGAGTTTATTGGGTAGCTGCAGTGCTCCCAGTCACCAAGGATCAGTCATATACTTGGGCCAGGACCTCTGCAGGGCCCTGTGCTCCCAGGGCCTTTTAGTTTGGAATATCTCCAAGGATGGAGATCCCTCGACCTCTCTGGGTATGTGTTGCCGTGATTACCCGACTCCAGAGTGATGTTTTCCTTCAGTAATTGGCAGGGAATTATTATATATTCAACACAAGTATCAAGGAAAACTTGAATTGATAATCTTTAATAAATAACATCTTTTGTAACTTTATGATGTATTTTTGTATTTTTTGTATTTCATTTATTATAAATATCTGATATATTTAGTGCATATCACATAGGATACATGTGCACTATATTATACATCTATTATGACTGCAATCACAAGGCGCACATAGAGCAGTGCTGTTTATCTTTAGAATCTTTCCCACCTGTGCTGCAAAAGCATCTTGGATTTGGATTAATTTCTCCTCCTACCACGAGCAGGAGCAAACCTTTGTATGTATTTGTTCGATGGTGGAGCAAGGTCAGCGGAATTTGGAAGTAATTTCTGAACGCATGGCTTTCACCGTAAGCTGTGTCTCACTGCCCTCTCATGGCCGGACTGTCCACGGATATCCCACTCTCATCTTCCTTAGGTTCTTGCATGAATGTTCTGGCCAACATCATCTCTCTGAATTATTTCCAGATCACAGGATCTACTGGGCTTGAGAGGGATCCTAAAATAAACCTCTCAAGTAAACGGCCCATGTGAGAATGGAACTCACAGTCTGGCCATTACTGACCTAATCGCTGCCTCGTGAGCTTGAACCTCCATAGGATGGGAATCCTTGCCACCAGCAAGGGAATTGCAACTCCTTCTTTTCTGCTAAATCTCTATACACACCAGCCGCTGGAATGGCTCTAGGGCAGAACTGGCTGGCACCTGACATGACAGCAAAAATTCTTCCCATAACCCTGGTTTCCTGCTTTTTCCAGAATTTATCCAACCCCTGTAAAAGTGGTCATGCAATGTTTTTTTTCCAGGGAGAAATGAGCAGGACAAATCCTGAGGCTTCCCTTGCTCCAAGGCCAAAGTTCTTCTTTGGAGTTCTGGGGAATGGCAGGGCTGATCCCACCTGAAGAGGGGCATTTCCTGCAGGTGAGTGTTCTTAGGCCAAAATGACATTAGCTGCTGAGGCCAGACCTGCACAGAGGCCTCAGTGTCTCCTGCTTGTTGCCTGCAATGTTCCTTGGTGTTTCCTGCCTGTGTCTTGGGTAGCTGGCAGTGTCGGGTTGAAGGAGCCCCAGTAAAGCAAGCAGAGGGGCTCAGACAGCAACTCCTGCTTCTGAGCTTCCACAACGGCTGCCAGGTGTGCCCCGGCCACCCCAAATACCTTCCCTACCAGCTGGGGGACATCATCCATCAGCAGCATTAAAGCCAAGGTAATCTTCCCTCCCAGGAATTAAATCCCAAGCAGTAGCCCTCAGAGATGCCTTAAAATCTTTCTCTCGTAGGTTAAGATGGGCACAGCTCTAGGTGGCCCATAGCTTGGGGTTCATCTCAGAAGGAGGGACTTCATTTGGTCACAGAGAAGACGTGCCTTCCCTGCAAGGAGCAGTAAAGAAAATCCACAGCCTCTTGAAGAGGCTTAAATGTGAGTAAGCTTTTGTAGCCACTGATGCTGTTGAGGAAGGTACGTGGATTGCAGTCACCTGAGGATTGGTAACTTTTGACAGTGAGTGCAGCACTTGCCACTGGCTCCCCTCCCTGGCTGCCGTGCTGTGGGTTTTGGCAGCTGCATTGTAAAATTTGTTGGTAGATTTTGGTGTCACTTGCTGTATAACCATTCACTCAGGGTTCCCTTTAACAAACACAATGTGTGACAGCAGCGAGTTGCTCTTCATAATGTAGAGATAAATTTCGATGCTTCCTTTGTCAAGAGATTGAACTGCTCAAGAAACTGCTGCCCGAGATGGTGAGGTTTGAAGCCTCTCTGGAGGAGCTGGAACTCTCTAAGGACGGGGGCTCGTGATTCACCCGTGGATTTGCGCACATGCAATGTAGCAAACCTGACTTTTATTTCAGCCAAAGCTTAATGTCACTGCCAGAAAACTGAGTATGATTTTTGGCCCATGCTTGTTTACAAATTGTGTAAGCCATTATATAATCAAGTATATCATTGAGATGTGTCTAGTAGATGTATAATGGTTATATATTGTGTGTGTGTATATGTGATGATTTCATTATTATACCATTTCACTGAACAGTCAAGTTCATTGGAGTGAAATCTGATTACTTGCGTTTTAAAAATTTTCCCCCTCCCCACAAACCCTTTTTGATTTTTTCACAGGTATTTTATAGGTACCTCCATTTCAACATTTTCCTTCCTAATCCACGAGAAAAAGGGAGATGTTGGGATTTGATCCAAAAGATCTTACAACCGATTTTGTGGTGAAACAGAGAAAAACCGTGAGCAGCCAACTCAGTGGAAACCTGCATGTTAAACGCAGAGAAGCACAAAGTGTTTGATGCTGTTAGAGTTCAAAATAACAAGGAAAAATGATGGGGAATTTACCTGCCTTGGAACAAAGTATGACCCCATCCCATACTCTCAGCTCCCGCTCCCCTTCCAGCGTGGCTGTGACCCGGGCTGGCCGTACCGCTCGGTGTCTCTGGACCTCACAGCATTTCTACGTGGCTGCTGCACCCGGGTCCCCAGCACGTCCTGCTCTGGCCGCCTTCCCCGAGCGGTCCCACGTGCACCAAGCGGGTGCTACAGACCACAGGGGCCTCTTGGCTGCAGAGCTGGGTGATGGGAGACAACAAAGCAATGCCCAGGATGCAGCTGTTCAAGCCAGCCTCGCCTCACGGAGCATTTCTTTCTCACCTGTCCATGGTTCTCTCTCTGTGTGTGTCTGTGCTCCTTTTTAAACTGCAGGGCTGGGAGGCCTGGCCATTCCACCGGGAGTGCTCACACTGGGAGCACCAGTGTCTACCTTGGGAGGAAGCAAGCTGCCACCAGAATAAAAGCAGGGTGGAGCTGCTCCCACTCCAAGGCAAGAGCCTGCAAGGCCCATCCTTTGGGGACTCGTCTTTTGTGTGAAGGCACATTGTCTAGCAGAGGAAGAGGTTGGTACCTGGTGGAGCAGGGCCAAGATTCCATTTTCCCCAGGCAGCTCCCTCCTCTGCCTGCTGTAGCGCTGGCCAGGGCTGGGAGAGGAGGGGGAGTGTGTTCAGCACTGCTGCTGGAACGGAGTGGCCCTCTCAGGAGGATCCCGGTTGCTTCAGGACCTTGCTTTTGCACTGGTTTGTGTCCACAAAGGAAAGGCATGCAGAAGGCAGCACCATCACCCCAGCCCTGTAGTCTGGACCTAGAAAGGCTTCCAATAAAGCCAGGTGCTGCTGTCCAGGGCAGTTGGAGTTGTTCTGTGCCTTCTTTGGGGGGGAAGAGCAAAGGCTGAGGGGGACGGGGTGGAGACTGGGGGGCTCCCGTGTCCCTTGGGGCACGCCGAGGTCCCCGCCAGAGGGAGGGACACGCTGCGCTGGAGGAGCAAGGTGAGCGGGGAATGGGGAGGGCTGGTGCTGGGTACCCTTGCCCAGAGGGGACCCCAAGCTGCCAGGAAATTCCCTGGGAGGGCTGGGTGCAGAATCCAAAAACCTGTGGAGTTGTTCTGGTTTTTACGGTAGCTATTGGCAAGGGACAGGAATTGACCTCTCCAAATCCCCTTGGAAAGGAACCCCCTCTCTGTGCACTCCGTCGTTAGGGTTTTGTTATGTCAGGAACGGCTTAGGGTTAAGAAAGTGGGTTTTGTCTTTCCACCTCTTACTTCCCTGTAAAATGGGAGTGTATAAAACACATGTGTGCATCCCTGAGGTATTAAAATGCACCGAGAGAAATTTCTGGGCCTAAGGTCCATAGAGACGAGCGCGTTCTGCGCTCGGGATTGAGTAGGGATTTATATTTTTGTCATTCTGACGTGTTAGCTGAAAGAATTGGGAGAGTTTCCAAGAGAAAGAAATGCAAATTTCAAAAAGCAGAACATTAGAAAGAGAAATATATAAATGTATACATGTAAAAATAAATATAGGGAAGCTAGGTAGATCTATATATAGAGAGAGAGAGCCATAAAAAAGAAAGAAATACAAGTAATCCAAGTCTAGACAAGTAGATTAATATTCAGTATGAAAACTATATGGATAGATGCTAATATAATATATTTTAATATCAGTTCTGTATGATATCTCTGTGTATAGATAAAGAAGATCAATATGATAGACATAAATATTACAAAAATTTAAATGTAGGGTCCTTTTGTTATTTATTTGGATAGAGGCATGGCATATAAATGAATAATACAGAAATGAAAATATACACTTCTATAATAAAGAAATAAATATAGGGAGATAGATAGATAGAGAGATATACAGATAGATAGGTAGGTAGATAGATAGATAGATAGGTAGATAGATAGATAGATAGATAAAGAGAGAGAGAGATAGAGAGATATAGCCATAGAAAAGAAATAAACACAAATTATCTATATCTAGACAAGCTGGTTAATATTCAATATGAAAAATATACGGATAGATGGTAATGCATTTTAATATCTGTTGTGCATTATATCTCTGTGTGTATAAATAAAGAAAATCAATATTATAGAAATAGATATTATAAATCTTTCAATCAAGGGAATTACTGGTTTTTATTTGGTTACAGGCATGGCATTTAAATGAATAATATAGTAATGAAAATATACACATCTATAATAAAGAAATAGATATAGGGAGATAGAGAGAGAGAGCCATAAAAAAGAAATAAGTGCAGATAATCTAAATCTAGAAAAATCGATTTATATTCAGTATGAAAACTATATGGATAGATGCTAATATAATATATTTTAATATCAGTTATGTCTGATATCTCTGTGTATAGATAAAGAAGATCAATATGATAGAAATAAATATTACAAAAATTTAAATGTAGGGGCTTTTTGTTTTTTATTTGTATAGAGGCATGGCATTTAAATGAATAATATAGAAATGAAAATATTCACATCTATAATAAAGGAATGTATATAGGGTGATAGATTGGGAGATATATAGATAGGGAGATAGATAGATAGAGAGAGAGAGAGAGAGAGAGGAAGAGAGAGAGATAGAGAGATATAGCCATAAAAAAGAAATAAACACAATTTATCTATATCTAGACAAGCTGGTTAATATTCAGTATGAAAAATATACGGATAGATGGTAATGTTTTTTAATATCTGTTGTGCATTATATCTCTGTGTGTATAAATAAAGAAAATCAATATTATAGAAATCGATATTATAAATCTTTCAATCAAGGGAATTACTGGTTTTTATTTGGTTACAGGCATGGCATTTAAATGAATAATATAGTAATGAAAATATACACATCTATAATAAAGAAATAGATATAGGGAGATAGAGAGAGAGAGGCATAAAAAGAAATAAGTACAGATAATCTAAATCTAGAAAAATCGATTAATATTCAGTATGAAAACTATATGGATAGATGCTAATATAATATATTTTAATATCAGTTATGTCTGATATCTATGTGTATAGATAAAGAAGATCAATATGATAGAAATAAATATTACAAATATTTAAATGTAGGGGCTTTTTATTTTTTATTTGGATAGAGGCAAGGCATATAAATGAATAATATAGAAATGAAAATATACACATCTATAATAAAGAAATGTATATAGGGTGATAGACAGGGAGATATATAGATAGGGAGATATATAGATAGGGAGATAGATAGATAGTTAGATAGATAGATAGATAGATAGACAGATGGATAGAGACATAGATAGAGAAAGAGAGAGAGAGAGAAAGAGAGAGATGGATAGAGAGATACAGCCATAAAAAAGAAATAAACACAAATTATCTATATCTAGACCAGGTGGTTAATATTCAATATGAAAAATATACGGATAGATGGTAATGTATTTTAATATCTGTTGTGCATTATATCTCTGTGTGTATAAATAAAATCAATATTATAGAAATAGATATTATAAATAGGTATAGGGAGATATATATATATAGAGAGAGCGCCATAAAAAAGAAGTAAATACAAATAATCTAAATCTAGAAAAGTCGATTAATATTCAGTATGAAAACTATATGGATAGATGCTAATATAATATATTTTAATATCTGTTATGTCTGATTTCTATGTGTATAGATAAAGAAGATCAATATGATAGAAATAAATATTACAAAAATTTAAATGTAGGGGGTTTTTGTTTTTTATTTGGATAGAGGCATGGCATTTAAATGAATAATATAGAAATGAAAATATTCACATCTATAATAAAGAAATGAATATAGGGAGATAGATAGATAGATAGATAGATAGATAGATAGATAGATAGATAGAGCCATAAAAAGAAATAAGTACCAGTAATCCAAATCTGGACAGGTAAATTAATGATCAGTATGAAAACTATAGGGATAGATGGTAATGTACTTTCATATCTGTTATGCGTTATATCTGTGTGTACAAATATAGAAAATCAATATAATAGAAATAGATATTGAAAACATTTAAAACAAGGGTTTAATTGTTTTTTGATTTGGTTAGAGGCTTAGAGGCAGGGCTTTTAAATGATTAATATAGAAATGAAAATATACACGTCTATAATAAAGAAAGAAATATAGGGAGATATATCTATATGTAATTTGAAATAAAAACCAAAAAAACCCAAGTAATCTAAAACTAGACAAGTAGATTAATATTCAGTATGAAAAATATATGGATAGACGTTCATGTATCTTTATATTGATTATGCATTATATCTATGTGTATAAATATAGGTCAATATGATAGAAATAAATATTAATTACATTTAAGTGAAGGGGTATTTTGTTTTTTATTTGGTTAGAGGCAGGGCTTGCTAAGTTTCGATGGGGGGTGGGTTTTGGGGCGTTCCTCGGAGAAGAGTTTTTGGAAGGGGGTTGCACACGTGGTTTCTTGCCTCGCTTCTCTGCACGTGCAGGGGCGCCCCCCCGCCCGCCCCGGGCTGAGCTGTGCGGCAGTGCTGCCGCCTTGTGGGCACAGAGCGGTACTGCAGCTGTGCGCCGAGGCGGGCGGGGCCGGGCCGAGCGGGGGCCGAGCAGGGCCGAGCCGATCCGAAGCGGAGGGGGCCGAACCGAGCCGAAGTGGGACGGAAAGAGCCGAGCCGAAGTGGGCCGTAAAAGGACGAACCGAGCCGAGCCGCGTCGGGCCCCCCCCTCCTCCGGAGCCGGCCGGGAGGACCCCGGCAGAGGCGTTGGCTCCAATGCCTGCCGCCGCAGGCGCGGCCGCCGCCCAGCTACGGAGCCGCTGAGCCCCGCCGCCATCGTCCTCGCCCCGGGAAAGGCGGCGGACAATCGGGCGGAGTGCTCGGAGTCGGTCGGCGTCGGCAGGTTTTTCGTTCAGGCAAGTAAGTTAGACAGATGCGCTGAGAGCAGCGGGGGCCTTAATCTTGCCTCAACAAAGATGGCCGCTGTGCCGGAAGTGGCTTCAGCCACAACAAAGATGGCGGCGAGGAAGGGCGGAAGTGACGTCACGCCACGCACAAGATGGCTGCCCGATCGTGGCCGGCTTGACCTCCCAAGGATGGCGGCCAAAAAGGCGGGAAAATGGAAGGACCCCGGGCGGTGGGTGCGTGCGATTTACTGCCTGACAAACACCCCGGCGCCGACGCCGCTCCGGCGCAATTTTCCGCGGCTTTTCCGGCCGTGTGGACACGGGCTGTGCGCTTGGCGGCGCCGGGGCCGGGCGCCAGCAGGTCAGGCGCCGCCAGGCAGCGGTGAAGACGCCTCTCTCTGCCGGGGTCCTTGCCGCGGCCGCGGTCTGGGGCTTCTGGCACTCGCGACGACCCGTACCTCGCCGCGGCTCCTTTCACTCAGTACCCCTATTTACTTAAATGCTTGACATTTAAATCAGTAATATAGAAATGGAAATATACACATCTATAATAAAGAAATGAATATAGGGTGATAGATCGGGAGATATATAGATTGGGAGATAGTAAGATAGATAGATAGATAGATAGATAGATACATAGATACATAGATACATAGATAGATACATAGATAGAGCCATAAAAGAAGAAATAAATACCAGTAATCCAAATCTGGACAAGTAAATTAATGATCAGTATGAAAACTATATAGATAGATGGTAATGTACTTTAATATCTGTTATGCATTATATCTGTGTGTATAAATATAGAAGATCAATATTATAGAAAAAGATATTAATTTTTTTAAACAAGGGGCTTTTCTTTTTTTATTTAATTAACGCCATGGCATTTAAATGAATAATATAGAAATGAAAATATACACATCTATAAGAAAGAAATATATGTAGTGAGATAGATAGATAGATAGATAGATAGAGCCATAAAAGAAGAAATAAATACCAGTAATCCAAATCTGGACAAGTAAATTAATGATCAGTATGAAAACTATAGGGATAGATGGTGATGTACTTTAATATCTGTTATGCATTGTATCTGTGTGTACAAATATAAAAGATCAATATTATAGAAATAGATATTAAAAACAGTTAAAACAAGGGTTTCATTGTTTTTGATTTGGTTAGAGGCTTAGAGGAAGGGCTTTTAAATGATTAATGTAGAAATGAAAATATACACGTCTATAATAAAGAAAGAAATATAGGGAGATATATCTATATATAATTTGAAATAAAAAACAAAAAAACCCAAGTAATCTAAAACTAGACAAGGAGATTAATATTCAATATGAAAAATATATGGATAGACGTTCATATATTTTTATATTGATTATGCATTATATCTATGTGTATAAATATAGGTCAATATGATAGAAATAAATATTAATTACATTTAAGTGAAGGGGTATTTTGTTTTTTATTTGGTTAGAGGCAGGGCTTGCTAAGTTTCGATGGGGGGTGGGTTTTGGGGCGTTCCTCGGAGAAGAGTTTTTGGAAGGGGGTTGCACACGTGGTTTCTTGCCTCGCTTCTCTGCACGTGCAGGGGCGCCCCCCCGCCCGCCCCGGGCTGAGCTGTGCGGCAGTGCTGCCGCCTTGTGGGCACCGAGCGGTACTGCAGCTGTGCGCCGAGGCGGGCGGGGCCGGGCCGAGCGGGGGCCGAGCAGGGACGAGCCGATCCGAAGCGGAGGGGGCCGAACCGAGCCGCAGCAGGCCAGAAAGAGCCGAGCCGAAGCAGGACGGAAAGAGCCGAACACGGGCGAGCTGAGTCGGGCCCCCCCCCACCACCTCCGGAGCCGGCCGGGAGGACCCCGGCAGAGGCGTTGGCTCCAATGCCTGCCGCCGCAGGCGCGGCCGCCACCCAGCTACGGAGCCGCTGAGCCCCGCCGCCATCGTCCTCGCCCCGGGAAAGGCGGCGGACAATCGGGCGGAGTGCTCGGAGTCGGTCGGCGTCGGCAGGTTTTTCGTTCAGGCAAGTAAGTTAGACAGACGCGCTGAGAGCAGCGGGGGCCTTAATCTTGCCTCAACAAAGATGGCCGCTGTGCCGGAAGTGGCTTCAGCCACAACAAAGATGGCGGCGAGGAAGGGCGGAAGTGACGTCACGCCACGCACAAGATGGCTGCCCGATCGTGGCCGGCTTGACCTCCCAAGGATGGCGGCCAAAAAGGCGGGAAAATGGAAGGACCCCGGGCGGTGGGTGCGTGCGATTTACTGCCTGACAAACACCCCGGCGCCGACGCCGCTCCGGCGCAATTTTCCGCGGCTTTTCCTGCCGTGCGGACACGGGCTGTGCGCTCGGCGGCGCCGGGGCCGGGCGCCAGCAGGTCGGGCGCCGACAGGCAGCGGTGAAGACGCCTCTCTCTTCCGGAGTCCTTGCCGCGGCCGCGTTCTGGGGCTTTTGGCACTCGCGACGACCCGTACCTCGCCGCCGCTCCTCTCGCTCCGTTCTCTCCCCCTCGGCCCCCCCCCGGGCAATGGCGGAAACCCCAATGGCATCGGGACCGAACGGTCGCTCCCCGGCCCCGGGACCGAAGCAGCCCGAGGAGGCGGCTGCTCTGTGTGTCGGAACGGTGAGAGCGGGGGCCGGGGCTGGGGCAGCTTATCAACCGAGTATATATTTGTAAGTATAAAGATGATCAAAATAGATATTAAAAAATATTGAAGATAAAGGGCCTGCTTGTTTTTTATTTAGTTAGAGGCAGGGCTTTTAGATAAATAGGAAAAATACAAATAAATAAAATATTGAAAGAATGAATATATAAAGAAAAATATATATAAATCTATATATCTATAAATATATAGAGAAAATAAAATATATATATGTAGGCGTAAAAATAAGTAATAGAAATATATACATATATGTTGATTTATAATCTATAATATGATTTCTGTACGTATAGATGGTAATATGATATCTTTTAGGATATGTTATGTGTTTTGTATATCAAGAAGGTATATAAATATGATAAAAAATATATATTAAAATATTTTTAAATACCGTGTAAGATAAAGGGACTGTTTGGTTTTTATTAGGTTAGCTTCGGGGCTTTTAAATAAATACAACAAACATAAAAACATAGAAATGTATATTAAGTATATAAAGATATAGACGTATGTGCAACCAGAAAAGTAAAGAAATAGAAGTAATGCCAATATATACAAACAGATTTATATTTAATATATATGTTATATATATTTATTTTATATATGTATTATATACATAATGAATATATATCATTAAAATGTATGTAATATATTTAATATATAATAACATACGTATACACGTTAAAATAATTTATTTTGATACTTTATATATTGCTTGTCATATATAAATGAATATAGTATATAAATTTAAACATGTGTGGTGGAAATAGATGTTAATTTGTATTTTTTTTTATTTTCATTGTTTTGGTATGTTTCTCGGAGGCAATCCTCCCCTTGCAGCTGCTGACAGCACGGAAAAGCTGTGTGCTTCGTGGTGTCTATTGCCCAGCTGGCAACGATTCCCTTGTGTTTGGTGCATTAAGTCACACCCAGCTGTGTGGAATGGCAGGTGAGCACATTGCCCGACCCTTTTAGCTTTTCTGGCTCAGGCACAACTTCCTTTCCTTTTGGATATGGAAAACAGGGAAGAGAGGGTAGTGTGACATTAGCACTAATTTCTAGCAGATTTTTAACTGCCCCTGATGCTCGTTCATCTTTGCAGTGTGGGTTTTCATGCTGACAAATCCTCTGCTTTGCCTTCTGCTCACAGTCAGCTGGGCCCTTTATTGAACAGATTTATCTGCTACAAGGCTACGCAGAAGGATGGAAAGGAGGAACACAGGGGGGAAAAAAAATAGATTCAAGGCATAGAGAAGGTAGCTGGTTTATTTGTATGACATGTAGCTTTTTTAGGATGTTTTGTTCTTTATATGGCGTTAATTTCAAAGAGAAGCCTGTGAACTTTGTGTTCCCCTTTTGGGGCTGGTTCTGGGGTAAGGGGGAAACACGAGGCCTAAGCACCTCTGGCTTATCTGTCCAAGGATCTGCCTCAGTTGTGGCTCCCATCCTTCTGAAGGACTCTTCAGCACAAGTGAGTTACCTTCTATAACTATTTATTGTTGTATTGTTGTTGTGAGTCCTCATTGCTGGGTGAGAGGACCAGGGGAAATGAAAGGCTGTATGCCACTGTTACTTCATCACTGAATTCTTGCACTCTGTTAAAATCAAAACAAAAGGGATTTACACTGTCAGAAACACTTAACTGTAAGTTAAGGTAAAGGTCACAGTGCTAAAACCTAAGAGCAGATAGGGTTGAGCTCCTTTGTCTTCCCTCTCCGGCAGCTTTTGTGACTCCTGCCTCCAAGGTATCATCAGCTATCCCCTGGATCTTGCAGTGGAAGAGATGCTGAACCACCAGCTGTTCCATATTCTACACCATGTGTCTTTTTACCATGCTCCTCTGAGAAGCATCTCTCCCGTCTCTGTTTCTTTGCAGACCAGAAGGGATAAACTGGGATTGCCTTTGTTCTTTTGCCTGTTAATAAAAAGGCCGCTTGTGGCTGTGTGCAGTGGCAACTGCATCACAGAATCTTAGAGGTGATTATTCACAGGTTAAGGAAATAATTCCTTTTTTTGTCACTGCTGCACTGAATTTCATAGGCGTGTCTGTGGCTTGATGCCTAAGATATTTAAAGCAGGTTTTATTCTTACAGGGGTTTTGCACACTAAAGTGTCTGCCCAGGTTTTGTTTCCAAAAGTGAGGTATAGTGCTGGGTGTTTAATTTGGTATGTTACTTGTTCTGTTGTGTAAATAACTGCAGCTCCCTCCCTGTGCCTGTGTATTGCAGGGGCAGGCGAGCGCTGGTTATAAAGGTGGTGATAATTAGGAAACAAGGCCTCCATTCTTGGTCTCGGGCTGTTTCAAATGGGGAGGGATCAGTGTCCTGACTTCTCTCCCTCAGAGGCAGGGTTCCTAGACGAGGTGACCCAGGACAGCTTCGTGCTGGGCCCGGGCTACGACCGCCCCTACCAGCTGGAGCCCGCGGTGAGGGAGCCCAAGAGCATCCAGCTGTACCAGCACCTCAACCTCAAGAGCTGCATCTGGACCTTCGACGCTTATTACGACATGACCGAGTTAACTGATGTCTGTGGGGGCTCTGTCACCGCTGACTTCCAGGTGAGAGGCCCATCCAGAGCTCTCCAGGTATCCCAGATCTCTCTCAGTTCTCAGGCACAGCTCTGCCGTGTGTGGAGCTGCTGCTCTGCCCTGCACAGGTGGAGCGTGGCTTTCCCCCCACCCTCACCTGGAAGAAAACAGTGCTGTGTGCATTTATTTCATTTATTTTCCATTTCATTCATTTTCCATTTATTTTATTCTCTAAATCTTCAGAGTGCCAGGAAAATACTCGTTTCTTTTAATGTAGGGCCGTACTGGAAATACAAAACGTTCTCAGCTGGGCTCCCTTTTATAAGTTTGACTGTGTTCTCGGCCAATAGAAATGAGCAGAGGCGGCTCAGGCCATGCTCCACAACATGGGATATTTTGGCTCATTCCCTAATTAAGAGACCAGAAGCCAAAAATGTTCCTCTAGAAACGAGTGGCTTTCCCTGTTTGGGGTGTCTCACTGTCCTCTCCTGGCTGCGTTATCCACGTGCAGCCCACTCCATCTCCCCCAGGCTCTCCCATTAAATTGCTTGGACCAGCATCATCTCTCTTAATTCCTGCCAGCCTGGAACTAGTTCATGAAGTTTCCTTTTATAGCTCCAATTGTTTGCACAAACCCAGAGGAGCCGCCTGGCCGGAGAAACTGCCCAGTGGAGCATGTGGAGCCTGGCCCCAGCCAGGCTGGAACATCTCCCCGAATTCTCCAGGGCCTGCAAAGTACAGCTGCACTCTGCAGATAATAAATGGAGAGCTCTGGGAGGCCTGAGCAAGCAGAATTGCTCATTTTTAATTCACAGCCTTGGAAATCAGGGGGGTTTTGAGGTGAAATTGTGCCCAGAGTTCCTTTGTCCCATGGTCCCAGGGAGCCTTAGCACTGCCCCCGCATTACAACGCCGGTTTGTCTGAGGTACCTGCACGTAAAGAACGTCCAGAGTCACCTCTGACTTCACTGCAAGGCGCATAACCCCCTTTCTGGGGTTTTATTGCCAGGTAAGGGACTCTGCTCAGTCCTTCCTGACAGTCCACGTCCCTCTCTACGTGTCCTACATCTGTGTGACGGCACCGAGGGGCTGGGCTTCCCCGGAGCACCGCAGCGAGATGGAGTTCTCCTTCTTCTACGACACCGTTCTCTGGAGGACAGGTGAGCCTGAGGCGCTCCAAGGGCTATGGAAGAAGTGGTTCCTTCATGTTTTCCCCTTAGCTCCTGCACTGCCCCCAGAGTCCTGAGGGAGCGGGGAACTCGGAATATTGCCTTCCTCTGTGCTTGCGGGGGGCTTAGGCAGCCGGTGGCTGACGGAGGGAGCGTGCAGCTGGCTCACTGGAGGCTGATCCCAGCTGAACCCTGCCTTGTGGAGGTGTCCCAAGCGCTTCTGGGGCTGGCAGAGCCCAGCAGAGGAGAGCGAGTGTGCTGTGTGGGCTCCCAGTGGCGCTTGCTGTCCTTGCAGGGATCCAGACGGACAGCGCGCTCTCGGCCTGCCTGCAGATAATCCCCATCTACATCCGCGAGGACGGCCGGCCGGTCATCGAGTTCAAGACGCAGGCCAAGTTCAGAGGTGAGGGCAGCGATCCTGGCAGGGACACAGAGCAGGGTCACACAGAGCTCTGCTCTGACGGCACAGGCAGCGGAACGAGTCCCCGTCCCCGCCGGGAGCCCCTCTGCCCCTGCGAGGTGGGGCCTCTCCGCGCTCTGCCTCCCGTCACCTCCTTGTCCTCCCCCAGGGCTGTTTGTCATGGAGCACCACAGCCTGCCAGGTGTCAGGTCCTCTTTGGTAACTCCAGAGCACCTGGGAGGCATCGAATTTGCCCTGCAGCTGCTGTGGAGCGCTCAGACTTTTGATTCTCCCTACCAGCTCTGGAGAGCAACCAGCTCCTACAACAGGTGAGGGCTGGGGGTGCAGTCCCCTCCAGCAGCTTCCCCCACAGCAGCACGTTCTCCCTGGCACCCCTCCAGCAGCCACGCCAGCAATAGCACGGAATGCTCAGGAGCTTGGTCAGAGCTGGAGCACCGTTGTACTGCGAGAAAAATCAGCTCAGCCTCTTGGAAAGGAATGTTTCCAGCAGTGCGGCCTGTGGATAGACTGATCCCAGAGTCACACTTGTCCCTCGGGGACTGCTGGATGACATTGCTGGGGCAAGGGAGAGGTGCTGCCCTGGGTGAAGAGCTTTGAGCTGTGCTTGGTGGCTGCAGGGTCTTCTGTCTGTTCCCAGGAAGGATTACTCTGGAGGATACACCATCTTCCTGATGCCCTGCACGGTGCAGCCCACGCTGCCGTGGGCAGAGCCTGGAGCCAAGCCCCTGCCCTGCCCTGCCCGGCTCACGCTCCCGAGCGGTAAGAGGGCAGGAGGGCAGGCTCGGCCCCTTTGGGGTGCACACCCGTCCAAACCTCATCTCCCCTTTGTTTCCTTCCTTGTCCCAGTTGCAGGTTTTTGATCCCGATCGCCTTCCGGCAGACAAACCGCCCACTTCCAGTTGTTTACTCCCTGAACACAGAGTTTCAGCTCTGTAACAACGAGAAGGTTTTTCTAATGGACCCCACCAAATCGGAAAGGTCTCTGGCAGAAATGGATTACAAGGGGGCTTTATCCAAGGGTAGGATTTACCTCTCCTCTTCTGCCTGTGCCCAGCATTTCTGCTTTCACAGCTTCCATTCCCTGGAGAGGAAAGGGCAGAACCCACGTGTAGCTTTGCCTCTTCTACAGCAGTAATTGACATCTTACAGCCCTGTGAAAGAACAGCGTGCTCTGGCACCGCGTTTTGTCACTCCCACACACCGAGCCCTTCCCAAACAACCCCAACCCTTCTGAACACGGACACTTGGCTCTGGCAGCGTTTTCCTGCTTGGGAAATTTCACCTGCCCCTCTTTGTCCCGACCTCCCCCCGGGCAGATCCTGTACCGGCGCGTGCTCTGGCCCCCCGAACAAAACCTCAACGCCGCTTACAAGCTGCAGCTGGAGAAGGTCTACCTGTGCACAGGCAGGGCTGGCCACGTGCCCCTCTTCGACCCCACGGGCACCGTCTACAACCAGGGGCCCCAGTACGGCTGCATCCAGCCCCACAAGTACCTGAAGCACCGATTCCTCCTCCTGGTGAGTGCTCTGCTCCTGCTTCTTCCCGTTTGGGATTTGCTCTGGCAACCGGCAGGCGGTGGCTGCAAAGGGATGAGGAAGGGAGCCCGTGGGGGATGTTTTGTGCTGCTGCTGCTGCTGCTGCCAGCTGTGAACACCAGATCAGTTTTCCCCCACCCTTTGAGTGTGTTCCTCAATCGGTGCCCACGTGTACGTGTGGAGATGGGGCATTCGGACTAGATCCCTGACACAGGTGTTTGGTGGGGCTCTGGCTTCCAGCCTCCCTTGGGAAAGCAGACAGCATCCCTCACCACACTTCTCTGACTTTCCAGCACCGAAACCAGACAGAAGTGACGGGTAAGTATTTCCACGCTGTGCCTTTTGACTCTGCCCACTTTGCTTCCCAGCTGTCCGAGTTCCACTCGGTGAGCAGCATGCCCGGAGTTGATGGATTTACTCTCAAGGTGGATGCTCTCTACCAGGTATGGAGTACCCAGTGCTTTTGGTAGCCCAAAATGGACTCCTCTGTCCAGGACCTCCCGAACACTTGGTGAATTGTAGACTCTGGGCCTTCACACTTCACCTCTGATACAAGAAATGAAGATGAGGATGTTAGTCCCGTAATTTCATTTTTTTTTTCCCCTGAGGCACTCATGAGAAAGCTCTTTAAAAACACTTTATTCGTGTTCCTGAAGGAATTAATGCCATTGCAAAGGCAGGACACCTCGCTGGGTGGTGCGTGCTCCCGAGGAGCTCCCCTTGAACAGCGAGGTGGAGCTGCCCCGGGGCGCCCCGAAGGCGGCGGGCGGCCGCTGCTGCACCGTCAGGAACCTTCATCCACCGAGGGACAGCGGCGGCCTCTGCCAGGGCCAGGGCAGGGAAGTGAAGCAGGTGCACTTGCAAGTCATACGGGTATTTTTTTAGTCTGGTGAGGAGGGGCAGCTGTCAATTCCCCCTGCTCCCGTCTTAGCGACTGCACCGCCGCCCTTCCTCCGTGCTGCTCCAGCTCTCCCGGGCTTAACTGGGCAGGGTGGCGAAGGCATCTGCCACCCCCGTGAGCCAGCCGAGGAGCAGCCGGGTTCCTCGTTGGCCTCCGGAAGAGAGTAAAGCTAAAATACAAAACCCGCTGTGATCGGGGTGTCCCTTCTTGCGCCGCCCCGCCGGTCTCCCTCATTCCCCTGGGGCGCGGCGGGCCGGAGCCCCACGGAGCTGCTGCGCCGGGGAAGGGAAGGAGGGAGACGCGGGCGCCCAGCTCGGCTCGGGCCCCGCCGCGGCCTCGGGGCCGGCGGAGCGGGGGGCCCGGGCCGGGAGCGCTCCGGGGCTGCGGGACCGGCCGGGCCCAGGCGGGGGCGCCGCGTCCGAACCGGGACCCGCAGCGCTCCCGCAGCCGGCGCCGCCCTCCCGCCGCGATGCCGAGCCCGGGACCGAGCCCGATCCGCCCCACGGGGGAGAGGCGGCACCGCCCGGGACCGCAGGGCGGACACCCGCAGGACCCGAACCCCCGCATCCCTGCTCCGGCTGTGGGCTCCGTCACCCGCTTTCGGTCAGCCCCGTCCCGGCATCGCGGCAGGAGGGGGGAGTCGAGTCCCGGCGAGGGAGTGCCCAGTCCCCCCGGCCTTGTCTCAACCCCAATCCGGCCGTGCTCCGCCGCCCCCGAGACCCGCCACCCGGGGCCGGCCGGGGGAGAGGCGGCACCGCTCCGCCGGCGGACACCGGCAGGACTCTGCCCCGCGGCAGACCCCGTCCCGAGCCGCGGCCCCGCCGCAGCGCGCAGGGCTCGGAGCGGAGCCCGCCGGGAGCAGCCCCCGGGCCGGGGCTCGCCCGGCGCCGAGCGAGAGTCCCGGGCCGGCGGCACGGGGGGCGGGGCCGCATGAGGAGCGGGGCCACGGGGCACAGCCCGAGCGCGCCTGGGAACTGCCGGGAGGTCCCGGGCGGCGCCGCCTCTCCGTCATCGAGGCGGCATCGGCCTCGGGTCCGGGATCGGTTCCGGGTCCGGGATGGCGGCGGCGATTCCCGCCGCGGAGCCCCCGTGTGGGCCCGGGACCCCGCAGGGCACCCTCTGGCGGACGCGGAGCGCCCGGTGCGAGCGCGCCGCCCCCGGCGGCCCCGGGACAGCGGCACGAGGGGGGCGAGGCCAAGGAGGGGCGGGGCCGGCTCAGGGGCGGGGGCACGGAGCGCGTGCGCAGCTCGGGACAGCAGAGCGCGTGCGCGGCGCGGGGCCGCCTCAGGTGTGCGAGGGGGGGGCCGGCACAGGTGCGAGGGGGGGGACCGAGGCCACTTAAACACCGGAAGGGCGGCGGCCGCCATTTTCTCCGGGAGGAGCCGGCTGCGGCCGCTCCGGTGAGGCGCTTCTCTCTTTTCTGCTTTTTTCTCTCCTTTCTGCTTTTATCTCTCCTCCCTGTTTTTATCTATCCTTTCTCTGCTTCTTTCTCCTCTCTGCTTTTCTCTCTCCTCTCTGCTTTTCTCTCTCCTCTCCGCTTTTATCTCTCCTTTCTGCTTTTCTCTCTCCTTTCTGCTTTTATCTCTCCTCTCCGCTTTTATCTCTCCTTTCTGCTTTTATGTCTCCTCTCTGCTTTTATCTCTCCTTTCTGTTTTTCTCTCCTCTCCTTCTCTCTCCCGTCTCCTTCTCTCCCCTCTCTGCTGTTCTCCCCCGTCTCCCCTCGCACCGCCCGCCCCCCCCCTGCCCCCGCCTCTGTTCCTGCTCTGTTCCCTTACAAACCCTGACTCCTGTCTCTGTTCTTCCTTCTCCTTCTCCCTCCATCCTCCCGCCCGTCCCGACCCTGCAGCCTCCCGTTATCCTCGCCTGTGCCCGCTCTTAACCTCCCTGTCCCCCTTCTCCTTCCTCTCTCGTCCTTATCCTTTCCCTCTCTTCCTCATCCTCCTTCTCTCGTCCTTATCCTTTCCCTCTCTTCCTCATCCTCCTTCTCTCTTCCTCACCCTCCTTCTCTCGTCCTTATCCTCTTTCTCTCGTCCTTATCCTTTCCCTCTCTTCCTCATCCTCCTCCTCTCTTCCTCACCCTCCTTCTCTCGTCCTTATCCTTTCACTCTCTTCCTCATCCTTTCCCTCTCTCTTCCTCATCCTCCTTCTCTCTTCCTTATCCTCTTTCTCTCGTCCTTATCCTTTCCCTCTCTTCCTCATCCTCCTTCTCTCGTCTTTATCCTTTCCCTCTCTTCCTCATCCTTTCCCTCTCTCGTCCTTATCCTCCTTCTCTCTGTCCCTTTCTGTCTTCCCCCGCAGCCGCGGGGCTCGGGGCGCCGGATAATAAAGCCCCGAGGGCCGGAGCCGGCGCCCCCGGCGGGAATCCCCTCACGGGGCCGGAGCCCGCGGTGCGGGTCCCCCCACGCACAACACGGCCCCACACTGCCGGGTGTCCCCACATCACACTGGGGGCTCCCGGGGGGCTTAGGGTGGGCCCCCTCCTCCGGAGGGGTCTGGGGTGGGGTAGCGAGGGTTGGGGGGCTGCGGGGGGGATTGGGATGGGGGGGTTTGGGAAGGGCCCCCTCGTTAGGAGGGGGTCCCGGGTGGGGGGGGAGGGTTAGGGGGGGTTTAGGGTGGGCCCCCTCCTCTGGAGGGGGTCCTGGGGGGGGAGGGTTAGGGGGGGTTTAGGGTGGGCCCCCTCCTCTGGAGGGGGTCCTGGGGGGGGTGGGGGGGGGGGTTTGGGAAGGGCCCCCTCGTTAGGAGGGGGTCCCGGGTGGGGGGTGGGTTAGGGAGGGCCCCCTCCGGAGGAGGGGGTCCCGGGGAGGGGCGGGGGGCGGGGCCCCCTCCGGAGGGGGGGGCCGGGGTGGGGGGGGCTGGGGGGCTCCGCCCCCTAAGCCCCTCCCACTTCGGGCCCTCCCCTCCGGAGGGGGCTCCGCCACCCGGCCCCTCCCCAGGACCCCCTCCTCCGGACCGGGGCCCGGGGGGGGAGGGGGGGCGGGGTGGGTGGGGGGGAATAGGAGGGGGAGTGCTGTCGTTAGACACAAATGTGCGATTGTGGTGTAGAGTGACGTGACCCCTCCTGCTGCCCCCCCCACCCACCCCGCCCCCCCTCCCCCCCGGGCCCCGGTCCGGAGGAGGGGGTCCCGGGGAGGGGCCGGGTGGCGGAGCCTCCTCCGGAGGGGAGGGCCCGAAGTGGGAGGGGCTTAGGGGGGCGGAGCCCCCCAGCCCGCCCCACCCCGGGCCCCCCCCTCCGGAGGGGGCCCCGCCCCCCGCCCCTCCCCGGGACCCCCTCCTCCGGAGGGGGCCCTTCCTAACCCACCCCCCACCCGGGACCCCCTCCTAACGAGGGGGCCCTTCCCAAACCCCCCCCCCACCCACCCCAGGACCCCCTCCTAACGAGGGGGCCCTTCCCAAACCCCCCCCCCCCACCCCCCCTAGGACCCCCTCCAGAGGAGGGGGCCCACCCTAAACCCCCCCTAACCCTCCCCCCCCACCCGGGACCCCCTCCTAACGAGGGGGCCCTTCCCAAACCCCCCCATCCCAATCCCCCCCGCAGCCCCCCAACCCTCGCTACCCCACCCCAGACCCCTCCGGAGGAGGGGGCCCACCCTAAGCCCCCCGGGAGCCCCCAGTGTGATGTGGGGACACCCGGCAGTGTGGGGCCGTGTTGTGCGTGGGGGGACCCGCACCGCGGGCTCCGGCCCCGTGAGGGGATTCCCGCCGGGGGCGCCGGCTCCGGCCCTCGGGGCTTTATTATCCGGCGCCCCGAGCCCCGCGGCTGCGGGGGAAGACAGAAAGGGACAGAGAGAAGGAGGATAAGGACGAGAGAGGGAAAGGATGAGGAAGAGAGGGAAAGGATAAAGACGAGAGAAGGAGGATGAGGAAGAGAGGGAAAGGATAAGGACGAGAGAAGGAGGGTGAGGAAGAGAGAAGGAGGGTGAGGAAGAGAGAGGGAAAGGATGAGGAAGAGAGGGAAAGGATAAGGAAGAGAGGGAAAGGATAAAGACGAGAGAAGGAGGATGAGGAAGAGTGGGAAAGGATAAGGAAGAGAGGGAAAGGATAAGGACGAGAGAAGGATGATAAGGAAGAGAGAAGGAGGATGAGGAAGAGAGGGAAAGGATAAGGACGAGAGAAAGAGGGTGAGGAAGAGAGAAGGAGGGTGAGGAAGAGAGAAGGAGGATGAGGAAGAGAGTGAAAGGATAAGGACGAGAGAAGGAGGGTGAGGAAGAGAGAAGGAGGATGAGGAAGAGAGGGAAAGGATAAGGACGAGAGAGGAAGGAGAAGGGGGACAGGGAGGGTAAGAGCGGGCACAGGCGAGGATAACGGGAGGCTGCAGGGTCGGGACGGGCGGGAGGATGGAGGGAGAAGGAGAAGGAAGAACAGAGACAGGAGTCAGGGTTTGTAAGGGAACAGAGCAGGAACAGAGGCGGGGGCAGGGGGGGGCGGGCGGTGCGAGGGGAGACGGGGGAGAACAGCAGAGAGGGGAGAGAAGGAGACGGGAGAGAGAAGGAGAGGAGAGAAAAACAGAGAGGAGAGATAAAAGCAGAGAGGAGAGACAAATGCAGAGAGGAGAGAGAAAAACAGAGAAGGAGAGAGGGGAGAGAAGCTGAGAAAGGAGAGATAAAAGCAGAAAGGAGAGAGAAAAACAGAGAAAGGAAAGATAAAAGCAGAGAAAGGAGAGAAGCGGAGAGGAGAGAAAAGCAGAAAGAAGACAAAAGCAGAGAGGAGATAAAAGCAGAGAGGAGAAAGAAGCAGAGAGGAGAAAGAAGCAGAGAAAGGAGAGATAAAAGCGGAGAGGTAAAAGCAGAGAGGAAAGATAAAAGCGGAGAGGAAAGATAAAAGCGGAGAGGAGAAAGAAGCAGAGAGGAGAGATAAAAGCAGAGGAGAGAGAAGAGACAGAGAGAAGAGATAAAAGCAGGAAGGAGAGATAAAAGCAGAATGGAGAGATAAAAGCAGAAAAGAGAGAAGCGCCTTACCGGAGCGGCCGCAGCCGGCTCCTCCCGGAGAAAATGGCGGCCGCCGCCCTTCCGGTGTTTAAGTGGCCTCGGTCCCCCCCCTCGCACCTGTGCCGGCCCCGCCCCGCACACCTGAGGCGGCCCCGCGCCTCGCACGCGCTCTGCTGTCCCGAGCTGCGCACGCGCTCCGTGCCCCCGCCCCTGAGCCGGCCCCGCCCCTCCTTGGCCTCGCCCCCCTCGTGCCGCTGTCCCGGGGCCGCCGGGGGCGGCGCGCTCGCACCGGGCGCTCCGCGTCCGCCAGAGGGTGCCCTGCGGGGTCCCGGGCCCACACGGGGGCTCCGCGGCGGGAATCGCCGCCGCCATCCCAGACCCGGAACCGATCCCGGACCCGAGGCCGATGCCGCCTCGATGACGGAGAGGCGGCGCCGCCCGGGACCCCCCGGCAGTTCCCAGGCGCGCTCGGGCTGTGCCCCGTGGCCCCGCTCCTCATGCGGCCCCGCCCCCCGTGCCGCCGGCCCGGGACTCTCGCTCGGCGCCGGGCGAGCCCCGGCCCGGGGGCTGCTCCCGGCGGGCTCCGCTCCGAGCCCTGCGCGCTGCGGCGGGGCCGCGGCTCGGGACGGGGTCTGCCGCGGGGCAGAGTCCTGCCGGTGTCCGCCGGCGGAGCGGTGCCGCCTCTCCCCCGGCCGGCCCCGGGTGGCGGGTCTCGGGGGCGGCGGAGCACGGCCGGATTGGGGTTGAGACAAGGCCGGGGGGACTGGGCACTCCCTCGCCGGGACTCGACTCCCCCCTCCTGCCGCGATGCCGGGACGGGGCTGACCGAAAGCGGGTGACGGAGCCCACAGCCGGAGCAGGGATGCGGGGGTTCGGGTCCTGCGGGTGTCCGCCCTGCGGTCCCGGGCGGTGCCGCCTCTCCCCCGTGGGGCGGATCGGGCTCGGTCCCGGGCTCGGCATCGCGGCGGGAGGGCGGCGCCGGCTGCGGGAGCGCTGCGGGTCCCGGTTCGGACGCGGCGCCCCCGCCTGGGCCCGGCCGGTCCCGCAGCCCCGGAGCGCTCCCGGCCCGGGCCCCCCGCTCCGCCGGCCCCGAGGCCGCGGCGGGGCCCGAGCCGAGCTGGGCGCCCGCGTCTCCCTCCTTCCCTTCCCCGGCGCAGCAGCTCCGTGGGGCTCCGGCCCGCCGCGCCCCAGGGGAATGAGGGAGACCGGCGGGGCGGCGCAAGAAGGGACACCCCGATCACAGCGGGTTTTGTATTTTAGCTTTACTCTCTTCCGGAGGCCAACGAGGAACCCGGCTGCTCCTCGGCTGGCTCACGGGGGTGGCAGATGCCTTCGCCACCCTGCCCAGTTAAGCCCGGGAGAGCTGGAGCAGCACGGAGGAAGGGCGGCGGTGCAGTCGCTAAGACGGGAGCAGGGGGAATTGACAGCTGCCCCTCCTCACCAGACTAAAAAAATACCCGTATGACTTGCAAGTGCACCTGCTTCACTTCCCTGCCCTGGCCCTGGCAGAGGCCGCCGCTGTCCCTCGGTGGATGAAGGTTCCTGACGGTGCAGCAGCGGCCGCCCGCCGCCTTCGGGGCGCCCCGGGGCAGCTCCACCTCGCTGTTCAAGGGGAGCTCCTCGGGAGCACGCACCACCCAGCGAGGTGTCCTGCCTTTGCAATGGCATTAATTCCTTCAGGAACACGAATAAAGTGTTTTTAAAGAGCTTTCTCATGAGTGCCTCAGGGGAAAAAAAAAATGAAATTACGGGACTAACATCCTCATCTTCATTTCTTGTATCAGAGGTGAAGTGTGAAGGCCCAGAGTCTACAATTCACCAAGTGTTCGGGAGGTCCTGGACAGAGGAGTCCATTTTGGGCTACCAAAAGCACTGGGTACTCCATACCTGGTAGAGAGCATCCACCTTGAGAGTAAATCCATCAACTCCGGGCATGCTGCTCACCGAGTGGAACTCGGACAGCTGGGAAGCAAAGTGGGCAGAGTCAAAAGGCACAGCGTGGAAATACTTACCCGTCACTTCTGTCTGGTTTCGGTGCTGGAAAGTCAGAGAAGTGTGGTGAGGGATGCTGTCTGCTTTCCCAAGGGAGGCTGGAAGCCAGAGCCCCACCAAACACCTGTGTCAGGGATCTAGTCCGAATGCCCCATCTCCACACGTACACGTGGGCACCGATTGAGGAACACACTCAAAGGGTGGGGGAAAACTGATCTGGTGTTCACAGCTGGCAGCAGCAGCAGCAGCAGCACAAAACATCCCCCACGGGCTCCCTTCCTCATCCCTTTGCAGCCACCGCCTGCCGGTTGCCAGAGCAAATCCCAAACGGGAAGAAGCAGGAGCAGAGCACTCACCAGGAGGAGGAATCGGTGCTTCAGGTACTTGTGGGGCTGGATGCAGCCGTACTGGGGCCCCTGGTTGTAGACGGTGCCCGTGGGGTCGAAGAGGGGCACGTGGCCAGCCCTGCCTGTGCACAGGTAGACCTTCTCCAGCTGCAGCTTGTAAGCGGCGTTGAGGTTTTGTTCGGGGGGCCAGAGCACGCGCCGGTACAGGATCTGCCCGGGGGGAGGTCGGGACAAAGAGGGGCAGGTGAAATTTCCCAAGCAGGAAAACGCTGCCAGAGCCAAGTGTCCGTGTTCAGAAGGGTTGGGGTTGTTTGGGAAGGGCTCGGTGTGTGGGAGTGACAAAACGCGGTGCCAGAGCACGCTGTTCTTTCACAGGGCTGTAAGATGTCAATTACTGCTGTAGAAGAGGCAAAGCTACACGTGGGTTCTGCCCTTTCCTCTCCAGGGAATGGAAGCTGTGAAAGCAGAAATGCTGGGCACAGGCAGAAGAGGAGAGGTAAATCCTACCCTTGGATAAAGCCCCCTTGTAATCCATTTCTGCCAGAGACCTTTCCGATTTGGTGGGGTCCATTAGAAAAACCTTCTCGTTGTTACAGAGCTGAAACTCTGTGTTCAGGGAGTAAACAACTGGAAGTGGGCGGTTTGTCTGCCGGAAGGCGATCGGGATCAAAAACCTGCAACTGGGACAAGGAAGGAAACAAAGGGGAGATGAGGTTTGGACGGGTGTGCACCCCAAAGGGGCCGAGCCTGCCCTCCTGCCCTCTTACCGCTCGGGAGCGTGAGCCGGGCAGGGCAGGGCAGGGGCTTGGCTCCAGGCTCTGCCCACGGCGGCGTGAGCTGCACCGTGCAGGGCATCAGGAAGATGGTGTATCCTCCAGAGTAATCCTTCCTGGGAACAGACAGAAGACCCTGCAGCCACCAAGCACAGCTCAAAGCTCTTCACCCAGGGCAGCACCTCTCCCTTGCCCCAGCAATGTCATCCAGCAGTCCCCGAGGGACAAGTGTGACTCTGGGATCAGTCTATCCACAGGCCGCACTGCTGGAAACATTCCTTTCCAAGAGGCTGAGCTGATTTTTCTCGCAGTACAACGGTGCTCCAGCTCTGACCAAGCTCCTGAGCATTCCGTGCTATTGCTGGCGTGGCTGCTGGAGGGGTGCCAGGGAGAACGTGCTGCTGTGGGGGAAGCTGCTGGAGGGGACTGCACCCCCAGCCCTCACCTGTTGTAGGAGCTGGTTGCTCTCCAGAGCTGGTAGGGAGAATCAAAAGTCTGAGCGCTCCACAGCAGCTGCAGGGCAAATTCGATGCCTCCCAGGTGCTCTGGAGTTACCAAAGAGGACCTGACACCTGGCAGGCTGTGGTGCTCCATGACAAACAGCCCTGGGGGAGGACAAGGAGGTGACGGGAGGCAGAGCGCGGAGAGGCCCCACCTCGCAGGGGCAGAGGGGCTCCCGGCGGGGACGGGGACTCGTTCCGCTGCCTGTGCCGTCAGAGCAGAGCTCTGTGTGACCCTGCTCTGTGTCCCTGCCAGGATCGCTGCCCTCACCTCTGAACTTGGCCTGCGTCTTGAACTCGATGACCGGCCGGCCGTCCTCGCGGATGTAGATGGGGATTATCTGCAGGCAGGCCGAGAGCGCGCTGTCCGTCTGGATCCCTGCAAGGACAGCAAGCGCCACTGGGAGCCCACACAGCACACTCGCTCTCCTCTGCTGGGCTCTGCCAGCCCCAGAAGCGCTTGGGACACCTCCACAAGGCAGGGTTCAGCTGGGATCAGCCTCCAGTGAGCCAGCTGCACGCTCCCTCCGTCAGCCACCGGCTGCCTAAGCCCCCCGCAAGCACAGAGGAAGGCAATATTCCGAGTTCCCCGCTCCCTCAGGACTCTGGGGGCAGTGCAGGAGCTAAGGGGAAAACATGAAGGAACCACTTCTTCCATAGCCCTTGGAGCGCCTCAGGCTCACCTGTCCTCCAGAGAACGGTGTCGTAGAAGAAGGAGAACTCCATCTCGCTGCGGTGCTCCGGGGAAGCCCAGCCCCTCGGTGCCGTCACACAGATGTAGGACACGTAGAGAGGGACGTGGACTGTCAGGAAGGACTGAGCAGAGTCCCTTACCTGGCAATAAAACCCCAGAAAGGGGGTTATGCGCCTTGCAGTGAAGTCAGAGGTGACTCTGGACGTTCTTTACGTGCAGGTACCTCAGACAAACCGGCGTTGTAATGCGGGGGCAGTGCTAAGGCTCCCTGGGACCATGGGACAAAGGAACTCTGGGCACAATTTCACCTCAAAACCCCCCTGATTTCCAAGGCTGTGAATTAAAAATGAGCAATTCTGCTTGCTCAGGCCTCCCAGAGCTCTCCATTTATTATCTGCAGAGTGCAGCTGTACTTTGCAGGCCCTGGAGAATTCGGGGAGATGTTCCAGCCTGGCTGGGGCCAGGCTCCACATGCTCCACTGGGCAGTTTCTCCGGCCAGGCGGCTCCTCTGGGTTTGTGCAAACAATTGGAGCTATAAAAGGAAACTTCATGAACTAGTTCCAGGCTGGCAGGAATTAAGAGAGATGATGCTGGTCCAAGCAATTTAATGGGAGAGCCTGGGGGAGATGGAGTGGGCTGCACGTGGATAACGCAGCCAGGAGAGGACAGTGAGACACCCCAAACAGGGAAAGCCACTCGTTTCTAGAGGAACATTTTTGGCTTCTGGTCTCTTAATTAGGGAATGAGCCAAAATATCCCATGTTGTGGAGCATGGCCTGAGCCGCCTCTGCTCATTTCTATTGGCCGAGAACACAGTCAAACTTATAAAAGGGAGCCCAGCTGAGAACGTTTTGTATTTCCAGTACGGCCCTACATTAAAAGAAACGAGTATTTTCCTGGCACTCTGAAGATTTAGAGAATAAAATAAGTGGAAAATGAATGAAATGGAAAATAAATGAAATAAATGAAAAGCACCCAGGCCTCCCAGCTAGTCCCAAATCCAATGAGATTTTTAGGCCAGAATCTCCGCAGCCCCACCGGTGCCTCCCCGCCCGGTTAGTTTGCAATTTAGACAAAGATACTGCAAGTTTTTAATTTACTCTCACAGCAGGGAGTAGTTTGCTTATTATAACTCATTCACTATTCCTGCCCTTTCAACATGTTTTTGTGAGAAGATGAGGCAAACCACACACCCAAACTGAGCTGTACAGGGACCGTCTGCATCTTGAAAACACAGAGCAGATACTTCCGCTTGCATCTCACGTTAACGAGAAATCTAAAGTTAAGAAGAAATACAACCTTAGATGAATATAATAAAATCAGAAGAGCGCATTTTATGACACCACAGATCAAGATTAATTCATCAGGGAGAGGCAGCACACTCACACAGTCAGCAGGCACGAAAGGCAGCTCTGAAATTCAGATCACATCTGCAGAACTGACCAACCCCCTTCCCTGAACAACCAGAGTTCATTATCCAGGACAACCATCACACCCCAACATCGCTTCCTGTTAAACTCAGTAGACGGTTCCCTTCCTCTCTCCACAG
The DNA here is from genome assembly GCF_971803275.1 of Cyanistes caeruleus. Taxonomy (NCBI): domain Eukaryota; kingdom Metazoa; phylum Chordata; class Aves; order Passeriformes; family Paridae; genus Cyanistes; species Cyanistes caeruleus. Next base: position 81,928,899 of record NC_141732.1, read on the forward strand.
CACAGCTTAGGGAAAGAGGCCGGGCTTTAGGGATCAAGGGACATACTGGCCAAGAGGAGGACAGAAAGCACCAAGGAGGACAGTCTGTGCACCAAGTTGAGCCGTTCCCAAGGACATTAAGGGATGGATTCTTTGCTGTTCACAGCAAAGGCCAAAGGTTTTCCTGGGAGAAAAGGAAAACCTACTGCAGAAGCAGCAGTAGGGCCAGAAACTGGCCCAGAGGCTGAATAAATCCTAAACTGGGATTATTGGGCTGCTCTGCCTCCACTCACCTTATTCCCCAACCCTCTGGGCTCATTTATTTTAGCTTTGATTTCTAACAGGAACTGGAATTGTGTGTCGCTGCCTCTGGGCATGTTTTTCCTGCAATGAATGTTTAGGGCTCAAAAGCCTCCAGCATTTTGCAGCTGTGAGAGCCCAACACCTCCCAGCTCACCTGGGGAAGCCACGTGCTCCAGATGCCCCAGCTGTGGCTGCCAGGTGACCTTCAACTGGAGCTGGGAGGCTTCGCTGTCCTGGTCAGTGGCCGAGAGCTGGAGGGTTCTGATTGTCTTTGCCGAGTTCTCATCCAACACCAGCCCCTCGTTAGTGATGATGGAGGGGGGAAATCTGTCCTCTGGAAGGGTTAAACACAAAGCTGAGTTAGGAGATGCTTCTTCCCGTGGGTGCTTGGGCAGGAAAACAAAACACACGCACAAATGTTTTGATAATTCCAAACCAGGAACTTTAGGCCTTGCCATTGATCGGGGTTGATAACATTATAATGTCTTATAGACGATCTCAACAAAATGTGAAAGATATTAAGGGGAATTTTTCTACCTTTTCACTGAGTTTGTCAGAAGCCAAAGAATGAACCCTTACATCTGCAAAATCTCCCCGTGCCCCTCACTTCAAAGGCCTTGGAATTGACGGCGCATCAAAACCAAGTCTCAAGAATTACATTTCGCCTTGCAGTACATGTGGGATGGAATCTGGGAGCAGCCCTGAGCGCTGCAGCAAAGAAAGCATAACTGCCTTTTACCTATGACATGGATGTAAAAAACCCGGTCCATCAGTTTGTTGCCATCTGCATCCATCACATCAAAGGTGAAGGGGAAGTTTCCACCAGGATCCCTTTCCTGTGGCTGGCATTTTCACCACATGCCCTGGAGAGAGAGACAGCAGAAAAGAGATGCTTCTTTACAGGCTGCAGCTTCTAATTCTTACTTTGGAAGCAGGCTGACCCCATCAGCTGAGGCACCTGGGGCTTGACAGAGCTCCAGAATTTGGGTTTCACGACTTTCTCTCTTTATTCTTTTTCTCCTGCTGAGAGAGCTGTTTTAACATCTGTTCAATGATACAGGGTTCTGCTCTAATCTTACTTCTTTCCCTCCCTCTCTCATAAAGAATCACAGAATCATGGAATATCCCAAACTGGAAGGGACCCATAAGGATCATCAGGTCCAGCTCCCTACTCCTCACGGGACTACCTAAACCAGCCTTTGTTTTTACACTTGCTGTGACTGCCTCAAACCCTGCACTCACCTTTGTTTATATCGGCCTGGGTGAAACTTTGGAGGGGTCCTTTGGCAGAGATCTGGACTGAACTACCAGCTGTGGTCAGCTGCAGCTGGCCCCTGCTGGGGTCCCTCCTCAGGACAAATCTGATGGCCGTGCCCCCTGAATGAGCAGCAGCTGCCTTCAGGTGCTGAGCCGTGAGCTGAGCTGTGGAGCCTACACCAGAGAAAGCAAACCCCACCAGCAGCTTCAGCCAGCCCAGCAAAGCGACTGGTTTAGGCTGGACCATCCAGCAGGACCAAGCAATGCCTCTCTCCTCCCTGGCCCCTTACCATGTGCTTTATTAGTCTGTTTGATAGAAAAATCTGGGATGAACTACGTTCTCATGTTTAGCATGGCAGTTCACCTCTGTTACAGTCAAATGGGGATAACCCCTGTGGGATGTTAAGAGTGTGTTATCCCCTTCTTGCCTCCCTGCCCCACCTGCCCCAGCCCCCGTGATTTCGCGGTCTGTTCCTTTGTCCCCAAACCCCACGGCGGATCCCGCGGCGCCCCCTCCCCTTCCCCATCCTCATCCCTCTCCCATCTCCGACGTGGCAACCGGCGAGCTCCCCGCTCCGTGTTCCACACCCCCCCCAGCCTCGTCACCGGTGTCGCAATCCCCGCCCTGCCCGCCCCCGGCTCTGCCCTCACGGCCCCCGTTCCCTCTGTCCCCACAGGCGTCCCTCCCTTCCCGCCCGCTTAGAGCGGCGCGCCCCCGCCCCTCGACCGCGCGGCCCTCGTTACTCCTACCCCAGTTCCGGCACGCTCCGCTCCCCTACAGCCGCTCCGTGCCGCCCGCGCCGCCTATGGCGCCCCGCGGGCTCCGCTTTCCCGGCAGCCGTGCAGTCGCCGTTCCCGCCGCCGCCGCCGCCGTTCAGCGACGCCGCTCTCAGCGGTGCCGCCGGGGCCCATTCGGAAGTCGCGCCGTCCCACACCACTCCCCCATGCTGCCCTGCGGCGCTGACGTCATCCACGCATGCGCAGTCACAGGTTCTATCGCCGATGCTCCTGCCGCCGCGCGCGGCTGCCCCGTGCCCGCTCGCAGCCGCAGCTTTTCCACCGCCCTCCGTACCGGCCTCTCAAGCCGCGGGGGGGAGAGCAAGGACGGGCACGGGGCCCCGGCTCTACAACTGCTGACAGCCGCGTCGCCTCTGCCACCGCCCGGCCCAGCCGCTGTCCGGTCCCCGCCGTGCGTCTTCACGTCCCCGCGTCCACCACCGCAGCCGCCCGACGCCGGCACACGGCCCCCGCCTGTCTCTGCCCCGCTGCTAACACCGGCACAATAAATAAACGGGAATTGGGGGAAAATCGGGAACTGGGGGAAAAAACGGGAATAAAGAAAAAAACACTGGAAATCGGGAGAAAAAAAAAACCGGGAAAGAAAACAACAAACCAGGAATAAAGAAAAAAAAGGGAATTATGGGAGAAACGGAAATTGGGAAAAAAGGTAATGGGATCAAAGGGAACAGGATCAAAGGTCCCGAGGGTGCTGAGCGCCTTCCAGAAGGTACAGGATGAGTCCCGAGCGTGCTGAGCACCCTCGGTACTCATCCTGCATCCTCGGGATGGTGCTGAGCACCCTCGAGACGGCGCTGAGCACCCACGGTATGGTGCTGAGCACGCTCAGGACTTATCCTGCAACCGCGGGACTCATCCTGCACCCTCGAGATGGTGCTGAGCACCCTCAACACTCATCCTGCACCCTCGGGATGGTGCTCAGCACCCTCGGGATGGTGCTGAGCATGCTGAGGGTGCTCAGCACCATCCCGAGGGTGCAGGATGAGTGTTGAGGGTGCTCAGCACCATCCCGAGGGTGCTGAGCGCCTTCCAGAGGGTGCTGGATCCGTCCCAAGGATGCTGAGCACCTTCCAGAAGGTGCTGGATCCGTCACGATTGTGCTGCGTGCCTACCCGATGGTGCAGGATGTGTCCCGATGTTGCAGAGTGCCTTCCAGATGGTGCTGGATCCATCCTGAGGGTCCTGGGCATCTTCCAGGAGGTCCTGGATCCATCCTGAGGGTGCTGATTGTCTTCCAGAAGGTTCTGGATCCATCCCGGGGGTCCTGAAGGCTGCTGAGGTTCTCCCGGTGTTTTGGACTGTCCTGGGTGATCTGGAACCTCAGCACCGAGCGGGGTCCAGCAGAATAGTCTAGAACCACCGGACTGGTTCCAGAAACTCTGGACTCGCAGGATGGATTTTGGGGTGAAACCCTGGGGGATTTTGGCGCTGAAATTTGGGGATTTGGGGTGAAAATTGGGGGATTTTGGGAGGAAATCCTGGGAGGCTTTTGGGGTGAAATTCGGGATATTTCAACATTTTCCTTCCTAATCCACGAGTAAAGGGAGATGTTGGGATTTGATCCAAAAGATCTTACAACCGATTTTGTGGTGAAACAGAGAAAAACCGTGAGCAGCCAACTCACTGGAAACCTGCATGTTAAACGCAGAGAAGCACAAAGTGTTTGATGCTGTTAGAGTTCAAAATAACAAGGAAAAATGGTGGGGAATTTACCTGCCTTGGAACAAAGTATGACCCCATCCCATACTCTCAGCTCCCGCTCCCCTTCCAGCGTGGCTGTGACCCGGGCTGGCCGTACCGCTCGGTGTCTCTGGACCTCACAGCATTTCTACGTGGCTGCTGCACCCGGGTCCCCAGCACGTCCTGCTCTGGCCGCCTTCCCCGAGCGGTCCCACGTGCACCAAGCGGGTGCTACAGACCACAGGGGCCTCTTGGCTGCAGAGCTGGGTGATGGGAGACAACAAAGCAATGCCCAGGATGCAGCTGTTCAAGCCAGCCTCGCCTCACGGAGCATTTCTTTCTCACCTGTCCATGGTTCTCTGTGTGTGTGTGTCTGTGCTCCTTTTTAAACTGCAGGGCTGGGAGGCCTGGCCATTCCACCGGGAGTGCTCACCCTGGGAGCACCAGTGTCTACCTTGGGAGGAAGCAAGCTGCCACCAGAATAAAAGCAGGGTGGAGCTGCTCCCACTCCAAGGCAAGAGCCTGCAAGGCCCATCCTTTGGGGACTCGTCTTTTGTGTGAAGGCACATTGTCTAGCAGAGGAAGAGGTTGGTACCTGGTGGAGCAGGGCCAAGATTCCATTTTCCCCAGGCAGCTCCCTCCTCTGCCTGCTGTAGCGCTGGCCAGGGCTGGGAGAGGAGGGGGAGTGTGTTCAGCACTGCTGCTGGAACGGAGTGGCCCTCTCAGGAGGATCCCGGTTGCTTCAGGACCTTGCTTTTGCACTGGTTTGTGTCCACAAAGGAAAGGCATGCAGAAGGCAGAACCATCACCCCAGCCCTGCAGTCAGGAGTCCATCAGCTTTCCCCACAGTGAACGTGGTTAAGGTCTCCTTAACCAAAGGAAAACTCAGCACCACTACAGATGTACAGAACAGCAATTTATCCACTCCGACACACTTTTCCCATTATGTGTCCAGAAGACTCCAAGTACTGACTTTACATGTCCACAAGCGTGGCCAAAGCCACACATACAGAGCAACACCAAGTTTTCAAGGTGTACCAAGAGAAACAAAGATTTAATAACATTATTTCTTAGACAACTGTTGGGGATGAAGTCAAATGTAAAGAAAAAATGGAAATGTAAAAAATCATGGATGTTAGTGCACACAGATAGAGAGTTTCTGCTTTTGAGCTCCGCAGATGTTTTTTTCTTTCCTCTTTCCCTTCTTGTGTGAGCTGCCTTTGAGTCAGTTATGTTATGTTGAGCTCTTGTGGGCACAGAGCGGTACTGCCGCTGTGCCCCGACCGGGGCCCTGCCCCGCTCCGCTGGGTGACGGGGGGGAGGCGGCAGCGGGAGCTACGGCAGTTCCGCGGCTGCCGAGCCTGGGGAGGGAGTGAGCGGGGCGGTGTCTGTAAATAGCAGGGAGGGGTGAAATAGCGTTAAGTGTGTAAAGTGACACGGCTGGGAGCAGGGACACTGCGCTAAAAGGAGCGGCGGCCGTGCAGGCCGGCGGCTAAGAATAGCAGCAGTGGCGGGCGGCAGATCAGTTTCAGCTTCACGGACGGACTGCGGGGAGAAGGACGGTGAGCAGCGGACCCGCAGCAGGCGAGGGGCGGGCACTTAGGTATTTTGCTAAGGTGTTTACCTCGGCCAGCACCTAATCGGGCAGTCCAAGTCCTCGCAGAAGAGGAACCGCTGCGAGGGAAGAGGCGCTCAGAGCCCGCAGCGAGCTGTGCACGCCTTCCCCACCGCCGCTCCCTGCTCCGCGCTGCCATCGCAGCTTTGCGAGCTGGCACCACACCCGGGCGAGCTGGTGGCTACGCCCCTCCCCGCCCCCTGCCCCGAGTGCCGCTGGGGCGCTCCGATAGAGGCTCTGCGGGGGCCTTTTAGGCGGGACCAGGGCAATAGAGAGGGCCGGAGAAGGGGATGGGAGTCTGGCGAGAGGGGCCCAGGGCGACCGCGGACCCTGCGAGCACCCCTGGCTCAGCCTAACTGAGCACCTCGCGCTCCCATGGGCCGCAGCTTCAAAGCTTCCGGCAATCCCGGTGGATTGGTTCTAGGTTATGGTTCTAGGTCAGGGTTCTAGGTTATGGTTCTAGGTCATGGTTCTAGGTTAGGGTTCTAGGTTATGGTTCTAGGTCAGGGTTCTAGGTCATGTTCTAGGTTATGGTTCTAGGTCAGGGTTCTAGGTCAGGGTTCTAGGTCAGGGTTCTAGGTTACGGTTCTAGGTCACGGTTCTAGGTCAGGGTTCTAGGTCAGGGTTCTAGATTATGGTTCTAGGTCAGGGTTCTAGGTTATGGTTCTAGGTCAGGGTTCTAGGTCAGGGTTCTAGATTATGGTTCTAGGTCAGGGTTCTAGGTCAGGGTTCTAGGTCAGGGTTCTAGGTTAAGGTTCTAGGTCAGGGTTCTAGGTTAAGGTTCTAGGTCAGGGTTCTAGGTTAAGGTTCTAGGTCAGGGTTCTAGGTTATGGTTCTAGGTCAGGGTTCTAGGTCATGTTCTAGGTCAGGGTTCTAGGTTATGGTTCTAGGTCAGGGTTCTAGGTTAAGGTTCTAGGTCAGGGTTCTAGGTCAGGGTTCTAGGTCATGTTCTAGGTTAGGGTTCTAGGTTAAGGTTCTAGGTCAGGGTTCTAGATTATGGTTCTAGGTCAGGGTTCTAGGTCAGGGTTCTAGGTCAGGGTTCTAGGTTATGGTTCTAGGTCAGGGTTCTAGGTCAGGGTTCTAGGTCAGGGTTCTAGGTGGCCAATCACAGCCGCCCTTTGAATCCAGGCGCGGTCCCGCCAAGCTCAGCCCGCTCAGTCGTGGCCCGTTCCCGCTCCCCCGTTTTGCTGGGGTGCCGCTCCGGCCGCTGTCGCTTTGGGAGCCGGCGGAGCCGAGCTGCCGCAGCCCCAAGAGGTGCTGTTGGGTCTCGGGAAGGGTGGGCGGGGGCTCCCCGTTCAGGTCCCGGCCGTAACTTCGCCCAAAGAAACGGGGAGAAGGGGGGTAGCGGGCGGGATCGCGGGAGCGGGGCCTGAGGGGACAGCGGGGGGTCGCGAAGGCGAGCGCGGCGGGAACGGGCGGGCTGGGATTGGCGGGCCCGGCGCTGCCTCGGGCTGTGATTGGCTGGGCTGGCCGGTGTGGGCTATAAATAGCGTGAGCTGGAGGGGTGCGGGCCTTAGTTCGGCGGCGCGGCGGCGAGCGGCGGAGAGGCGGGTGGTGGCGGGAGGTGCGCGGGTGTGATCCAGGGAGCGCCGGTGCTCCAGGACGGGCAATGGAAATACTGAGGCTGGAGCTGGATAAATGCCATGGGGGAAGGGGATGGAGCTGCAGCTCAGGGCCTGCAGGAGGTGCCTGGGGGATTTGCAGCCCCTGTCTGCTGGTACCAAGGAGAGTCTGAGGGTCTGGGGGCTGGGAGGGCTCCAGGGCCTGAGAACCAGCCCAAGGGCACCTTTTGGGATGGGCTAGCAGGGGCCCAATGGCTATTCCCAGCCCCTGGTAATGCCTGGGGGGGGTGAGGGGGGGCCTTTGGGCAAGTGCTGGGCTGAGACCCAGGGGGAGGGGGAAGGTACCTGTTGGGCTAGAGGCCTCAAGTGTCCCCAAAGTTGGGCTCCCATTAGGGTGGGTAGGACAGTATCTAGAGACATTGAAGTGATAGTAATAACTGACTTGTGGCCTTATCAACAGCCCTGGGTTGCAGTGAGAAGCGGGAGCAACTTTCAGCCACCAGAAGTGGGAAGCTGAGGAGCAGGAACTCAGGAAGCAGAGCTGGAGCAGACAGAAACATGGTAGGGTTTAGGGTAAAACTGTTGTGGGGCTGGGATAAGGAATATGGAGCTGGGATGCGAACTGCGTGGCTGGAGCTGAAATCAGTGTAAGGGCGGGGATAGGGCCTTGCAGAGCTGTTCCTCCAGTAAGGATGGTCAGGTTGGGGCTGGAATGTGAGTTCAAGAGCTAAGCTCAAACCACAGGGAGCTAGAGCTAAAACAGAGATCCTGCCTGGAGAGCCAGAAAGCAGCATGATGTGTCACTGCTGGGAAGATGAGGAGGCAGAAGTGCAGCACAAGAGCTGGCAGTCAAATAAAGCTTGTGGGACTGAAGCTGAAGTCACTGGGGCTGGGATGGGGACTGCTGCAAACACTGTTCTGAGGGCATAGTGACTGTACATGTGGGAAGCAAGCATAGAATGGTACACAACGGGGCAGGCTGTAAATACAGTAAAGATTGCTTTGGGGTTGGGATGGGGTTGGAGTGGCATTTCTCAGCCTTAAGGTGAAACCTCAGAGCTGGAACCAAGAACAAAGACCCTTTGTCTCAACCTGGAGCAGCTTCACCTAGCAGAGCGGAGGGAAAAGGAAGTGGATGTGGAGCTGGAAGAAGAGAGCTTGCAGTGAAATAAAGCTCGTGGGCCAAGAGCTGAAATCACTGGGGCAGGGAAGGGATCACTAGGGCTGGAGCTATAATCACTGGGGCTGGGATAGAGACTGATAGTGGTATTGACACGGCTGGGTGAGATAACTGTGGTAGCATTCATATGCTGAAATCACTGTAGGTCAGTAATATTGATGTTGGGGCAGGGTCAAAGGGCTGAGGTCAAGTGCAAAAGGTCAGGGGTCAATGGTTAAATTGGAAAGTCAGGGATTCAAACTTCAAGGGTCACATGTGAATGGTCAGTGTTCAAAGATCAAGAGTAAAGGGTCCCAGGTGCAATGTTATGGGTTAATTTTCCAAGGTTATGTGGTTCAAGGTCAATTATCAGGGAATCAAACTTCAGAGAGCTAAAGTCAAGAGTCAAAGGTCAAAATTCAGAGGTTAAGAGTAAAAGGTCAATGGGAGGTTGCCAGGGATTTGCAGGGAAGAGGAGTATTTATAAACTTTATCCATATTTCCCTGTAATTCTGGGTGTTTGGATTTCATTTGTGCTCGTCAGGATAAGCCATAAACAAGCCCCTGAACTCTGCATCCATGCGTCAAGCACTTCCACAGAAAGGCAAGTCAGCAGTGATTCTAGAGGAAAAATTAGAGGTGATGGCTTATGATCCATGGGGAATTACATTGGGAATTGTGAAACTCAAACACATGGAATTGTGGAGGTGGAATTCCATTTTCAGCCTTGGGCACCAGGAGGAGGAGAAGTGTCCTGATCCATAGCAAGGAAAGCCTGGTGCCCCAGTGTGTCAGGTGCAGACAATGTCCTGTCCAGGGAATGAGCGACAAGTTCCTTCTGCCCCTCCCCTCACCCGTAGGATGGCAACAGCACAAACTGAATTGTGAGGTTGATGAGCTCTCAGAGCAGCCCCAGGTGTGAGCAGTTATGGTAAAGAATGGGTGGGTCCTGCCCGGGGCTATTTTAGGGGGAGGGTTTCTGTCACTTCGCTTGAGCATGGAGTGTGGAGCAGTTGGAGCAGAGGGATTTTTGGTGAGCTCCTGGGGGATATTTCATGGAGTAGTACTGGGAGTGTCTCATAGGATCTGGGAGAACAGCTGGATACACCTGGACATGGAGCATTGTTTAAAGCAGCATCTGAGCCAAGTAAGCCTGTGTGGGTTCGCAGGGATTTGCAAAAGGGATTTTCCCTTTTGATTTCATTTTGCCGTTTGCTCCCCAATTCCCCCCGGAAGAAATGGGTATTATGAGGACAAAAGGGGGGCATAAATTGAGGGAAGAAACTCCTGTTATTATCTATTTTTACACTGGGGGGGAGTCCACCTATGATTTTAAGGGTGCTGATTGGAGGAAAACCTGCCTTTTCCAGGGTGTTAGGGGTATCAGTGAACAGTGAATCCCCATGTTCCATTTTAAATGGAAGGGGGGAAATATTGTTGCTATTTTATGGGTTTGACTTGAGGGGAACCCCCCACTTTCCATCATCCTGAGGTTTAAATTGAGAAGGAAGCCTTATAGTCACTACTTTTTAAGGGTCTGATTGAGTGTTCCCCTTTTCCTATCATTTGAGAGATTTCAATCAAGGGAAAAACAACTTTTTACTTTTAGGGGATTAAATTGAAGGGGGGGAGCACTCATTTATTTGCCATCGTATTGGTTTAAGAAGGCACGAACACCCCCCCATTGCCTCAGTTTCCGGGGTTCAATTGACAGAAACACCGGCTTTTCCAGCATTAGGCGGGGTCACATGGAGCCGTGGCGCTGCTTTTGAGAGCGATTCTGACCCCTTACAGCCCTGCACGGCAGCGCTTCTGGCATTCCCTGGGGAATTTGGCGGCTGGGCAGCCCCCGAGGAGTGACAGAGCCGTGCTGAGGCCGGGCGGGCAGGCGGGAGCCGCGGCGCGGAGCTGTGTCTGTCCCGGCTGCTCTGTCCGCTCCGGGCGCGGGGCTCGGGCACCGCCGGGGCCCCTTCGGGCCGGTCCCGGTGCCGCCGGGCGGGCCGGGCTCTCCCGGGGCCGGAGCTGCCCCCGCCCGCCGGAGGAGCCGCTTTCCGGCCGGGAGCGCGGGGCCGCCCCCGGGTGCCGAGTGCCGCCGCTGCCGGGGCTCGCGTGGCTCCCCCGGTCCCCCCGCACCTGGAGCGGCGCCAGCCCGGGAGCGAGTCCCGGCGGGGGCCACTGGGGAACACTTGTGGCTTGTCAGCTTCAGAGTGCGCTGGCAAAAGCCGCTGGGAGGAGGGGAGGGGGAAAAGCCCGACCTGCCGGGCTTTTTGTCTCGGGGCTTTGTCGGTGTTGCTCTTTAGCCGAGCTGCGCCTTTAAATAACGATGTGGCGCCTTCTAGAAACTGTGTCCAATACCTTTTGTACCCTCGCAGGAGGGCTTCGAGCTCAGGTTTTTCCATTGCCGAGTTAACTGCAGGTCCGAGCTGGCAGCGTCCCGTGCATCTGGGGTGTGTGAATCTGTTTGTGATGTTCATTTCCCCTGGATGCAGAGCTGGGCTTTTCGGGCAGACTGTATTTCTCAAGCCTCGGGGTTTATTTAAGCCTTACACGCGATTTTCTGGAGACGCGGGCCGAGTGAGAACTTTGTCTTGGTGCTGTACTGGGGAATGGAATGCAGGGGGTCCCCGCAATATCCCCGTGGAAGCTGGAATGTCCGAGGGAATGGATGTGACAATTCTCGGGGCTGAACCTGGCTCCCAGCGCTCTGCAGCGTAGGATGCGAGAGAGCAGGGCCGGGGGACAGCAGGGTAGGGACAGCGAGGTGCTTCGTGCTCTGGGTTTGGTGTTGATGTTTCCAGAGCCAGAGCAGGTTGATTTGGTTCAGGTGCACTGGAACAGGATCCAAACCTTGGAAAGGTCTGAGACCAATTGGGAGGAAATGTTTTAACATGAATGTGTTTCTTGATAGAAATCAGGTTTCAGTTAGTTTTTTAATAGATTTTAAAGGAAATTTTTTTTTTGAGGAAAAGTGAAAAAAATGTTTATTTCAATAAGTAGGGCGTAGGAAGAAGAATGAATAACGTTAGATAGTTTATTTGTTGTGGAGTAGAGATCAGGAGATTTAGAAAGTTTTGTGGTTTTTATTCACGTGTGTTTGGGATGTGGCGTGGGGTGTTTTGGTGGTAGCTTGGGTTTTGGGATTGGAGTAAAGTTGAACAGTTTTAGAAGAAGTTACTATGGTTTTGGCAATTATTTTGTATTCACTAATCAATGATGTCAGGAAAATTAATCCACAAACACCAGAGGTTTATGTCCAAAAAGGAGACAGAGGAGTCCTTTTACTTTATTCGAATAAAGGGAGAGGCCATGGGGCATTCCCCTGGGGTTTCTGGAATTTTCGGAGGGCCGGCTGCTTGTCCCTTCTCTCTTTCCCCATAGGCTGAGGTACTTGAGAGGTACAGGCTTCCCGGAATGCCTGACACCTGGGGTACCTTTCCCCCCACCACGCATAATCCCTTTTTAATTCTTAGCTTTTGTGGAATTCATGATACTCTTTCAGTGCCTCTTTGATCTTTTAGTGGAATCCATCCCATTGTTTCTGTTGTCTCTCACTGATAGCTGCATCTTATCAGCAGACCCACAGCTTGTTTGTAAAGACAAACCTGTCATTCCTCTCTATGAGAAGTTATTTTCAAAAAAGTACAAAATGGATTTTTTGTTGTCTCGGTTAAACAATAGAGCTGAGAGAGAATTTGGGGTAGACTGCATTAGTATTGTATACAGATTGTACGTTAAAAGTTTTTTTTTTCTTTGTTAGTTTTGAAGTTACAGAATTTGTTTCAGCATAAAGCAGATGGTGGGGATATAATATAATGTAATTTTAGGACATCTTAATTTTTATTGTATATCTTTGGCTTAATGGTCAAATTATTTTTTACTTTTAGATATACTTTTATAGAGATACAGGTAAATATAAATAGTGGTAGTAATATTGAGTAAGCAGAGTTATTTATGTGGTTTTTATTCAATATTAGTTTTTGTGGTGGCACATAGTGTGTTGTTTCATTTTTTTGTGTTCACTACGTGAAATTTGGTTTTTGAATAAAGATGATTTTTATGAATGGGTTGGTTTGTATTTTAGGTAGAACCAATTAAAATAGATTTTGATATGTATTATTTGGTTTTGTTTATTGTATGTACGGGTTCAGATTGGGTAGGGTTTGTTTGGTTAGCTGAGTTTTGGGTGTTAATTAGGCGGCTTTTGTTAGATGCAGTTTTTAATTTTTGGCAGTTTTTTGAGTGGTTTTAAGGTGATTTTTAGTAATTGATTGTATCTTTTTTTTGGTTTGTAGTTGGTGTATAATAATGTATATGTTCTATTTATTTAATGTTGTGGTTTTTAGTTTAGGTGTTGATGATAAGTTTGGATTCCTTTCTGTTGTGGTGTTTCTTATTAGCTTCATTTCTGGGGACACAGGCATTTATATGGTGGCTTTTTATAGGTATATTTTTGGGGGTGGTGTTTTTTAACTTGTTGTAGTTTAGGTTGGTTTTTTGTTTTTAATTAGTTATTAAAATTTTTTATAGAGTCTTGGTAATTATTCAGGTATTACTATAAATGTAGAGCTTTGGGGTTTTTTTACTAATGTCTAGGGTTAGTTTAAGGGCTTTGAGTTCAGTGACTTGGTTTGATTTTTTTTTTAATAGTTGGTGTTGTCAGGAAAATTACTCCACGAACACCAGAGGTTTATATCCAAAAAGGAGACGGAGGAGTCCTTTTACTTTATTCAAATAAAGGGAGAGGCCATGGGGCATTCCCCTGGGGTTTCTCAAATTTTTGGAGGGCACAGCCTCCTTTTTTATCCTAATTCCCGGCCGCTTGTCCCTTCTCCCTTTCCCCATAGGCTGAGGTACTTGACAGGTACAGACTGCCTGGAACGCCTGACACCTGGGGTACCTTTTCCCCCTCCACCCCCAATGCATAATCCCTTCTTAACTTTTATGGAACTCATAGTGTTCTTTCAGTGCCTCTTTGATCTTCTACTGGAATTCATCCCATTGTTTCTGTCGTCTGTCACTGATAGCTACATCTTATCAACTGACCCACAGCTTGTTTGTAAAGACAAGCTCATCATTCCTTTCAGTGTGATGTGTGGAGTTCAATAGGGTTGCTTTTTATTTATGTTTAACTTTGCTGATGTGATAAGAACTGTTAGTGAAAGAGCATAGCATCTGTTTTTGCTGGTGGTTGTATGGCGTGGCTTTTGTTTGTGTTACCTGTTTTGGGTTTTTTTTTGTTAGTGAGATTAAACTTTATTTTGGGGTTAATTTGTGATTATTTTAAAGATTTTAGTGCAATTTAGGTTTTTGATTTGGGGGTGCTGTGATGAGACTGCTTTATTTGTTTTATGTGGTATTGGTGGTGTGGATAGAGGGAATACTTGTTTTTAAAATTTACTTTAGTATTGTTAGTTGAAGTGTTAGGATGCATTGTGTTTCAGTGTTGAATCTTTTTGAGGTGGTTTGGATTTTTTCTAGGTTAAGATTTTTTTCCCTTGGCTGGTGGAGGTATTGTGACTTTATTGATCATATGGGTGAGAATTTGATGCTGTTTGTTTTTTGGTTATTTTTTTTTTTAGGAATTAGATTTTTGCAGTAGACCTGGAAGAATTCACTTTATTTCAAAGCATACTAGTTTAATCACATAAAGGTTCCCATATTAACTCGTAATATTAGATTCTTTTTCTCATTTAGGTTTTCCAGAATTTACTGTTGATTTAGCAATCAAGCAGGGATGGCACTTCGTTCTTGAAAAGATGGCTATGGAAAAACCTGTGTCTAACAACAAGTACCTGACAGAGGGCAATGATTTTGCTGTTATTACAGGGCCAAATACGAGTGGCAAATCAACTTTGGCATGGAACTGCTGGAGGAGAGGAGTTTCTGGTGGGCTCCCAGTGGCATCTGATGGAGTGACGGTGAGAGCATCTCATAGGGTCTGGGGGAGCACGTGGATGCAACTGGACGTGGAGCACTGCATAAAGGAGGTGGTGAGGGACAAAGCTTTCTGCCAGGAAGCAGCACCTGAACAGCTGAGCCAGTGTGGATTTGCAGGGGTGATCTTTCTCCTTTTCCCTTTTGATTTCATCTTGGCAGTCCTTCCTCAGTGCCCTCAATCTGTCACAAGAATTCCAAAAATAAAACGGCTGAGTGAACAGTGAAAAGAAGGGGTATAGGTAAGGTGGAGTTCAGGTGTACCCCACCGCAAACCCTAAACAGCAGCCCTAACAGCGCTCCCGTTTCCTTGAGACAGCTGCAGGCAGGAACCCTAAAGCAGCAGAGTGCCAGAACCCCCGAGAGGTGCAGGCAGTTCCCTGGTGCTAGGGCCAGCCAGGAAGAGATAGTGGGGGGACGATCCGCAGGGTTGGGGAAACAGGGGGTTTCCCGCCCCGCCCCACCCTGGGCTCTCTGTCCCTCCGCAGCCGGGGATTGCTCCCACCCCTCCTCGAGGCGGCGGTTGGTAAGGCTTCGTGCCTGGCCTCCGCAAAGAGTTCGGCTCTGTCAGCCTCTGCCCTGTCTCAGGGCCAAACTTAGGTAGGGTAGGGAGCAACTGTGGATTGCCTGGTCCGGGCTAAGGGACATCTCTTGGGGCCTATGGATAAGGAGCATCCCCGGTTGCAAGCGTAGGGTTGTAAGTTTGTAGGGTTCAGCGGGGCAGCTTGGCAGTGACACGGAGAGGCTGAGGGAGGGCTTCAGAGGTCAAGGGCTCGAGGGCTGGAGACAAACAGAGAAAATAAAAGGGGTATAGGTTGGGATATAAGGTAGAGTACAGGACTATTCAAACCCTAAACAGTAGCCCTCACAGCACTCCCGTTTCCTTGAGACAGCTGCAGGCAGGAACCCGAAAGCAGCAGAGTGCCAGAACCCCCGAGAGGTGCAGGCAGTTCCCTGGTGCTAGGGCCAGCCAGGAAGCGATAGTGAGTGCTCGGGCCTACTGCTGTCATATAAGCTGGGGTTTCTATCCTTGGGGTATCCTGGGCTCCCTGTCCCTCACTGACTGGAGAGTCTTCCTCCCCTCCTTGAGGTGGTGGTCATTTGGCTGTCAGCCAATACTGCTGTGAAGCAAGCCTCTGCCTCCCTGTGGGGTGAAGTGTGCAGCCCATGAACCTGGGCATTCTCTAGAGAAGGTAAGTGCTGGGTTTTCACAGATGTGCCACTAAGATCCTGCATTGATATTTGGTCTTCTTGGTTGTAGCTGACCAGGAGACGACATCCTAGCAATGGCAGGAGCTTCCCAGATGGCGAGGAGGCCTTCCTTCACACCCCATGTGGATCCACCCCACCAAGCATCCGAGAGCTGAGTCGAAGGCTACGACCCGCAGAGGGGGGATGAAAGCGGGGTGCCGGGTCGGGGCTCGTGACCTGGGATTTTTGAGTCAGCTTTGGGGACGGGGAGGTCCAGGCTGTGGCCCCTTAGGCCGCACGGTGGGAGAGCCTCACTTTTGTTCACAGTGCTGAGGTGTGCAGGACAGAGCAGCCTCGGGGCGTGGCGTGTCACTTGTCCGTCGTGCCTTCTGTGTCTTTTGTGCCTCTTGTGTTGTACGTGCCTTGCCCTATCTCTTCTGGGGGCTTACCAGAAACCCCAGCATCACTTATAGCATCTCCAATCTCTGGGCTCCTCGGCTCGGCTGCTCTCAGAGGCCTTGGAATCGCGTCTCTTTTGAAAAGCATCCGATCGGATGTCTTTTAGACCTCTTGTTCCGAGCTGTGTCAACAGCTGTGCGCCGCGAGGATCCATTGTTGCGGCTTAGGACTTGAAGAAACGCGAAGATAGGTAGGGGACTGCGGCCCTCAGGTTCTTGAGCATCCGTCTTGGCAGTTCCTGGAGTTAATTGTTCCATCAGCATCTTCTTCCTCCCGGGTTCTGTGAGCTTCATCAGCTCGCCTTCATTCTCACCCGGCTCATCTCGTTCCGCATTCTCTCAGTCCTTGCGGCCGTCCTTGTGGCCCAGAGTTTTGTCTCCCCATTGTGTCCCCTCGTCGGGTGTCTGGTGTGTCACGGGTGTCTGGGTGTAGTTGTCCCGGAGCTGCTCTGCCCTGCTGCCCAGCCTGGCTGTAGGTGTACAAGGCCAAGTCCCAGGCCCCTGTAATTTAAACTTTGTGATGTAGGGTGTAGTTGGGGTCTAGAACATATCCCTAGATCAACACAAGATGTCTGGAGCTGTGAAGTTACCCTGCAGCGCTTTGACTTTTGTCTCAGCTCTCTTTCAGATGCGGACGGATGAAATCGGTGGCAGAGCGCCCCATCCAGGGTAAGGGGGTTCCCCCGAGAAGGTAAGTCAGTGTTTGTCTTTGCAGGGCAACTGGAACCGGTCCCTGTGTTGTTACAGGTCTCCTCTTTGTCTTTATTTTTAGGAAATAGAGCCATCTAGCAGCAGTCAAGGTGAAGTGGGCAAGGTGAGCGTTGACCGGTGGAGGGAGGCTGTTGTTATCGCTGGGCTCTCAGTTTCAGGTGCGACGCCAAGCGTCCCTCCTTGTTTGCGTGCTTTAGGCGGTCCAGTCGCGTTTCGTCGAGACCCCGTCGCCAGCCGGCCGGCACGCCTGCTTCGCCGCTCCCGTGAGCCCTGCGGAAGCGTCACAGGGACCGCGTGACGGAGCCTTTTCCACGTAAAGGGGCCGTGTGGCTGGCCTTCGGGAAGGGGCCGAGGGCTTCCCGTGAGTTGGGGATGTCGGGGGGAGGAGCGAGGGCCTGTTCAAGTCTCAGCAATGCCACATCACTTTTTCTTCTCTTAACTCAGGCGTGCCCTGTGCTGATGGCGTCCGGCACCCGGCATGTCCGTAGCATGTGGCCTCAGGACACAGCCATTCATAGGAGACCGTGAGTAGCGGAATTGTCGGGTTTTGGCTGACGCCCTACAAAGATCAGCTGCTGATTTTCTGTTTTATTTATTGTAGCTGACCTGGAGATGATATCCTGGAGATGGCAGGAACTTTCTGGATGGCGAGGCGGCCTTCCTTGGCGCTCCGTGTGGATCCTCCCCAGCGGGCATTCGAGAGCATAGTCGATGACTGAGATCCGCAGAGTGGATGAAAGTTGGGACTAGTCGGGACTCGTGACCTGGAATATTTGAGTCAGCTTTGGGGACGGGGAGGTCCAGGCTGTGGCCCCTTAGGCCGCACGGTGGGAGAGCCTCACTTTTGTTCACAGTGCTGAGGTGTGCAGGACAGAGCAGCCTCGGGGTGCGTCGTTTCACTTGTCCATTGTGCCTTCTGTGTCTTTTGTGCCTCTCGTGTTGTATGTGCCTTCCCTTATCCCTTCTGGGGGCTTACCAGAAACCCTGACGCCGTTCTTAGCATCTCCAATCTCTGGGCTCCTCGGCTCGGCTGCTCTCAGAGGCCTTGGAATCGCGTCTCTTTTGACAAGCATCCGATCGGATGTCTTTTAGACCTCTTCTTCCGAGCTGTGTCAACAGCCGTGCGCCGCGAGGATCCATTGTTGCGGCTTAGGACTTGAAGAAACGCAAAGATAGGTAGGGGACTGCGGCCATAAGATTCTTGAGCATCTGTCTTGGCAGTTCCTGGAGTTAATTGTTCCATCAGCATCTTCTTCCTCCCGGGTTCTGTGAGCTTCATCAGCTCGCCTTCATTCTCACCCGGCTCATCTCGTTCCGCATTCTCTCAGTCCTTGTGGCCGTCCTTGTGGCCCAGAGTTTTGTCTCCCCATTGTGTCCCCTCGTCGGGTGTCTGGTGTGTCACGGGTGTCTGGGTGTAGTTGTCCCGGAGCTGCTCTGCCCTGCTGCCCAGCCTGGCTGTAGGTGTACAAGGCCAAGTCCCAGGCCCCTGTAATTTGAACTTTGTGATGTAGGGTGTAGTTGGGGTCTAGAGCATATCCCTAGATCAACACAAGATGTCCGGAGCTGTGAAGTTACCCTGCAGCACTTTGACTTTTGTCTCAGCTCTCTTTCAGATGCGGACGGATGAAATCGGTGGCAGAGCGCCCCATCCAGGGTAAGGGGGTTCCCCCGAGAAGGTAAGTCAGTGTTTGTCTTTGCAGGGCAACTGGAACCGGTCCCTGTGTTGTTACAGGTCTCCTCTTTGTCTTTATTTTTAGGAAATAGAGCCATCTAGCAGCAGTCAAGGTGAAGTGGGCAAGGTGAGCGTTGACCGGTGGAGGGAGGCTGTTGTTATCGCTGGGCTCTCAGTTTCAGGTGCGACGCCAAGCGTCCCTCCTTGTTTGCGTGCTTTAGGCGGTCCAGTCGCGTTTCGTCGAGACCCCGTCGCCAGCCGGCCGGCACGCCTGCTTCGCCGCTCCCGTGAGCCCTGCGGAAGCGTCACAGGGACCGCGTGACGGAGCCTTTTCCACGTAAAGGGGTCGTGTGGGTGGCCTTCAGGAAGGGGCCGAGGGCTTCCCGTGAGTTGGGGATGTCGGGGGCAGGAGCGAGGGCCTGTTCAAGTCTCAGCAATGCCACATCACTTTTTCTTCTCTTAACTCAGGCGTGGCCTGCGACGACGCTGCCTGGTCCCGGCGTGGCCGTATCGTGCGGCCTCAGGACACGGCCGTTCGCAGGAGACCGTGAGTAGCGGAATTGTCGGGTTTTGGCCGACGCCCTGCAAAGATCAGCTGCTGATTTTCTGTTTTATTTTTTGTAGCTGACGGAGAGACGACAGCCTGGCGATGGCAGGAACTTCCCGGATAGCCAGGCGGCGTTCTTTGGCGCTCCGTGTGGATCCTCCCCAGCGGGCATCCGAGAGCTGAGTCGAAGGCTACCACCCGCAGAGGGGATGAAAGCGGGGTGCCGGGTCGGGACTTGTGACCTGGGATATTTGAGTCAGCTTTGGGGACGGGGAGGTCCAGGCTGTGGCCCCTTAGGCCGCACGGTGGGAGAGCCTCACTTTTGTTCACAGTGCTGAGGTGTGCGGGACAGAGCAGCCTCGGGGTGCATCGTTTCACTTGTCCATTGTGCCTTCTGTGTTTTTTGTGCCTCTTGTTGTTGTATGTGCCTTCCCTTATCCCTTCTGGGGGCTTACCAGAAACCCCAGCATCACTTATAGCATCTCCGATCTCTGGGCTCCTCGGCTTGGCAGCTCTCAGAGGCCTTGGAATCGCGTCTCTTTTGACAAGCATCCGATCGGATGTCTTTTAGACCTCTTGTTCCGAGCTGTGTCAACAGCTGTGCGCCGCGAGGATCCATTGTTGCGGCTTAGGACTTGAAGAAACGCAAAGACAGGTAGGGGACTGCGGCCCTCAGGTTCTTGAGCATCTGTCTTGGCAGTTCCTGGAGTTAATTGTTCCATCAGCATCTTCTTCCTCCCGGGTTCTGTGAGCTTCATCAGCTCGCCTTCATTCTCACCCGGCTCATCTCGCTCCGCATTCTCTCAGTCCTTGTGGCCGTTCTTGTGGCCCAGAGTTTTGTCTCCCCATTGTGTCCCCTCGTCGGGTGTCTGGTGTGTCACTGGTGTCTGGGTGTAGTTGTCCCGGAGCTGCTCTGCCCTGCTGCCCAGCCTGGCTGTAGGTGTACAAGGCCAAGTCCCAGGCCCCTGTAATTTGAAATTTGTGACATAGGTTTTACTTTGGAATCTAGAGGCTTTTCCTAGATCAACACAAGATGTCTGCATCTGTGAAGTTATCCTGCAGCGCTTTGAGTTTTGTCTTAGCTTTCTAAGCATTTTATTATTTGCTGCCCAATGTGGGGTTCAGAAGAGTAAGGAAAACCCATGCTGATTATGTTGTATTGGTGCTTAATGTGTGCTGGGATAAAGGACTTTGTAATGGTGTTACTTAAGTTCATGTCTCTCAGGGTGGAGGCCTTTATGTTGTTCTAGTCTCTGAGCTTTTTGGAGGTTTTAATGCCTTTCTTGTCCCTAAGTTTATTTTCTTATCCAAAAATAACTCCAATACTGTCCCTACTACATAACTTTCACAGTAAAAGAGAACAGATTACTATAGCTGTTATGCTAAGGTCAGTAATAATGATGGATAAAAACTTTATAAAAGTACTGAAATTTGTACCAAATAGCTTTAGTTTATTGTTTCTTTGGCCTACCCTACATCCCAATCCCAGTAACATGTTTTAAAAGTGTATTAGTAATTATACCCTGTTTATTAGAAGAGGAGCAAAAAACCCCACTACACTCTTTTTACTAATAATTCATACCCCATCATAAAAGTAAAACAAAACACAAAAAGCTATATAAAACCTAACACAACCCAATCTGCTTAAAAAAACCTCAACAGCTTACTAAACTGAAAACCATTCAATGAGCCCTAAGCATTACTAAAAACAACCTAACCACATCTCTACCTTCTAATTCATAAATAATAATCAATGCTCTATAAAAATAACTAAAGATTAACATTAACAATAAAAAAAATTAAACTACTAAAAAATAAGAAATCACTACAAAAACAAACTAACTGTAAAAATCCATCATATAATATATTCATATCCATCATATATATATTCATATCTCAAAAAATACAACTAATAAAAACCACCAAAGCAATAAACAGGTACATGCAACTACAAAAAAAAAAGATCAAAAATAAACTGCAGTTAACCATACAAAACCAAATTGTTCCTAACTCAATAATCTCATAATACCTTGAATCATCAAAATAAAAATACTATCTCCAAATAAACACAAAACCAAAAAATAAATTTAACCATAAACAATATTTTTCACATTAGCCATAAGTTTAAAACATACTACAATCAAACAAATGAACCTCCTCTAAGAAACAATAATCCAAATAGAAATATAAGAAACCTAACGAATTAGCTACATTACTGTACCCCCAAACATACATAAGCACTACATACTCACAATAATAAAAATACATCAATAAATAAATGAAAACCTACCCTATACCTCACACTGCTACTCAAAACATCATCCTTAACCTTAA
Organism: Cyanistes caeruleus; assembly: GCF_971803275.1. Lineage (NCBI taxonomy): Eukaryota > Metazoa > Chordata > Aves > Passeriformes > Paridae > Cyanistes > Cyanistes caeruleus. Next base: position 81,950,099 of record NC_141732.1, read on the forward strand.
AAAACAAGCCCTTTAAAAACATAATGCCCCTAAAAAATTAAATCAAACCATAAAACTCATTTCAAAAACAACCTTATCAACACCTCAACTAAAAAACATAATATTCAGTAAATATACCATATCCCCTATCATGCACCAAGTACAAAAAAAAAAAACCAACAAAACTATTAAAAACCATTTTAAAAACATTAAATAAAAAAGTCTTTCAAATATTAAAAAACATCTAGCAAAAGCCACCTAATTCATTAACACCCCAAACTCCACCAAGCAAACTAACCCTACCCAATCTAAACCCTGGCATGTCATTAACAAAACCAAAATCCCAGTAACAAATAAAAAATGTATTTAAAAAAGCAATTAAAATCAATTCCAGGTTAAATAGAAAAAACTCCATAAAATTGTCTTAACTCAAAAACCAAATGACACATGATAAATAATATGAAAAAATAACACAATGTATACCTCAAAAAATATATACCTCAAAAAAATCTAAGCATTAAATAAAAAATACGTATAAACCTCACTTTTTACTCAATATCTCTACTCTTATCTGTCTATATATATAACTAATTTCCAAAAGAAACAAAACACCCCACACAAGTTATTTTCAAAAACAACACTCATTCCCTCACATCCTTCTCCTAACGATATTCTGTACAACAAAACAAAAGTCTCCCTTACTTTGAATTAATTTTTAACAAACTAAAACAAAAAAATTCTCCAAAATATATATATTTTTTTCTTTCTCTTAAATCTATTCAAATGTACTCTAAACTAAAAACCCAAACACCAAAAACTCACACATCCAGCCCTCGGGGGTCTGGGCCTCAACGCTTTGCAACACCAAAAAAACTGATATATTACTAAACAAACAAAACTACACTTCCCAACAAGAACTTTCTAAATTGACCATCTCTTCAAACAACAAATAATTTTATTATTTATTATTCATTTGTTTATAATTATAAATACTTTACTCATTAAATAAACATTTTTTTCAATTTTCCTCCAAAGAAATCTTTTCCCAAACCAATTAAACAAAATAAAAAAACCACTTAAATTTTCTTTATTAAAAACCCTTTTCAAAACTTTTCTCCCAAATTTACCCTAAACCAGGAAAAATATCTCTTGTGCATTATACATATATCAATGTAGTATATAAATATATATTTGATAAAAATAGACATTAAAAAAATGTTTGATTACCATTTCAGGTAAAGGGGCTGTTTGGTGTTTATTAGGTTAGAGGTAGAGCTTTTAAATAAATAATGTAGAAATTAAAATGCACAAATCTATAAGATATAGACATAAAAAAGAAATATAAGTAATATAAACATAGACATGTAGATTAATATTAAATAAGATATATATATAGATGTTATATATGCTTATATGTTATATATGCTGCTTCATCCCCTACTGCAAGGTCACCGATGACAACAACACCCCTCCATGTTCACCAAAATCATATTGCCAATATTTCCAATAGATAGTACATACATCACGGCAGCCATGTAAATCCACCACACCGCATCAGCACATGCACACTGCTGTACCATCCACTAACCAACCCACACAGCCCTCCAAATAAACCACACCTCATCAGCACATGCACACTGCTGTACCATCCACTAACCAACCCACACAGCCCTCCAAATAAACCACACCTCATCAGCACATGCACACTGCTGTACCATCCACTAACCAACCCACACAGCCCTCCAAATAAACCACACCTCATCAGCACATGCACGCTGCTGTACCATCCACTAACCAACCCACACAGCCCTCCAAATAAACCACACCACACAGGCCCACCAAAACACGTGTGGCACAGCATCCGGAAACCACACAAATGTACAGCACCGCGTTTGGCCAGAAATGCATGACCACAACCATTTTTAACCACAAATAAATGCACATCACCATATTCAAGCCAAAATGCATCTGCAGACCACCATATCGAACCAGAAATACACATGAACCACCATAGTTACCTAAAAATAAATGCACAGCACCAAATCTGAACCAGAAAAACACAACCACCACCATTCCACTGCTGCTGGAATGGAGTGGCTCTCTCAGGAGGATCCCGGTTGCTTCAGGGCTTTGTGTCCACAAAGGAAAGGCATGCAGAAGGCAACACCATCACCCCAGCCCTGTAGTCTGGACCTAGAAAGGCTTCCAATAAAGTAGGTGCTGCTGTCCAGGGCAGTTGGAGTTGTTCTGTGCCTTCTTTGGGGGGGAAGAGCAAAGGCTGGGGACGGGGTGGAGACTGGGGGGCTCCCGTGTCCCTTGGGGCACGCCGAGGTCCCCGCCAGAGGGAGGGACACGCTGCGCTGGAGGAGCAAGGTGAGCGGGGAATGGGGAGGGCTTGTGCTGGGTACCCTTGCCCAGAGGGGACCCCAAGCTGCCAGGAAATTCCCTGGGAGGGCTGGGTGCAGAATCCAAAAACCTGTGGAGTTGTTCTGGTTTTTACGGTAGGTATTGGCAAGGGACAGGAATTGACCTCTCCAAATCCCCTTGGAAAGGAACCCCCTCTCTGTGCACTCCGTCGTTAGGGTTTTGTTATGTCAGGAACGGCTTAGGGTTAAGAAAGTGGGTTTTGTCTTTCCACCTCTTACTTCCCTGTAAAATGGCAGTGTATAAAACACATGTGTGCATCCCTGAGGTATTAAAATGCACCGAGAGAAATTTCTAGGCCTAAGGTCCATAGAGACGAGCGCGTTCTGCGCTCGGGGTTGAGTAGGGATTTATATTTTTGTCATTCTGATCTGTTAGCTGAAAGAATTGGGAGAGTTTCCAAGAGAAAGAAATGCAAATTTCAAAAACCAGAACATTAGAAAGTGAAATATATAAATGTATACATGTAAAAATAAATATAGGGAAGCTAGGTAGATCTATATATAGAGAGAGAGAGCCATAAAAAAGAAAGAAATACAAGTAATCCAAGTCTAGACAAGTAGATTAATATTCAGTATGAAAACTATATGGACAGATGCTAATATAATATATTTTAATATCAGTTATGTATGATATCTCTGTGTATAGATAAAGAAGATCAATATGATAGACATAAATATTACAAAAATTTAAATGTAGGGTCCTTTTGTTATTTATTTGGATAGAGGCATGGCATATAGATGAATAATATAGCAATGAAAATATACACATCTATAATAAAGAAATAAATATAGGGAGATAGATAGATAGATAGAGATAGAGAGATAGAGAGATAGAGAGATAGAGAGATAGAGAGATAGAGAGATATAGCCATAGAAAAGAAATAAACACAAATTATCTATATCGAGACAAGCTGGTTAATACTCAATATGAAAAATATACAGATAGATGGTAATGTATTTTAATATCTGTTGTGCATTATATCTCTGTGTGTATAAATAAAATCAATATTATAGAAATAGATATTATAAATCTTTCAATCACGGGAATTACTGTTTTTTATTTGGTTACAGGCATGGCATTTAAATGAATAATAGAGACATGAAAATATACACATCTATAATAAAGAAATAAATATAGGGAGATAGATAGATAGATAGATAGATAGATAGATAGAGAAAGAGAGAGTGAGATATAGCCGTAAAAAAGAAATAAACACAAATTATCTCTATCTAGACAAGGTGGTTAATATTCAATATGAAAAATATACGGATAGATGGTAATGTGTTTTAATATCTGTTGTGCATTATATCTCTGTGTGTATAAATAAAGAAAATCAATATTATAGAAATCGATATTATAAATCTTTCAATCAAGGGAATTACTGGTTTTTATTTGGTTACAGGCATGGCATTTAAATGAATAATATAGAAATGAAATTTATACACATCTATTATAGGGAGATATATATATATATATATATAGAAAGAGAGCCATAAAAAAGAAATAAATACAGAAAATATACACATCTATAATAAAGAAATAGGTATAGGGAGATATATATATATAGAGAGAGAGAGCCATAAAAAATAAATAAATACTGATAATCTAAATCTAGAAAAGTCGATTAATATTCAGTATGAAAGCTATATGGATAGATGCTAATATAATATATTTTAATATTTGTTATGTCTGATTTCTATGTGTATAGATAAAGAAGATCAATATGATAGAAATAAATATTACAAAAATTTAAATGTAGGGGGTTTTTGTTTTTTATTTGGATAGAGGCATGGCATTTAAATGAATAATATAGAAATGAAAATATACACATCTATAATAAAGAAATGAATATACGGAGATAGATAGATAGATAGATAGATAGATAGATAGATAGATAGATAGAGCTATAAATAGAAATAAGTACCAGTAATCCAAATCTGGACAGGTAAATTAATAATCAGTATGAAAACTATAGGGATAGATGGTAATGTACTTTAATATCTGTTATGCATTATATCTGTGTGTACAAATATAGAAGGTCAATATAATAGAAATAGATATTAAAAACATCTAAAACAAGGGTTTAATTCTTTTTTGATTTGGTTAGATGCTTAGAGGCAGGGCTTTTAAATGATTAATATAGAAATGAAAATATACACGTCTATAATAAAGAAATAAATATAGGGAGATAGATAGATAGATAGATAGACAGACAGATAGATAGATAGATAGAGAAACAGAGAGAGAGATATATAGCCATAAAAAAGCAATAAACACAAATTATCTATATCTAGACAAGGTGGTTAATATTCAATATGAAAAATATACGGATAGATGGTAATGTATTTTAATATCTGTTGTGCATTATATCTCTGTGTGTATAAATAAAGAAAATCAATATTATAGAAAGAGATATTATAAATCATTCAGTCAAGGGAATTACTGGTTTTTATTTGGTTACAGGCATGGCATTTAAATGAATAATATAGAAATGAAAATATACACATCTATAATAAAGAAATAGATATAGGGAGATAGAGAGAGAGAGAGAGCCATAAAAAAGAAATAAGTACAGATAATCTAAATCTAGAAAATTCGATTAATATTCAGTATGAAAACTATATGGATAGATGCTAATATAATATATTTTATTATTACTTATGTCTGATATCTATGTGTATAGATAAAGAAGATCAACATGATAGAAATAAATATTACAAATATTTAAATGTAGGGGCTTTTTGTTTTTTATTTGGGTAGAGGCATGGCATTTAAATGAATAATATAGAAATGAAAATATACACATCTATAATAAAGAAATGTATATAGGTTGATAGATCGGGAGATATATAGATAGGGAGCTAGATAGATAGATAGAGAGAGAGAGAGAGAGAGAGAGATATAGCCATAAAAAAGAAATAAACACAAATTATCTATATCTAGACAAGGTGGTTAATATTCAATATGAAAAATATACGGATTGATGGTAATGTATTTTAATATCTGTTGTGCATTATATCTCTGTGTGTATAAATAAAGAAAATCAATATTATAGAAATAGATATTATAAATCTTTCAATTAAGGGAATTACTGGTTTTTATTTGGTTACAGGCATGGCATTTAAATGAATAATATAGAAATGAAAATATACACATCTATAATAAAGAAATGAATATAGGGAGATAGATCGGGAGATATATAGATAGGGAGATAGATAGATAGATAGATAGATAGATAGATAGATAGATAGAGCCATAAATAGAAATAAGTACCAGTAATCCAAATCTGGACAAGTAAATTAATAATCAGTATGAAAACTATAGGGATAGATGGTAATGTACTTTAATATCTGTTATGCATTATATCTGTGTGTACAAATATAGAAGGTCAATATAATAGAAATAGATATTAAAAACATCTAAAACAAGGGTTTAATTCTTTTTTGATTTGGTTAGAGGCTTAGAGGCAGCGCTTTTAAATGATTAATATAGAAATGAAAATATACACGTCTATAAGAAAGAAATAAATATAGGGAGATAGATAGATAGATAGATAGATAGATAGATAGATAGAGAAAGAGAGAGTGAGATATAGCCATAAAAAAGAAATAAACACAAATTATCTCTATCTAGACAAGCTGGTTAATATTCAATATGAAAAATATACGGATAGATGGTAATGTATTTTAATATCTGTTGTGCATTATATCTCTGTGTGTATAAATAAAGAAAATCAATATTATAGAAATCGATATTATAAATCTTTCAATCAAGGGAATTACTGGTTTTTATTTGGTTACAGGCATGGCATTTAAATGAATAATATAGAAATGAAATTTATACACATCTATTACAGGGATATATATATATATATATATAGAAAGAGAGCCATAAAAAAGAAATAAATACAGAAATTATACACATCTATAATAAAGAAATAGGTATAGGGAGATATATATATATAGAGAGAGAGAGCCATAAAAAATAAATAAATACTGATAATCTAAATCTAGAAAAGTCGATTAATATTCAGTATGAAAACTATATGGATAGATGCTAATATAATATATTTTAATATCTGTTATGTCTGATTTCTATGTGTATAGATAAAGAAGATCAATATGATAGAAATAAATATTACAAAAATTTAAATGTAGGGGGTTTTTGTTTTTTATTTGGATAGAGGCATGGCATTTAAATGAATAATATAGAAATGAAAATATACACATCTATAATAAAGAAATGAATATAGGGAGATAGATAGATAGATAGATAGATAGATAGATAGATAGATAGATAGATAGATAGAGCCATAAATAGAAATAAGTACCAGTAATCCAAATCTGGACAGGTAAATTAATAATCAGTATGAAAACTATACAGATAGATGGTAATGTACTTTAATATCTGTTATGCATTATATCTGTGTGTACAAATATAGAAGGTCAATATAATAGAAATAGATATTAAAAACATCTAAAACAAGGGTTTAATTCTTTTTTGATTTGGTTAGATGCTTAGAGGCAGGGCTTTTAAATGATTAATATAGAAATGAAAATATACACGTCTATAATAAAGAAATAAATATAGGGAGATAGATAGATAGATAGATAGATAGATAGATAGATAGATAGATAGATAGATAGATAGATAGATAGAAAGAAAGAGAAAGAGAGATAGAGATAGAGAGATATAGCCATAAAAAAGAAATAAACACAAATTATCTATCTCTAGACAAGCTGGTTAATATTCAATATGAAAAGTATACGGATAGATGGTAATGCATTTTAATATATGTTGTGCATCATATCTCTGTGTGTATAAATAAAGAAAATCAATATTATAGAAATCGATATTATAAATCTTTCAATCAAGGGAATTACTGGTTTTTATTTGGTTACAGGCATGGCATTTAAATGAATAATATAGAAATGAAAATATACACATCTATAATAAAGAAATGTATATAGGGTGATAGATATGGAGATATATAGATAGGGAGATATATAGATAGGTAGGTAGGTAGGTAGGTAGGTAGATAGATAGATAGATAGATAGATAGATAGATAGATAGAGAGATAGAAAGAGAGATAGAGAGATACAGCCATAAAAAAGAAATAAACACAAATTATCTATATCTAGACAAGCTGGTTAATATTCAATATGAAAAATATACGGATAGATGGTAATGTATTTTAATATCTGTTGTGCATTATATCTCTGTGTATAAATAAAGAAAATCAATATTATAGAAATAGATATTATAAATCTTTCAATCAAGGGAATTACTGTTTTTTATTTGGTTACAGGCATGGCATTTAAATGAATAATATAAAAATGAAAATATACACATCTATAATAAAGAAATAGATATAGGGAGATATATATATATAGAGAGAGAGAGAGACATAAAAAAGAAGTAAATACAGATAATCTAAATCTAGAAAAGTCGATTAATATTCAGTATGAAAACTATATGGATAGATGCTAATATAATATATTTTAATATGAGTTATGTTTGATATCTATGTGTATAGATAAAGAAGATCAATATGATAGAAATAAATATTACAAATATTTAAATGTAGGGTCCTTTTGTTATTTTTTTGGATAGATGCATGGCATATAAATGAATAATATAGAAGTGAAAATATACACATCTATAATAAAGAAATGTATATAGGGTGATAGATCGGGAGATAGATAGATAGATAGATAGATAGGGAGATAGATAGATAGATAGATAGATAGATAGATAGATAGATAGAGCCATAAAAGAAGAAATAAATACCAGTAATCCAAATCTGGACAAGTAAATTAATGATCAGTATGAAAACTATAGGGACAGATGGTAATGTACTTTAATATCTGTTATGCATTGTATCTGTGTGTACAAATATAAAAGGTCAATATTATAGAAATAGATATTAAAAACAGTTAAAACAAGGGTTTAATTGTTTTTGATTTGGTTAGAGGCTTAGAGGCAGGGCTTTTAAATGATTAATATAGAAATGAAAATATACACATCTATAATAAATAAATAAATATAGGGAGATATATCTATGTATAAATTGAAATAAAAACCAAAAAACCCCCAAGTAATCTAAAACTAGACAAGTAGATTAATATTCAATATGAAAAATATATGGATAGACGTTCATATATTTTTATATTGATTATGCATTATATCTCTGTGTAAAAATATAGATTAATATGATAGAAATAAATATTAATTACATTTAAATGAAGGGGTATTTTGTTTTTTATTTGGTTAGAGGCAGGGCTTGCTAAGTTTCGATGGGGGGTGGGTTTTGGGGCGTTCCTCGGAGAAGAGTTTTTGGAAGGGGGTTGCACACGTGGTTTCTTGCCTCGCTTCTCTGCACGTGCAGGGGCGCCCCCCCGCCCGCCCCGGGCTGAGCTGTGCGGCAGTGCTGCCGCCTTGTGGGCACAGAGCGGTACTGCAGCTGTGCGCCGAGGCGGGCGGGGCCGGGCCGAGCGGGGGCCGAGCAGGGCCGAGCCGATCCGAAGCGGAGGGGGCCGAACCGAGCCGCAGCAGGCCGGAAAGAGCCGAGCCGAAGCGGGACGGAAAGAGCCGAACCGAAGTGGGCCGGAAAGAGCCGAACCGAGCCGAGCCGAGCTGCGTCGGGCCCCCCCCCACCTCCGGAGCCGGCCGGGAGGACCCCGGCAGAGGCGTTGACTGGTTAATATTCAATATGAAAAATATACGGATAGATGGTAATGTATTTTAATATCTGTTGTGCATTATATCTCTGTGTGTATAAATAAAGAAAATCAATATTATAGAAATAGGTATTTTAAATCTTTCAATCAAGGGAATTACTGGTTTTTATTTGGTTACAGGCATGGCATTTAAGTGAATAATATAGAAATGAAAATATACACATCTATAATAAAGAAATAGATATAGGGAGATATAGAGACAGGGAGAGAGAGAGCCATAAAAAATAAATAAGTACAGATAATCTAAATCTAGAAAAATCGATTAATATTCAGTATGAAAACTCTATGGATAGATGCTAATATAATATATTTTAATATTAGTTATGTCTGATTTCTATGTGTATAGATAAAGAAGATCAATATGATAGAAATAAATATTACAAATATTTAAATGTAGGGGCTTTTTGTTTTTTATTTGGATAGAGGCATGGCATTTAAATGAATAATATAGAAATGAAAATATACACATCTATAATAAAGAAATAAATATAGGGAGATAGATAGATAGATAGATAGATAGATAGATAGATAGATAGATAGATAGAGCCATAAAAAAGAAATAAATACCAGTAATCCAAAGCTGGACAAGTTAATTAATGATCAGTATGAAAGCTATACAGATAGATATACAGATAGGTAATGTACTTTAATATCTGTTATGCATTATATCTGTTCGTACAAATATAGAAAATCAGTATAATAGAAATAGATATTAAAAACATTTAAAACGAGGGTTTAATTGTTTTTTGATTTGGTTAGAGGCTTAGAGGCAGGGCTTTTAAATGATTAATATAGAAATGAAAATATACAGGTCTATAATAAAGGAATAAATATAGGGAGATATATCTATATGTAATTTTAAATAAAAACCAAAAAAAACCAAGTAATCTAAAACTAGACAAGTAGATTAATATTCAATTTGAAAAATATATGGATAGACGTTCATATATTTTTATATTGATTATGCATTATATCTCTGTGTATAAATATAGCTCAATTTGATAGAAATAAATATTAATTACATTTAAGTGAAGGGGTATTTTGTTTTTTATTTGGTTAGAGGCAGGGCTTGCTAAGTTTCGATGGGGGGTGGGTTTTGGGGCGTTCCTCGGAGAAGAGTTTTTGGAAGGGGGTTGCACACGTGGTTTCTTGCCTCGCTTCTCTGCACGTGCAGGGGCGCCCCCCCGCCCGCCCCGGGCTGAGCTGTGCGGCAGTGCTGCCGCCGTGTGGGCACAGAGCGGTACTGCAGCTGTGCGCCGAGGCGGGCGGGGCCGGGCCGAGCGGGGGCCGAGCAGGGCCGAGCCGATCCGAAGCGGAGGGGGCCGAGCCGAGTCGAAGCGGGACGGAAAGAGCCGAGCCGAAGTGGGCCGGAAAGAGCCGAGCCGAGCCGAGCCGCGTCAAGCCCCCCCCCACTCCGGAGCCGGCCGGGAGGACCCCGGCAGAGGCGTTGGCTCCAATGCCTGCCGCCGCAGGTGCGGCCGCCGCCCAGCTACGGAGCCGCTGAGCCCCGCCGCCATCGTCCTCGCCCCGGGAAAGGCGGCGGACAATCGGGCGGAGTGCTCGGAGTCGGTCGGCGTCGGCAGGTTTTTCGGTCAGGCAAGTAAGTTAGACAGACGCGTTGAGAGCAGCGGGGGCCTTAATCTTGCCTCAACAAAGATGGCCGCACAGCCGGAAGTGGCTTCAGCCACAACAAAGATGGCGGCGAGGAAGGGCGGAAGTGACGTCACGCCACGCACAAGATGGCTGCCCGGTCGTGGCCGGCTTGACCTCCCAAGGATGGCGGCCAAAAAGGCGGGAAAATGGAAGGACCCCCGGGCGGTGGGTGCGTGCGATTTACTGCCTGACAAACACCCCGGCGCCGACGCCGCTCCGGCGCAATTTTCCGCGGCTTTTCCGGCCGTGCGGACACGGGCTGTGCGCTCGGCGGCGCCGGGGCCGGGCGCCAGCAGGTCGGGCGCCGACAGGCAGCGGTGAAGACGCCTCTCTCTGCCGGGGTCCTTGCCGCGGCCGCGTTCTGGGGCTTCTGGCACTCGCGACGACCCGTACCTCGCCGCCGCTGCTCTCGCTCCGTTCTCTCCCCCTCGGCCCCCCCCCGTGAAATGGCGGAAACCCCAATGGCATCGGGACCCAACGGTCGCTCCCCGGCCCCGGGACCGAAGCAGCCCGAGGAGGCGGCTGCTCTGTGTGTCGGAACGGTGAGAGCGGGGGCCGGGGCTGGGGCAGCTTATCAACCGAGTATATATTTGTAAGTATAAAGATGATCAAAATAGATATTAAAAAATATTGAAGAAAAAGGGGCTGCTTGGTTTTTATTTAGTTAGAGGCAGGGCTTTTAGATAAATAGGAAAAATACAAATAAATAAAATATTGAAAGAATGAATATATAAAGAAAAATATATACAAATCTATATATCTATAAATATATAGAGAAAAAAATATATATATATATGTAGGCGTAAAAATAAGTAATAGAAATATATACATATATGTTGATTTATAATCTATAATATGATTTCTGTACGTATAGATGGCAATATGATATCTTTTAGGATATGTTATGTGTTTTGTATATCAAGAAGGTATATAAATATGATAAAAAATATATATTAAAATATTTTTAAATACCGTTTAAGATAAAGGGACTGTTTGGTTTTTATTAGGTTAGCTTCGGGGCTTTTAAATAAATACAACAAAAATAAAAACATAGAAATGTATATTAAGTATATAAAGATATAGACGTATGTGCAACCAGAAAAGTAAAGAAATAGAAGTAATGCCAATATATACAAACAGATTTATATTTAATAGATATGTTATATATATTGATTTTATATATGTATTATATACATAATGAATATATATCATTAAAATGTATGTAATATATTTAATATATAATAACATACGTATACACGTTAAAATAATATATTTTGATACTTTATATATTGCTTGTCATATATAAATGAATATAGTATATAAATTTAAACATGTGTGGTGGAAATAGATGTTAATTTGTATTTTTTTTTTATTTTCATTGTTTTGGTATGTTTCTCGGAGGCAATCCTCCCCTTGCAGCTGCTGACAGCACGGAAAAGCTGTGTGCTTCGTGGTGTCTATTGCCCAGCTGGCAACGATTCCCTTGTGTTTGGTGCATTAAGTCACACCCAGCTGTGTGGGATGGCAGGTGAGCACATTGCCCGACCCTTTTAGCTTTTCTGGCTCAGGCACAACTTCCTTTCCTTTTGGATATGGAAAACAGGGAAGAGAGGGTAGTGTGACATTAGCACTAATTTCTAGCAGATTTTTAACTGCCCCTGATGCTCGTTCATCTTTGCAGTGTGGGTTTTCATGCTGACAAATCCTCTGCTTTGCCTTCTGCTCACAGTCAGCTGGGCCCTTTATTGAACAGATTTATCTGCTACAAGGCTACGCAGAAGGATGGAAAGGAGGAACACAGGGGGGAAAAAAAATAGATTCAAGGCATAGAGAAGGTAGCCGGTTTATTTGTATGACATGTAGCTTTTTTAGGATGTTTTGTTCTTTATATGGCGTTAATTTCAAAGAGAAGCCTGTGAACTTTGTGTTCCCCTTTTGGGGCTGGTTCTGGGGTAAGGGGGAAACACGAGGCCTAAGCACCTCTGGCTTATCTGTCCAAGGATCTGCCTCAGTTGTGGCTCCCATCCTTCTGAAGGACTCTTCAGCGCAGTGAGTTACCTTCTATAACTATTCATTGTTGTATTGTTGTTGTGAGACCTCATTGCTGGGTGAGAGGACCAGGGGAAATGAAAGGCTGTATGCCACTGTTACTTCATCACTGAATTCTTGCACTCTGTTAAAATCAAAACAAAAGGGATTTACACTGTCAGAAACACTTAACTGTAAGTTAAGGTAAAGGTCACAGTGCTAAAACCTAAGAGCAGATAGGGTTGAGCTCCTTTGTCTTCCCTCTCCGGCAGCTTTTGTGACTCCTGCCTCCAAGGTATCATCAGCTATCCCCTGGATCTTGCAGTGGAAGAGATGCTGAACCACCAGCTGTTCCATATTCTACACCATGTGTCTTTTTACCATGCTCCTCTGAGAAGCATCTCTCCCGTCTCTGTTTCTTTGCAGACCAGAAGGGATAAACTGGGATTCCTTTGTTCTTTTGCCTGTTAATAAAAAGGCTGCTTGTGGCTGTGTGCAGTGGCAACTGCATCACAGAATCTTAGAGGTGATTATTCACAGGTTAAGGAAATAATTCCTTTTTTTTGTCACTGCTGCACTGAATTTCATAGGCGTGTCTGTGGCTTGATGCCTAAGATATTTAAAGCAGGTTTTATTCTTACAGGGGTTTTGCACACTAAAGTGTCTGCCCAGGTTTTGTTTCCAAAAGTGAGGTATAGTGCTGGGTGTTTAACTGCAGCTCCCTCCCTGTGCCTGTGTATTGCAGGGGCAAGCGAGCGCTGGTTATAAAGGTGGCGATAATTAGGAAGAAGCTGTTTAAGCTTGGATAAATGTTTAGAGATCATTGCTTAGGGTACTGCATAGATGTACCAGAAGGAACTGCACCCTGGAAGTGCTGTGTGTCTGAAACCGACTGCACCTGCTCAGTTTTAGCTCCTCTTTCTGACTCTGACTCTGCTCCTATTCCGACAGACCCGTCCGAGCCTGGCGTTCGCTACAGGCCTCCGCGTGGTGGGAGATGAGTCTAGGAGGAAATACCTTCAATCCACAGACGAGGCAGAAAGGACTCAGTACAAGGAGGACTGGACTCAGATGAAGGTAAAGTCCTTAACAGTCTATTTCTTCCCCATAACAAGTACTTCATTAGTGCATTCCTGGCCGTGTGCTGCAGGGCACGTTGGAAGTTACACGTGAGCGACGCTTCCGCTCGCGTCGAGGCGCACGCACGCGTTCCTCGTGCACCTTCTCCCTGCCTGACACGAGCTAACAGAGTCTGCCGAGGTGTGCCTGACCAGTTGTGAGGGCCAGATCTTTGTTGCCCTCATTTCAGTGAAGGAAACTGGAATTCCTTCTTGTATTCAGCACCACGTGTGGGTGTAAAGTTGAGCTGCCACGTGCCAGTTGAGAGCTGATTTGGTCAAGGAGAGGAATTCTTGCCTAGGAAGATTTGGCACTCCAGTTTCTCTTGCATGGCAGAGGCCACCCGAGATCGAAATGTTGCTACAAGTGTCCCGAGCTATTTCCAGTACGTACTTAAAAATGTCTGTCTGCAACTGGAGCGATTCTGTGCCTTATCCAGAGATGGTGCATTCTGGCTTTTCAGCGTGCACAGTGACGCTCCCGAGTTTTAAAGTGTCGATCTTTCTCTCGTAGGTTAAGATGGGCACAGCTCTAGGTGGCCCATAGCTTGGGGTTCATCTCAGAAGGAGGGACTTCATTTGGTCACAGAGAAGACGTGCCTTCCCTGCAAGGAGCAGCAAAGATAATGCACAGCCTCTCGGAGAGGCTTAAACTTGAGTAAATTTTTGTAGCCACTGATGCTGTTGAGGAAGGTACGTGGATTGCAGTCACCTGAGGATTGGTAACTTTTGACAGTGAGTGCAGCACTTGCCACTGGCTCCCCTCCCTGGCTGCCGTGCTGTGGGTTTTGGCAGCTGCATTGTAAAATTTGTTGGTAGATTTTGGAGTCGCTTCCCCTGTAAGCGTTCAGCCAGGGTTCCCTTTAACAAACACACTGTGTGGCAGCAGCGCGTTGCTCTTCATAAAATAGAGATAAATTTCTGTGCTTCCTTTTTTAAGCAACTGAACTGCTCAAGAAACTGCTGCCCGAGATGGTGAGGTTTGAAGCCTCTCTGGAGGAGCTGGAACTCTCTAAGGACGGGGGCTCGTGATTCACCCGTAGATTTGCGCACATGCAATGTAGCAAACCTGACTTTGATTTCAGCCAAAGCTTAATGTCACTGTCAGAAAACTGAGTATGATTTTTGGCCCATAGTTGTTTACGAATGGTGTAAGCCATTATATAATCAAGTATATCATTGAGATGTGTCTAGTAGATGTATTACGGTTATAGTGTGTGTGTGTGTGTGTGTGTGTGTGTGTGTGTGATGATTTCATTATCATACCATTTCACTGAACAGTCAAGTTCATTGGAGTGAAATCTGATTACTTGCATTTTAAAAACTTGCCCACCCCAACCCTTTTTGATTTTTTTTTCACAGGTATTTTATAGGCATATTTCAACATTTTCCTTCCTAATCCACGAGTAAAGGGAGATGTTGGGATTTGATCCAAAAGATCTTACAACCGATTTTGTGGTGAAACAGAGAAAAACCGTGAGCAGCCAACTCACTGGAAACCTGTATGTTAAACGCAGAGAAGCACAAAGTGTTTGATGCTGTTAGAGTTCAAAATAACAAGGAAAAATGGTGGGGAATTTACCTGCCTTGGAACAAAGTATGACCCCATCCCATACTCTCAGCTCCCGCTCCCCTTCCAGCGTGGCTGTGACCCGGGCTGGCCGTACCGCTCGGTGTCTCTGGACCTCACAGCATTTCTACGTGGCTGCTGCACCCGGGTCCCCAGCACGTCCTGCTCTGGCCGCCTTCCCCGAGCGGTCCCACGTGCACCAAGCGGGTGCTACAGACCACAGGGGCCTCTTGGCTGCAGAGCTGGGTGATGGGAGACAACAAAGCAATGCCCAGGATGCAGCTGTTCAAGCCAGCCTCGCCTCACGGAGCATTTCTTTCTCACCTGTCCATGGTTCTCTCTCTGTGTGTGTGTCTGTGCTCCTTTTTAAACTGCAGGGCTGGGAGGCCTGGCCATTCCACCGGGAGTGCTCACCCTGGGAGCACCAGTGTCTACCTTGGGAGGAAGCAAGCTGCCACCAGAATAAAAGCAGGGTGGAGCTGCTCCCACTCCAAGGCAAGAGCCTGCAAGGCCCATCCTTTGGGGACTCGTCTTTTGTGTGAAGGCACATTGTCTAGCAGAGGAAGAGGTTGGTACCTGGTGGAGCAGGGCCAAGATTCCATTTTCCCCAGGCAGCTCCCTCCTCTGCCTGCTGTAGCGCTGGCCAGGGCTGGGAGAGGAGGGGGAGTGTGTTCAGCACTGCTGCTGGAACGGAGTGGCCCTCTCAGGAGGATCCCGGTTGCTTCAGGACCTTGCTTTTGCACTGGTTTGTGTCCACAAAGGAAAGGCATGCAGAAGGCAGCACCATCACCCCAGCCCTGTAGTCTGGACCTAGAAAGGCTTCCAATAAAGCCAGGTGCTGCTGTCCAGGGCAGTTGGAGTTGTTCTGTGCCTTCTTTGGGGGGGAAGAGCAAAGGCTGAGGGGGACGGGGTGGAGACTGGGGGGCTCCCGTGTCCCTTGGGGCACGCCGAGGTCCCCGCCAGAGGGAGGGACACGCTGCGCTGGAGGAGCAAGGTGAGCGGGGAATGGGGAGGGCTTGTGCTGGGTACCCTTGCCCAGAGGGGACCCCAAGCTGCCAGGAAATTCCCTGGGAGGGCTGGGTGCAGAATCCAAAAACCTGTGGAGTTGTTCTGGTTTTTACGGTAGGTATTGGCAAGGGACAGGAATTGACCTCTCCAAATCCCCTTGGAAAGGAACCCCCTCTCTGTGCACTCCGTCGTTAGGGTTTTGTTATGTCAGGAACGGCTTAGGGTTAAGAAAGTGGGTTTTGTCTTTCCACCTCTTACTTCCCTGTAAAATGGCAGTGTATAAAACACATGTGTGCATCCCTGAGGTATTAAAATGCACCGAGAGAAATTTCTGGGCCTAAGGTCCATAGAGACGAGCGCGTCCTGCGCTCGGGGTTGAGTAGGGATTTATATTTTTGTCATTCTGACCTGTTAGCTGAAAGAATTGGGAGAGTTTCCAAGAGAAAGAAATGCAAATTTCAAAAAGCAGAATGTTAGAAAGAGAAATATATAAATGTATACATGTAAAAAAAAATATAGGGAAGCTAGGTAGATCTATATATAGAGAGAGAGAGCCATAAAAAAGAAAGAAATACAAGTAATCCAAGTCTACACAAGTAGATTAATATTCAGTATGAAAACTATATGGATAGATGCTAATATAATATATTTTAATATCAGTTCTGTATGATATCTCTGTGTATAGATAAAGAAGATCAATATGATAGACATAAATATTACAAAAATTTAAATGTAGGGTCCTTTTGTAATTTATTTGGATAGAGGCATGGCATATAAATGAATAATACAGAAATGAAAATATACACATCTATAAGAAAGAAATAAATATAGGGAGATAGATAGATAGATAGATAGATAGATAGATAGATAGAGAAAGAGAGAGAAAGATAGAGAGATATAGCCATAGAAAAGAAATAAACACAAATTTTCTATATCTAGACAAGGTGGTTAATATTCAATATGAAAAATATACGGATAGATGGTAATGTATTTTAATATCTGTTGTGCATTATATCTCTGTGTGTATAAATAAAGAAAATCAATATAGAAATAGATATTATAAATAGGTATAGGGAGATATATATATATAGAGAGAGAGAGCGCCATAAAAAAGAAGTAAATGCAGATAATCTAAATCTAGAAAAGTCGATTAATATTCAGTATGAAAACTATATGGATAGATGCTAATATATTTTAATATCAGTTACGTCTGATATCTATGTGTATAGATAAAGAAGATCAATACGATAGAAATAAATATTACAAATATTTAAATGTAGGGTCCTTTTGTTATTTTTTTGGATAGATGCATGGCATATAAATGAATAATATAGAAATCAAAATATACACATCTATAATAAATGTATATAGGGTGATAGATCGGGAGATAGATAGATAGGGAGATAGATAGATAGATAGATAGATAGGGAGATAGATAGATAGATAGATAGATAGATAGATAGATAGATAGATAGATAGAGCCATAAAAGAAGAAATAAATACCAGTAATCCAAATCTGGACAAGTAAATTAATGATCAGTATGAAAACTATATAGATAGGTGGTAATGTACTTTAATATCTGTTATGCATTATATCTGTGTGTATAAATATAGAAGATCAATATTATAGAAAAATATATTAATTTTTTTATACAAGGGGCTTTTCTTTTTTTATTTAATTAAAGGCATGGCATTTAAATGAATAATATAGAAATGAAAATATACACATCTATAAGAAAGAAATATATGTAGTGAGATAGATAGATAGATAGATAGATAGATAGATATAGATAGATAGATAGATAGATAGATAGATAGATAGATAGATAGAGCCATAAATGAAGAAATAAATACCAGTAATCCAAATCTGGACAAGTAAATTAATGATCAGTATGAAAACTATAGGGATAGATGGTAATGTACTTTAATATCTGTTATGCATTGTATCTGTGTGTACAAATATAGAAGATCAATATTATAGAAATAGATATTAAAAACAGTTAAAACAAGGGTTTAATTGTTTTTTATTTGGTTAGAGGCTTAGAGGAAGGGCTTTTAAATGATTAATATAGAAATGAAAATATACACATCTATAATAAATAAATAAATATAGGGAGATATATCTATGTATAAATTGAAATAAAAACCAAAAAACCCCCAAGTAATCTAAAACTAGACAAGTAGATTAATATTCAATATGAAAAATATATGGATAGACGTTCATATATTTTTATATTGATTATGCATTATATCTATGTGTAAAAATATAGATTAATATGATAGAAATAAATATTAATTACATTTAAATTGATGAGTTCGGTGGGAGAAATGCAGCACTCAATATGAATGATCAGCAAGTCTCGTTTATTGATAACTCTAACACCACTTATATAGCATCAATAATTAGGCTCATACATAGTGCAAAAAGCAAGCTCATTATTGGATACTTCATTTAAGGTCAACTCCACCTAATTCTACATTCCTGTGATCGCTCATCTATGCTGAATTCACATTCTTCTGATCACAGCGTCCTGCTCTCAGTTAACAGCTATCACCAAGGCCTTCCTGACTTTGCAACATCTCACACCAACTGTACTCTATTGTCTAATTCTTTCCCAGCTAACTGCTGCATGGGAATATGACCTTTGCTCTCTAGCCATTCCTCTATAATTCCCCTGTTTTCTTTTTGTACTAACAAAACTGTAGAAGTAGCCTTTTTTACCATGTTTTGCAAGCATTGCAGTATGCAAGGAATAAACAATAACACAATCACAATGATCAATATAACAACAATTGCCATTTGTGCCAAATTTTTTAACCATCCTGTGAGACCTAGGGATTGAAACCATTCCTCTAAAGGATTTGTTTCTATGGTTAATTTTTTCATATTGCTCTGTAGTTGTTGAAGACGAGCATAAATAGACATTGAATGATCAGAAAGATTCATGCAACACATCCCATCAAAATCCTCACAGCCATGGCCTTGTGCTAATAGCAAAAAATCAATAGCAGCTCTATTCTGCAATACAGCATGCCTAACACTGTTCATATCCGAAAGCAAATCAGACAAAACCTTTGATGTAATATTAAACTGTTTTCCTGTTTATTTAAACTTTAATATCTGTTATGCATTGTATCTGTTCGTACAAATATAGAAAATCAGTATAATAGAAATAGATATTAAAAACAGTTAAAACAAGGGTTTAATTGTTTTTTATTTGGTTAGAGGCTTAGAGGAAGGGCTTTTAAATGATTAATATAGAAATGAAAATATACACATCTATAATAAATAAATAAATATAGGGAGATATATCTATGTATAAATTGAAATAAAAACCAAAAAACCCCCAAGTAATCTAAAACTAGACAAGTAGATTAATATTCAATATGAAAAATATATGGATAGACGTTCATATATTTTTATATTGATTATGCATTATATCTATGTGTAAAAATATAGATTAATATGATAGAAATAAATATTAATTACATTTAAATGAAGGGGTATTTTGTTTTTTATTTGGTTAGAGGCAGGGCTTGCTAAGTTTCGATGGGGGGTGGGTTTTGGGGCGTTCCTCGGAGAAGAGTTTTTGGAAGGGGGTTGCACACGTGGTTTCTTGCCTCGCTTCTCTGCACGTGAGCTGTGCGGCAGTGCTGCCGCCTTGTGGGCACAGAGCGGTACTGCAGCTGTGCGCCGAGGCGGGCGGGGCCGGGCCGAGCGGGGGCCGAGCAGGGCCGAGCCGATCCGAAGCGGAGGGGGCCGAACCGAGCCGCGGCAGGCCGGAAAAAGCCGAGCCGAAGTGGGACGGAAAGAGCCGAACCGAAGTGGGCCGGAAAGAGCCGAACCGAGCCGAGCCGAGCTGCGTCGGGCCCCCCCCCCACCTCCGGAGCCGGCCGGGAGGACCCCGGCAGAGGCGTTGACTGGTTAATATTCAATATGAAAAATATACGGATAGATGGTAATGTATTTTAATATCTGTTGTGCATTATATCTCTGTGTGTATAAATAAAGAAAATCAATATTATAGAAATAGATATTATAAATCTTTCAATCAAGGGAATTACTGGTTTTTATTTGGTTGCAGGCATGGCCTTTAAATGAATAATATAGAAATGAAAATATACACATCTATAATAAAGAAAGAGATATAGGGAGATATATATATATAGAGAGAGAGAGAGAGCCATAAAAAAAAGTAAATACAGATAATCTAAATCTAGAAAAGTCGATTAATATTCAGTATGAAAACTATATGGATAGATGCTAATATAATATATTTTAATATCAATTATGTATGATATCTATGTGTATAGATAAAGAAGATCAATGTGATAGAAATAAATATTACAAATATTTAAATGTAGGGGCTTTTTGTTTTTTATTTGTATAGAGGCATGGCATTTAAATGAATAATATAGAAATCAAAAGATACACATCTATAATAAAGAAATGTATATAGGGTGATAGATATGGAGATATATAGATAGGGAGATATATAGATAGATAGGTAGGTAGGTAGATAGATAGATAGATAGATAGATAGAGAGAGAGAGAGAGAGAGAGAGAGAGCCATAAAAGAAGAAATAAATACCAGTAATCCAAATCTGGACAAGTAAATTAATGATCAGTATGAAAATTATATAGATAGATGGTAATGTACTTTAATATCTGTTATGCATTGTATCTGTGTGTATAAATATAGAAGATCAATATTTTAGAAAAATATATTAATTTTTTTAAACAAGGGGCTTTTCTTTTTTAATTTTTTTAAAGGCATGACATTTAAATGAATAATATAGAAATGAAAATATACACATCTATAAGAAAGAAATATATGTAGTGAGAGAGAGAGAGAGAGATAGATAGATAGATAGATAGATAGATAGATAGATAGAGAGAAAGAGAGAGAGAAAGAGAGAGAGAGAGAGATAAAGAGATACAGCCATAAAAAAGAAATAAACACCAATTATCTATATCTAGACAAGCTGGTTAATATTCAATATGAAAAATATACGGATAGATGGTAATGTATTTTAATATCTGTTGTGCATTATATCTCTGTGTGTATAAATAAAGAAAATCAATATTATAGAAATAGGTATTTTAAATCTTTCAATCAAGGGAATTACTGGTTTTTATTTGGTTACAGGCATGGCATTTAAGTGAATAATATAGAAATGAAAATATACACATCTATAATAAAGAAATAGATATAGGGAGATATAGAGACAGGGAGAGAGAGAGCCATAAAAAATAAATAAGTACAGATAATCTAAATCTAGAAAAATCGATTAATATTCAGTATGAAAACTCTATGGATAGATGCTAATATAATATATTTTAATATTAGTTATGTCTGATTTCTATGTGTATAGCTAAAGAAGATCAATATGATAGAAATAAATATTACAAATATTTAAATGTAGGGTCCTTTTGTTATTTTTTTGGATAGATGCATGGCATATAAATGAATAATATAGAAATGAAAATATACACATCTATAATAAAGAAATGTATATTAGGTGATAGATCGGGAGATAGATAGATAGGGAGATAGATAGATCGGGAGATAGATAGATAGATAGATAGATAGATAGATAGATAGATAGATAGATAGAGGGAGAGAGATAGATATAGCCATAAAAAAGAAATAAACACAAATTATCTATATCTAGACAAGGTGGTTAATATTCAATATGAAAAATATACGGATTGATGGTAATGTATTTTAATATCTGTTGTGCATTATATCTCTGTGTGTATAAATAAAGAAAATCAATATTATAGAAAGAGATATTATAAATCATTCAGTCAAGGGAATTACTGGTTTTTATTTGGTTACAGGCATGGCATTTAAATGAATAATATAGAAATGAAAATATACACATCTATAATAAAGAAATAGATATAAGGAGATAGAGAGAGAGAGAGAGCCATAAAAAAGAAATAAGTACAGATAATCTAAATCTAGAAAATTCGATTAATATTCAGTATGAAAACTATATGGATAGATGCTAATATAATATATTTTAATATGAGTTATGTCTGATATCTCTGTGTATAGATAAAGAAGATCAATATGATAGAAATAGATATTATAAATCTTTCAATCAAGGGAATTACTGGTTTTTATTTGGTTACAGGCATGGCATTTAAATGAATAATATAGAAATGAAAATATACACATCTATAATAAAGAAATAGATATAGGGAGATATATATATATAGAGAGAGAGAGAGACATAAAAAAGAAGTAAATACAGATAATCTAAATCTAGAAAAGTCCATTAATATTCAGTATGAAAACTATATGGATAGATGCTAATATAATATATTTTAATATGAGTTATGTTTGATATCTATGTGTATAGATAAAGAAGATCAATATGATAG
The DNA here is from genome assembly GCF_971803275.1 of Cyanistes caeruleus. Taxonomy (NCBI): domain Eukaryota; kingdom Metazoa; phylum Chordata; class Aves; order Passeriformes; family Paridae; genus Cyanistes; species Cyanistes caeruleus. The sequence goes on from NC_141732.1 coordinate 81,973,017, forward strand.
AAATAAATATTACAAATATTTAAATGTAGGGTCCTTTTGTTATTTTTTTGGATAGATGCATGGCATATAAATGAATAATATAGAAATGAAAATATACACATCTATAATAAAGAAATGTATATAGGGTGATAGATCGGGAGATAGATAGATCGGGAGATAGATAGATAGGGAGATAGATAGATAGATAGATAGATAGATAGATAGATAGATAGATAGATAGACAGAGAGATAGATAGAGAGATAGATAGACAGAGAGATAAATAGATAGAGCCATAAAAGAAGAAATAAATACCAGTAATCCAAATCTGGACAAGTAAATTAATGATCAGTATGAAAACTATATAGATAGATTGTAATGTACATTAATATCTGTTATGCATTGTATCTGTGTGTATAAATATAGAAGATTAATATTATAGAAAAAGATATTAATTTTTTTATACAAGGGGCTTTTCTTTTTTTATTTAATTAAAGGCATGGCATTTAAATGAATAATATACAAATGAAGATATACACATCTATAAGAAAGAAATATATGTAGTGAGAGAGATAGATAGATAGATAGATAGATAGATATAGATAGATAGATAGATAGATAGATAGATAGATAGATAGATAGATAGATAGAGCCATAAAAGAAGAAATAAATACCAGTAATCCAAAGCTGGACAAGTAAATTAATGATCAGTATGAAAACTATAGGGATAGATGGTAATGTACTTTAATATCTGTTATGCATTTTATCTGTGTGTACAAATATAAAAGATCAATATTATAGAAATTGATATTGAAAACAGTTAAAACAAGGGTTTAATTGTTTTTTATTTGGTTAGAGGCTTAGAGGCAGGGCTTTTAAATGATTAATATAGAAATGAAAATATACACATCTATAATAAATAAATAAATATAGGGAGATATATCTATGTATAAATTGAAATAAAAACCAAAAAACCCCCAAGTAATCTAAAACTAGACAAGTAGATTAATATTCAATATGAAAAATATATGGATAGACGTTCATATATTTTTATATTGATTATGCATTATATCTATGTGTAAAAATATAGATTAATATGATAGAAATAAATATTAATTACATTTAAATGAAGGGGTATTTTGTTTTTTATTTGGTTAGAGGCAGGGCTTGCTAAGTTTCGATGGGGGGTGGGTTTTGGGGCGTTCCTCGGAGAAGAGTTTTTGGAAGGGGGTTGCACACGTGGTTTCTTGCCTCGCTTCTCTGCACGTGCAGGGGCGCCCCCCCGCCCGCCCCGGGCTGAGCTGTGCGGCAGTGCTGCCGCCTTGTGGGCACAGAGCGGTACTGCAGCTGTGCGCCGAGGCGGGCGGGGCCGGGCCGAGCGGGGGCCGAGCAGGGCCGAGCCGATCCGAAGCGGAGGGGGCCGAACCGAGCCGCAGCAGGCCGGAAAAAGCCGAGCCGAAGTGGGACGGAAAGAGCCGAACCGAAGTGGGCCGGAAAGAGCCGAACCGAGCCGAGCCGAGCTGCGTCGGGCCCCCCCCCCACCTCCGGAGCCGGCCGGGAGGACCCCGGCAGAGGCGTTGACTGGTTAATATTCAATATGAAAAATATACGGATAGATGGTAATGTATTTTAATATCTGTTGTGCATTATATCTCTGTGTGTATAAATAAAGAAAATCAATATTATAGAAATAGATATTATAAATCTTTCAATCAAGGGAATTACTGGTTTTTATTTGGTTACAGGCATGGCCTTTAAATGAATAATATAGAAATGAAAATATACACATCTATAATAAAGAAAGAGATATAGGGAGATATATATATAGAGATAGAGCCATAAAAAAGAAGTAAATACAGATAATCTAAATCTAGAAAAGTCGATTAATATTCAGTATGAAAACTATAAGGATAGATGCTAATATAATATATTTTAATATCTGTTATGTATGATATCTATGTGTATAGATAAAGAAGATCAACATGATAGAAATAAATATTACAAATATTTAAATGTAGGGGCTTTTTGTTTTTTATTTATATAGAGGCATGGCATTTAAATGAATAATATAGAAATGAAAATATACACATCTATAATAAAGAAATGTATATAGGGTGATAGATATGGAGATATATAGATAGGGAGATAGATAGATAGATAGATAGATAGATAGATAGATAGATAGATAGATAGATAGATAGATAGAGCCATAAAAGAAGAATTAAATACCAGTAATCCAAATCTGGACAAGTAAATTAATGATCAGTATGAAAACTATATAGATAGATTGTAATGTACATTAATATCTGTTATGCATTGTATCTGTGTGTATAAATATAGAAGATCAATATTTTAGAAAAATATATTAATTTTTTTAAACAAGGGGCTTTTCTTTTTTTATTTAATTAAAGGCATGGCATTTAAATGAATAATATAGAAATGAAAATATACACATCTATAAGAAAGAAATATATGTAGTGAGATAGATAGATAGATAAATAGATAGATAGATAGATAGATAGATAGATAGATAGATAGATAGAAAGAGAGATAGAGAGATACAGCCATAAAAAAGAAATAAACACAAATTATCTATATCTAGACAAGCTGGTTAATATTCAATATGAAAAATATACGGATAGATGGTAATGTATTTTAATATCTGTTGTGCATTATATCTCTGTGTGTATAAATAAAGAAAATCAATATTATAGAAAGAGATATTATAAATCCTTCAATCAAGGGAATTACTGGTTTTTATTTGGTAACAGGCATGGCATTTAAGTGAATAATATAGAAATGAAAATATACATATCTATAATAAAGAAATAGATATAGGGAGATATATATATATAGAGATAGAGCCATAAAAAAAAAGTAAATACAGATAATCTAAATCTAGAAAAGTCGATTAATATTCAGTATGAAAACTATATGGATAGATGCTAATATAATATATTTTAATATCAATTATGTCTGATATCTATGTGTATAGATAAAGAAGATCAATGTGATAGAAATAAATATTACAAATATTTAAATGTAGGGGCTTTTTGTTTTTTATTTGTATAGAGGCATGGCATTTAAATGAATAATATAGAAATCAAAATATACACATCTATAATAAAGAAATGTGTATAGGGTGATAGATATGGAGATATATAGATAGGGAGATATATAGATAGATAGGTAGGTAGATAGATAGATAGATAGATAGGTAGATAGATAGATAGATAGATAGATAGATAGATAGATAGACAGAGAGATAGATAGATAGAGCGAGCCATAAAAGAAGAAATAAATACCAGTAATACAAATCTGTATTACAAGTAAATTAATGATCAGTATGAAAATTATATAGATAGATTGTAATGTACTTTAATATCTGTTATGCATTGTATCTGTGTGTATAAATATAGAAGATCAATATTTTAGAAAAATATATTAATTTTTTTAAACAAGGCGGTTTTCTTTTTTTATTTAATTAAAGGCATGGCATTTAAATGAATAATATAGAAATGAAAATATACACATCTATAATAAAGAAATAGATATAGGGAGATATAGAGACAGGGAGAGAGAGAGCCATAAAAAATAAATAAGTACAGATAATCTAAATCTAGAAAAGTCGATTAATATTCAGTATGAAAACTATATGGATAGATGCTAATATAATATATTTTAATATTAGTTATGTCTGATTTCTATGTGTATAGATAAAGAAGATCAATATGATAGAAATAAATATTACAAATATTTAAATGTAGGGGCTTTTTGTTTTTTATTTGGATAGAGGCATGGCATTTAAATGAATAATATAGAAATGAAAATATACACATCTATAATAAAGAAATAAATATAGGGAGATAGATAGATAGATAGATAGATAGATAGATAGATAGATAGATAGAGCCATAAAAAAGAAATAAATACCAGTAATCCAAAGCTGGACAAGTTAATTAATGATCAGTATGAAAGCTATACAGATAGATATACAGATAGGTAATGTACTTTAATATCTGTTATGCATTATATCTGTTCGTACAAATATAGAAAATCAGTATAATAGAAATAGATATTAAAAACATTTAAAACAAGGGTTTAATTGTTTTTTGATTTGGTTAGAGGCTTAGAGGCAGGGCTTTTAAATGATTAATATAGAAATGAAAATATACAGGTCTATAATAAAGGAATAAATATAGGGAGATATATCTATATGTAATTTTAAATAAAAACCAAAAAAAACCAAGTAATCTAAAACTAGACAAGTAGATTAATATTCAATTTGAAAAATATATGGATAGACGTTCATATATTTTTATATTGATAATGCATTATATCTATGTGTATAAATATAGCTCAATTTGATAGAAATAAATATTAATTACATTTAAGTGAAGGGGTATTTTGTTTTTTATTTGGTTAGAGGCAGGGCTTGCTAAGTTTCGATGGGGGGTGGGTTTTGGGGCGTTCCTCGGAGAAGAGTTTTTGGAAGGGGGTTGCACACGTGGTTTCTTGCCTCGCTTCTCTGCACGTGCAGGGGCGCCCCCCCGCCCGCCCCGGGCTGAGCTGTGCGGCAGTGCTGCCGCCGTGTGGGCACAGAGCGGTACTGCAGCTGTGCGCCGAGGCGGGCGGGGCCGGGCCGAGCGGGGGCCGAGCAGGGCCGAGCCGATCCGAAGCGGAGGGGGCCGAACCGAGCCGAAGTGGGACGGAAAGAGCCGAGCCGAAGCAGGACGGAAAGAGCCGAGCCGAGCCGAGCAGCGTCGGGCCCCCCCCCACTCCGGAGCCGGCCGGGAGGACCCCGGCAGAGGCGTTGACTCCAATGCCTGCCGCCGCAGGTGCGGCCGCCGCCCAGCTACGGAGCCGCTGCGCCCCGCCGCCATCGTCCTCGCCCCGGGAAAGGCGGCGGACAATCGGGCGGAGTGCTCGGAGTCGGTCGGCGTCGGCAGGTTTTTCGTTCAGGCAAGTAAGTTAGACAGACGCGTTGAGAGCAGCGGGGGCCTTAATCTTGCCTCAACAAAGATGGCCGCACAGCCGGAAGTGGCTTCAGCCACAACAAAGATGGCGGCGAGGAAGGGCGGAAGTGACGTCACGCCACGCACAAGATGGCTGCCCGGTCGTGGCCGGCTTGACCTCCCAAGGATGGCGGCCAAAAAGGCGGGAAAATGGAAGGACCCCCGGGCGGTGGGTGCGTGCGATTTACTGCCTGACAAACACCCCGGCGCCGACGCCGCTCCGGCGCAATTTTCCGCGGCTTTTCCGGCCGTGCGGACACGGGCTGTGCGCTCGGCGGCGCCGGGGCCGGGCGCCAGCAGGTCGGGCGCCGACAGGCAGCGGTGAAGACGCCTCTCTCTGCCGGGGTCCTTGCCGCGGCCGCGTTCTGGGGCTTCTGGCACTCGCGACGACCCGTACCTCGCCGCCGCTGCTCTCGCTCCGTTCTCTCCCCCTCGGCCCCCCCCCGTGAAATGGCGGAAACCCCAATGGCATCGGGACCCAACGGTCGCTCCCCGGCCCCGGGACCGAAGCAGCCCGAGGAGGCGGCTGCTCTGTGTGTCGGAACGGTGAGAGCGGGGGCCGGGGCTGGGGCAGCTTATCAACCGAGTATATATTTGTAAGTATAAAGATGATCAAAATAGATATTAAAAAATATTGAAGAAAAAGGGGCTGCTTGGTTTTTATTTAGTTAGAGGCAGGGCTTTTAGATAAATAGGAAAAATACAAATAAATAAAATATTGAAAGAATGAATATATAAAGAAAAATATATACAAATCTATATATCTATAAATATATAGAGAAAAAAATATATATATATATGTAGGCGTAAAAATAAGTAATAGAAATATATACATATATGTTGATTTATAATCTATAATATGATTTCTGTACGTATAGATGGCAATATGATATCTTTTAGGATATGTTATGTGTTTTGTATATCAAGAAGGTATATAAATATGATAAAAAATATATATTAAAATATTTTTAAATACCGTTTAAGATAAAGGGACTGTTTGGTTTTTATTAGGTTAGCTTCGGGGCTTTTAAATAAATACAACAAAAATAAAAACATAGAAATGTATATTAAGTATATAAAGATATAGACGTATGTGCAACCAGAAAAGTAAAGAAATAGAAGTAATGCCAATATATACAAACAGATTTATATTTAATAGATATGTTATATATATTGATTTTATATATGTATTATATACATAATGAATATATATCATTAAAATGTATGTAATATATTTAATATATAATAACATACGTATACACGTTAAAATAATTTATTTTGATACTTTATATATTGCTTGTCATATATAAATGAATATAGTATATAAATTTAAACATGTGTGGTGGAAATAGATGTTAATTTGTATTTTTTTTTTATTTTCATTGTTTTGGTATGTTTCTCGGAGGCAATCCTCCCCTTGCAGCTGCTGACAGCACGGAAAAGCTGTGTGCTTCGTGGTGTCTATTGCCCAGCTGGCAACGATTCCCTTGTGTTTGGTGCATTAAGTCACACCCAGCTGTGTGGGATGGCAGGTGAGCACATTGCCCGACCCTTTTAGCTTTTCTGGCTCAGGCACAACTTCCTTTCCTTTTGGATATGGAAAACAGGGAAGAGAGGGTAGTGTGACATTAGCACTAATTTCTAGCAGATTTTTAACTGCCCCTGATGCTCGTTCATCTTTGCAGTGTGGGTTTTCATGCTGACAAATCCTCTGCTTTGCCTTCTGCTCACAGTCAGCTGGGCCCTTTATTGAACAGATTTATCTGCTACAAGGCTACGCAGAAGGATGGAAAGGAGGAACACAGGGGGGAAAAAAAATAGATTCAAGGCATAGAGAAGGTAGCCGGTTTATTTGTATGACATGTAGCTTTTTTAGGATGTTTTGTTCTTTATATGGCGTTAATTTCAAAGAGAAGCCTGTGAACTTTGTGTTCCCCTTTTGGGGCTGGTTCTGGGGTAAGGGGGAAACACGAGGCCTAAGCACCTCTGGCTTATCTGTCCAAGGATCTGCCTCAGTTGTGGCTCCCATCCTTCTGAAGGACTCTTCAGCGCAGTGAGTTACCTTCTATAACTATTCATTGTTGTATTGTTGTTGTGAGACCTCATTGCTGGGTGAGAGGACCAGGGGAAATGAAAGGCTGTATGCCACTGTTACTTCATCACTGAATTCTTGCACTCTGTTAAAATCAAAACAAAAGGGATTTACACTGTCAGAAACACTTAACTGTAAGTTAAGGTAAAGGTCACAGTGCTAAAACCTAAGAGCAGATAGGGTTGAGCTCCTTTGTCTTCCCTCTCCGGCAGCTTTTGTGACTCCTGCCTCCAAGGTATCATCAGCTATCCCCTGGATCTTGCAGTGGAAGAGATGCTGAACCACCAGCTGTTCCATATTCTACACCATGTGTCTTTTTACCATGCTCCTCTGAGAAGCATCTCTCCCGTCTCTGTTTCTTTGCAGACCAGAAGGGATAAACTGGGATTCCTTTGTTCTTTTGCCTGTTAATAAAAAGGCCGCTTGTGGCTGTGTGCAGTGGCAACTGCATCACAGAATCTTAGAGGTGATTATTCACAGGTTAAGGAAATAATTCCTTTTTTTGTCACTGCTGCACTGAATTTCATAGGCGTGTCTGTGGCTTGATGCCTAAGATATTTAAAGCAGGTTTTATTCTTACAGGGGTTTTGCACACTAAAGTGTCTGCCCAGGTTTTGTTTCCAAAAGTGAGGTATAGTGCTGGGTGTTTAATTTGGTATGTTACTTGTTCTGTTGTGTAAATAACTGCAGCTCCCTCCCTGTGCCTGTGTATTGCAGGGGCAGGCGAGCGCTGGTTATAAAGGTGGTGATAATTAGGAAACAAGGCCTCCATTCTTGGTCTCAGGCTGTTTCAAATGGGGAGGGATCAGTGTCCTGACTTCTCTCCCTCAGAGGCAGGGTTCCTAGACGAGGTGACCCAGGACAGCTTCGTGCTGGGCCCGGGCTACGACCGCCCCTACCAGCTGGAGCCCGCGGTGAGGGAGCCCAAGAGCATCCAGCTGTACCAGCACCTCAACCTCAAGAGCTGCATCTGGACCTTCGACGCTTATTACGACATGACCGAGTTAACTGATGTCTGTGGGGGCTCTGTCACCGCTGACTTCCAGGTGAGAGGCCCATCCAGAGCTCTCCAGGTATCCCAGATCTCTCTCAGTTCTCAGGCACAGCTCTGCCGTGTGTGGAGCTGCTGCTCTGCCCTGCACAGGTGGAGCGTGGCTTTCCCCCCACCCTCACCTGGAAGAAAACAGTGCTGTGTGCATTTATTTCATTTATTTTCCATTTCATTCATTTTCCATTTATTTTATTCTCTAAATCTTCAGAGTGCCTGGAAAATACTGTTTTTTTTAATGTAGGGCCGTACTGGAAATACAAAACGTTCTCAGCTGGGCTCTCTTTTAAAAGTTTGACTGTGTTCTCGGCCAATAGAAATGAGCAGAGGCGGCTCAGGCCATGCTCCACAACATGGGATATTTTGGCTCATTCCCTAATTAAGAGACCAGAAGCCAAAAATGTTCCTCTAGAAACGAGTGGCTTTCCCTGTTTGGGGTGTCTCACTGTCCTCTCCTGGCTGCGTTATCCACGTGCAGCCCACTCCATCTCCCCCAGGCTCTCCCATTAAATTGCTTGGACCAGCATCATCTCTCTTAATTCCTGCCAGCCTGGAACTAGTTCATGAAGTTTCCTTTTATAGCTCCAATTGTTTGCACAAACCCAGAGGAGCCGCCTGGCCGGAGAAACTGCCCAGTGGAGCATGTGGAGCCTGGCCCCAGCCAGGCTGGAACATCTCCCCGAATTCTCCAGGGCCTGCAAAGTACAGCTGCACTCTGCAGATAATAAATGGAGAGCTCTGGGAGGCCTGAGCAAGCAGAATTGCTCATTTTTAATTCACAGCCTTGGAAATCAGGGGGGTTTTGAGGTGAAATTGTGCCCAGAGTTCCTTTGTCCCATGGTCCCAGGGAGCCTTAGCACTGCCCCCGCATTACAACGCCGGTTTGTCTGAGGTACCTGCACGTAAAAAACGTCCAGAGTCACCTCTGACTTCACTGCAAGGCGCATAACCCCCTTTCTGGGGTTTTATTGCCAGGCAAGGGACTCTGCTCAGTCCTTCCTGACAGTCCACGTCCCTCTCTACGTGTCCTACATCTGTGTGACGGCACCGAGGGGCTGGGCTTCCCCGGAGCACCGCAGCGAGATGGAGTTCTCCTTCTTCTACGACACCGTTCTCTGGAGGACAGGTGAGCCTGAGGCGCTCCAAGGGCTATGGAAGAAGTGGTTCCTTCATGTTTTCCCCTTAGCTCCTGCACTGCCCCCAGAGTCCTGAGGGAGCGGGGAACTCGGAATATTGCCTTCCTCTGTGCTTGCGGGGGGCTTAGGCAGCCGGTGGCTGACGGAGGGAGCGTGCAGCTGGCTCACTGGAGGCTGATCCCAGCTGAACCCTGCCTTGTGGAGGTGTCCCAAGCGCTTCTGGGGCTGGCAGAGCCCAGCAGAGGAGAGCGAGGGTGCTGTGTGGGCTCCCAGTGGCGCTTGCTGTCCTTGCAGGGATCCAGACGGACAGCGCGCTCTCGGCCTGCCTGCAGATAATCCCCATCTACATCCGCGAGGACGGCCGGCCGGTCATCGAGTTCAAGACGCAGGCCAAGTTCAGAGGTGAGGGCAGCGATCCTGGCAGGGACACAGAGCAGGGTCACACAGAGCTCTGCTCTGACGGCACAGGCAGCGGAACGAGTCCCCGTCCCCGCCGGGAGCCCCTCTGCCCCTGCGAGGTGGGGCCTCTCCGCGCTCTGCCTCCCGTCACCTCCTTGTCCTCCCCCAGGGCTGTTTGTCATGGAGCACCACAGCCTGCCAGGTGTCAGGTCCTCTTTGGTAACTCCAGAGCACCTGGGAGGCATCGAATTTGCCCTGCAGCTGCTGTGGAGCGCTCAGACTTTTGATTCTCCCTACCAGCTCTGGAGAGCAACCAGCTCCTACAACAGGTGAGGGCTGGGGGTGCAGTCCCCTCCAGCAGCTTCCCCCACAGCACCACGTTCTCCCTGGCACCCCTCCAGCAGCCACGCCAGCAATAGCACGGAATGCTCAGGAGCTTGGTCAGAGCTGGAGCACCGTTGTACTGCGAGAAAAATCAGCTCAGCCTCTTGGAAAGGAATGTTTCCAGCAGTGCGGCCTGTGGATAGACTGATCCCAGAGTCACACTTGTCCCTCGGGGACTGCTGGATGACATTGCTGGGGCAAGGGAGAGGTGCTGCCCTGGGTGAAGGGCTTTGAGCTGTGCTTGGTGGCTGCAGGGTCTTCTGTCTGTTCCCAGGAAGGATTACTCTGGAGGATACACCATCTTCCTGATGCCCTGCACGGTGCAGCTCACGCCGCCGTGGGCAGAGCCTGGAGCCAAGCCCCTGCCCTGCCCTGCCCGGCTCACGCTCCCGAGCGGTAAGAGGGCAGGAGGGCAGGCTCGGCCCCTTTGGGGTGCACACCCGTCCAAACCTCATCTCCCCTTTGTTTCCTTCCTTGTCCCAGTTGCAGGTTTTTGATCCCGATCGCCTTCCGGCAGACAAACCGCCCACTTCCAGTTGTTTACTCCCTGAACACGGAGTTTCAGCTCTGTAACAACGAGAAGGTTTTTCTAATGGACCCCACCAAATCGGAAAGGTCTCTGGCAGAAATGGATTACAAGGGGGCTTTATCCAAGGGTAGGATTTACCTCTCCTCTTCTGCCTGTGCCCAGCATTTCTGCTTTCACAGCTTCCATTCCCTGGAGAGGAAAGGGCAGAACCCACGTGTAGCTTTGCCTCTTCTACAGCAGTAATTGACATCTTACAGCCCTGTGAAAGAACAGCGTGCTCTGGCACCGCGTTTTGTCACTCCCACACACCGAGCCCTTCCCAAACAACCCCAACCCTTCTGAACACGGACACTTGGCTCTGGCAGCGTTTTCCTGCTTGGGAAATTTCACCTGCCCCTCTTTGTCCCGACCTCCCCCCGGGCAGATCCTGTACGGGCGCGTGCTCTGGCCCCCCGAACAAAACCTCAACGCCGCTTACAAGCTGCAGCTGGAGAAGGTCTACCTGTGCACAGGCAGGGCTGGCCACGTGCCCCTCTTCGACCCCACGGGCACCGTCTACAACCAGGGGCCCCAGTACGGCTGCATCCAGCCCCACAAGTACCTGAAGCACCGATTCCTCCTCCTGGTGAGTGCTCTGCTCCTGCTTCTTCCCGTTTGGGATTTGCTCTGGCAACCGGCAGGCGGTGGCTGCAAAGGGATGAGGAAGGGAGCCCGTGGGGGATGTTTTGTGCTGCTGCTGCTGCTGCTGCCAGCTGTGAACACCAGATCAGTTTTCCCCCACCCTTTGAGTGTGTTCCTCAATCGGTGCCCACGTGTACGTGTGGAGATGGGGCATTCGGACTAGATCCCTGACACAGGTGTTTGGTGGGGCTCTGGCTTCCAGCCTCCCTTGGGAAAGCAGACAGCATCCCTCACCACACTTCTCTGACTTTCCAGCACCGAAACCAGACAGAAGTGACGGGTAAGTATTTCCACGCTGTGCCTTTTGACTCTGCCCACTTTGCTTCCCAGCTGTCCGAGTTCCACTCGGTGAGCAGCATGCCCGGAGTTGATGGATTTACTCTCAAGGTGGATGCTCTCTACCAGGTATGGAGTACCCAGTGCTTTTGGTAGCCCAAAATGGACTCCTCTGTCCAGGACCTCCCGAACACTTGGTGAATTGTAGACTCTGGGCCTTCACACTTCACCTCTGATACAAGAAATGAAGATGAGGATGTTAGTCCCGTAATTTCATTTTTTTTTCCCCTGAGGCACTCATGAGAAAGCTCTTTAAAAACACTTTATTCGTGTTCCTGAAAGAATTAATGCCATTGCAAAGGCAGGACACCTCGCTGGGTGGTGCGTGCTCCCGAGGAGCTCCCCTTGAACAGCGAGGTGGAGCTGCCCCGGGGCGCCCCGAAGGCGGCGGGCGGCCGCTGCTGCACCGTCAGGAACCTTCATCCACCGAGGGACAGCGGCGGCCTCTGCAAGGGCCAGGGCCAGGGAAGTGAAGCAGGTGCACTTGCAAGTCATACGGGTATTTTTTTAGTCTGGTGAGGAGGGGCAGCTGTCAATTCCCCCTGCTCCCGTCTTAGCGACTGCACCGCCGCCCTTCCTCCGTGCTGCTCCAGCTCTCCCGGGCTTAACTGGGCAGGGTGGCGAAGGCATCTGCCACCCCCGTGAGCCAGCCGAGGAGCAGCCGGGTTCCTCGTTGGCCTCCGGAAGAGAGTAAAGCTAAAATACAAAACCCGCTGTGATCGGGGTGTCCCTTCTTGCGCCGCCCCGCCGGTCTCCCTCATTCCCCTGGGGCGCGGCGGGCCGGAGCCCCACGGAGCTGCTGCGCCGGGGAAGGGAAGGAGGGAGACGCGGGCGCCCAGCTCGGCTCGGGCCCCGCCGCGGCCTCGGGGCCGGCGGAGCGGGGGGCCCGGGCCGGGAGCGCTCCGGGGCTGCGGGACCGGCCGGGCCCAGGCGGGGGCGCCGCGTCCGAACCGGGACCCGCAGCGCTCCCGCAGCCGGCGCCGCCCTCCCGCCGCGATGCCGAGCCCGGGACCGAGCCCGATCCGCCCCACGGGGGAGAGGCGGCACCGCCCGGGACCGCAGGGCGGACACCCGCAGGACCCGAACCCCCGCATCCCGGCTCCGGCTGTGGGCTCCGTCACCCGCTTTCGGTCAGCCCCGTCCCGGCATCGCGGCAGGAGGGGGGAGTCGAGTCCCGGCGAGGGAGTGCCCAGTCCCCCCGGCCTTGTCTCAACCCCAATCCGGCCGTGCTCCGCCGCCCCCGAGACCCGCCACCCGGGGCCGGCCGGGGGAGAGGCGGCACCGCTCCGCCGGCGGACACCGGCAGGACTCTGCCCCGCGGCAGACCCCGTCCCGAGCCGCGGCCCCGCCGCAGCGCGCAGGGCTCGGAGCGGAGCCCGCCGGGAGCAGCCCCCGGGCCGGGGCTCGCCCGGCGCCGAGCGAGAGTCCCGGGCCGGCGGCACGGGGGGCGGGGCCGCATGAGGAGCGGGGCCACGGGGCACAGCCCGAGCGCGCCTGGGAACTGCCGGGGGGTCCCGGGCGGCGCCGCCTCTCCGTCATCGAGGCGGCATCGGCCTCGGGTCCGGGATCGGTTCCGGGTCCGGGATGGCGGCGGCGATTCCCGCCGCGGAGCCCCCGTGTGGGCCCGGGACACCGCAGGGCGCCCTCTGGCGGACGCGGAGCGCCCGGTGCGAGCGCGCCGCCCCCGGCGGCCCCGGGACAGCGGCACGAGGGGGGCGAGGCCAAGGAGGGGCGGGGCCGGCTCAGGGGCGGGGGCACGGAGCGCGTGCGCAGCTCGGGACAGCAGAGCGCGTGCGCGGCGCGGGGCCGCCTCAGGTGTGCGGGGCGGGGCCGGCACAGGTGCGAGGGGGGGGACCGAGGCCACTTAAACACCGGAAGGGCGGCGGCCGCCATTTTCTCCGGGAGGAGCCGGCTGCGGCCGCTCCGGTGAGGCGCTTCTCTCTTTTCTGCTTTTATCTCTCCATTCTGCTTTTATCTCTCCTTCCTGCTTTTATCTCTTCTCTCTGTCTCTTCTCTCTCCTCTGCTTTTATCTCTCCTCTCTGCTTCTTTCTCCTCTCCGCTTTTATCTTTCCTCTCCGCTTTTATCTTTCCTCTCTGCTTTTACCTCTCCGCTTTTATCTCTCCTTTCTCTGCTTCTTTCTCCTCTCTGCTTTTATCTCCTCTCTGCTTTTCTCTTCTTTCTGCTTTTCTCTCCTCTCCGCTTCTCTCCTTTCTCTGCTTTTATCTTTCCTTTCTCTGTTTTTCTCTCTCCTTTCTGCTTTTATCTCTCCTTTCTCAGCTTCTCTCCCCTCTCTCCTTCTCTGTTTTTCTCTCTCCTCTCTGCATTTGTCTCTCCTCTCTGCTTTTATCTCTCCTCTCTGTTTTTCTCTCCTCTCCTTCTCTCTCCCGTCTCCTTCTCTCCCCTCTCTGCTGTTCTCCCCCGTCTCCCCTCGCACCGCCCGCCCCCCCCTGCCCCCGCCTCTGTTCCTGCTCTGTTCCCTTACAAACCCTGACTCCTGTCTCTGTTCTTCCTTCTCCTTCTCCCTCCATCCTCCCGCCCGTCCCGACCCTGCAGCCTCCCGTTATCCTCGCCTGTGCCCGCTCTTACCCTCCCTGTCCCCCTTCTCCTTCCTCTCTCGTCCTTATCCTTTCCCTCTCTTCCTCATCCTCCTTCTCTCTTCCTCACCCTCCTTCTCTCATCCTTATCCTCCTTCTCTCGTCCTTATCCTTTCCCTCTCTTCCTCATCCTCCTTCTCTCGTCCTTATCCTTTCCCTCTCTTCCTCATCCTCCTTCTCTCGTCCTTATCCTTTCCCTCTCTTCCTCATCCTCCTTCTCTCGTCCTTATCCTCTTTCTCTCGTCCTTATCCTTTCACTCTCTTCCTCATCCTCCTTCTCTCTTCCTTATCATCCTTCTCTCGTCCTTATCCTTTCCCTCTCTTCCTTATCCTTTCCCTCTCTTCCTCATCCTTTCCCTCTCTTCCTCATCCTCCTTCTCTCGTCTTTATCCTTTCCCTCTCTTCCTTATCCTTTCCCTCTCTTCCTCATCCTCCTTCTCTCGTCTTTATCCTTTCCCTCTCTTCCTTATCCTTTCCCTCTCTTCCTCATCCTCCTTCTCTTTTCCTCACCCTCCTTCTCTCGTCCTTATCCTTTCCCTCTCTTCCTCATCCTCCTTCTCTCGTCCGTATCCTTTCACTCTCTTCCTCATCCTCCTTCTCTCTTCCTTATCATCCTTCTGTCGTCCTTATCCTTTCCCTCTCTTCCTCATCCTCCTTCTCTCGTCCTTATCCTTTCCCTCTCTTCCTTATGCTTTCCCTCTCTTCCTCATCCTCCTTCTCTCGTCCTTATCCTTTCCCTCTTCCTCATCCTCCTTCTCTCTTCCTTATCATCCTTCTCTCGTCCTTATCCTTTCCCTCTCTTCCTCATCCTTTCCCTCTCTCGTCCTTATCCTCCTTCTCTCTGTCCCTTTCTGTCTTCCCCCGCAGCCGCGGGGCTCGGGGCGCCGGATAATAAAGCCCCGAGGGCCGGAGCCGGCGCCCCCGGCGGGAATCCCCTCACGGGGCCGGAGCCCGCGGTGCGGGTCCCCCCACGCACAACACGGCCCCACACTGCCGGGTGTCCCCACATCACACTGGGGGCTCCCGGGGGGCTTAGGGTGGGCCCCCTCCTCCGGAGGGGTCTGGGGTGGGGTAGCGAGGGTTGGGGGGCTGCGGGGGGGATTGGGATGGGGGGGTTTGGGAAGGGCCCCCTCGTTAGGAGGGGGTCCCGGGTGGGGGGGGAGGGTTAGGGGGGGTTTAGGGTGGGCCCCCTCCTCTGGAGGGGGTCCTGGGGGGGGTGGGGGGGGGGGTTTGGGAAGGGCCCCCTCGTTAGGAGGGGGTCCCGGGTGGGGGGTGGGTTAGGGAGGGCCCCCTCCGGAGGAGGGGGTCCCGGGGAGGGGCGGGGGGCGGGGCCCCCTCCGGAGGGGGGGGCCCGGGGTGGGGGGGGGCTGGGGGGCTCCGCCCCCTAAGCCCCTCCCACTTCGGGCCCTCCCCTCCGGAGGGGGCTCCGCCACCCGGCCCCTCCCCAGGACCCCCTCCTCCGGACCGGGGCCCGGGGGGGGAGGGGGGGCGGGGTGGGTGGGGGGGGCAGCAGGAGGGGTCACGTCACTCTGCACCGTAATCGCACATTTGTGTCTAACGACAGCACTCCCCCTCCTATTCCCCCCCACCCACCCCGCCCCCCCTCCCCCCCCGGGCCCCGGTCCGGAGGAGGGGGTCCTGGGGAGGGGCCGGGTGGCGGAGCCCCCTCCGGAGGGGAGGGCCCGAAGTGGGAGGGGCTTAGGGGGCGGAGCCCCCCAGCCCCCCCCACCCCGGGCCCCCCCCTCCGGAGGGGGCCCCGCCCCCCGCCCCTCCCCGGGACCCCCTCCTCCGGAGGGGGCCCTCCCTAACCCACCCCCCACCCGGGACCCCCTCCTAACGAGGGGGCCCTTCCCAAACCCCCCTCCCCACCCACCCCAGGACCCCCTCCTAACGAGGGGGCCCTTCCCAAACCCCCCCACCCCCCCCAGGACCCCCTGCAGAGGAGGGGGCCCATCCTAAACCCCCCCTAACCCACCCGGGACCCCCTCCTAACGAGGGGGCCCTTCCCAAATCCCCCCATCCCAATCCCCCCCGCAGCCCCCCAACCCTCGCTACCCCACCCCAGACCCCTCCGGAGGAGGGGGCCCACCCTAAGCCCCCCGGGAGCCCCCAGTGTGATGTGGGGACACCCGGCAGTGTGGGGCCGTGTTGTGCGTGGGGGGACCCGCACCGCGGGCTCCGGCCCCGTGAGGGGATTCCCGCCGGGGGCGCCGGCTCCGGCCCTCGGGGCTTTATTATCCGGCGCCCCGAGCCCCGCGGCTGCGGGGGAAGACAGAAAGGGACAGAGAGAAGGAGGATAAGGACGAGAGAGGGAAAGGATGAGGAAGAGAGGGAAAGGATAAGGACGAGAGAAGGAGGATGAGGAAGAGAGGGAAAGCATAAGGAAGAGAGGGAAAGGATAAGGACGAGAGAAGGAGGATGAGGAAGAGAGGGAAAGGATAAGGACGACAGAAGGATGATAAGGAAGAGAGAAGGAGGATGAGGAAGAGAGTGAAAGGATAAGGACGAGAGAAGGAGGATGAGGAAGAGAGGGAAAGGATAAGGACGAGAGAAGGAGGGTGAGGAAAAGAGAAGGAGGATGAGGAAGAGAGGGAAAGGATAAGGAAGAGAGGGAAAGGATAAAGACGAGAGAAGGAGGATGAGGAAGAGAGGGAAAGGATAAGGAAGAGAGGGAAAGGATAAAGACGAGAGAAGGAGGATGAGGAAGAGAGGGAAAGGATGAGGAAGAGAGGGAAAGGATAAGGAAGAGAGGGAAAGGATAAGGACGAGAGAAGGATGATAAGGAAGAGAGAAGGAGGATGAGGAAGAGAGTGAAAGGATAAGGACGAGAGAAGGAGGATGAGGAAGAGAGTGAAAGGATAAGGACGAGAGAAAGAGGATAAGGACGAGAGAAGGAGGATGAGGAAGAGAGGGAAAGGATAAGGACGAGAGAAGGAGGATGAGGAAGAGAGTGAAAGGATAAGGACGAGAGAAGGAGGATGAGGAAGAGAGGGAAAGGATAAGGACGAGAGAAGGAGGATAAGGATGAGAGAAGGAGGGTGAGGAAGAGAGAAGGAGGATGAGGAAGAGAGGGAAAGGATAAGGACGAGAGAGGAAGGAGAAGGGGGACAGGGAGGGTAAGAGCGGGCACAGGCGAGGATAACGGGAGGCTGCAGGGTCGGGACGGGCGGGAGGATGGAGGGAGAAGGAGAAGGAAGAACAGAGACAGGAGTCAGGGTTTGTAAGGGAACAGAGCAGGAACAGAGGCGGGGGCAGGGGGGGGCGGGCGGTGCGAGGGGAGACGGGGGAGAACAGCAGAGAGGGGAGAGAAGGAGACGGGAGAGAGAAGGAGAGGAGAGAAAAACAGAGAGGAGAGATAAAAGCAGAGAGGAGAGACAAATGCAGAGAGGAGAGAGAAAAACAGAGAAGGAGAGAGGGGAGAGAAGCTGAGAAAGGAGAGATAAAAGCAGAAAGGAGAGAGAAAAACAGAGAAAGGAAAGATAAAAGCAGAGAAAGGAGAGAAACGGAGAGGAGAGAAAAGCAGAAAGAAGAGAAAAGCAGAGAGGAGATAAAAGCAGAGAGGAGAAAGAAGCAGAGAAAGGAGAGATAAAAGCGGAGAGGTAAAAGCAGAGAGGAAAGATAAAAGCGGAGAGGAAAGATAAAAGCGGAGAGGAGAAAGAAGCAGAGAGGAGAGATAAAAGCAGAGGAGAGAGAAGAGACAGAGAGAAGAGATAAAAGCAGGAAGGAGAGATAAAAGCAGAATGGAGAGATAAAAGCAGAAAAGAGAGAAGCGCCTCACCGGAGCGGCCGCAGCCGGCTCCTCCCGGAGAAAATGGCGGCCGCCGCCCTTCCGGTGTTTAAGTGGCCTCGGTCCCCCCCCTCGCACCTGTGCCGGCCCCGCCCCGCACACCTGAGGCGGCCCCGCGCCACGCACGCGCTCTGCTGTCCCGAGCTGCGCACGCGCTCTGTGCCCCCGCCCCTCCTTGGCCTCGCCCCCCTCGTGCCGCTGTCCCGGGGCCGCCGGGGGCGGCGCGCTCGCACCGGGCGCTCCGCGTCCGCCAGAGGGCGCCCTGCGGGGTCCCGGGCCCACACGGGGGCCCCGCGGCGGGAATCGCCGCCGCCATCCCGGACCCGGAACCGATCCCGGACCCGAGGCCGATGCCGCCTCGATGACGGAGAGGCGGCGCCGCCCGAGGGACCCCCCGGCAGTTCCCAGGCGCGCTCGGGCTGTGCCCCGTGGCCCCGCTCCTCATGCGGCCCCGCCCCCCGTGCCGCCGGCCCGGGACTCTCGCTCGGCGCCGGGCGAGCCCCGGCCCGGGGGCTGCTCCCGGCGGGCTCCGCTCCGAGCCCTGCGCGCTGCGGCGGGGCCGCGGCTCGGGACGGGGTCTGCCGCGGGGCAGAGTCCTGCCGGTGTCCGCCGGCGGAGCGGTGCCGCCTCTCCCCCGGCCGGCCCCGGGTGGCGGGTCTCGGGGGCGGCGGAGCACGGCCGGATTGGGGTTGAGACAAGGCCGGGGGGACTGGGCACTCCCTCGCCGGGACTCGACTCCCCCCTCCTGCCGCGATGCCGGGACGGGGCTGACCGAAAGCGGGTGACGGAGCCCACAGCCGGAGCCGGGATGCGGGGGTTCGGGTCCTGCGGGTGTCCGCCCTGCGGTCCCGGGCGGTGCCGCCTCTCCCCCGTGGGGCGGATCGGGCTCGGTCCCGGGCTCGGCATCGCGGCGGGAGGGCGGCGCCGGCTGCGGGAGCGCTGCGGGTCCCGGTTCGGACGCGGCGCCCCCGCCTGGGCCCGGCCGGTCCCGCAGCCCCGGAGCGCTCCCGGCCCGGGCCCCCCGCTCCGCCGGCCCCGAGGCCGCGGCGGGGCCCGAGCCGAGCTGGGCGCCCGCGTCTCCCTCCTTCCCTTCCCCGGCGCAGCAGCTCCGTGGGGCTCCGGCCCGCCGCGCCCCAGGGGAATGAGGGAGACCGGCGGGGCGGCGCAAGAAGGGACACCCCGATCACAGCGGGTTTTGTATTTTAGCTTTACTCTCTTCCGGAGGCCAACGAGGAACCCGGCTGCTCCTCGGCTGGCTCACGGGGGTGGCAGATGCCTTCGCCACCCTGCCCAGTTAAGCCCGGGAGAGCTGGAGCAGCACGGAGGAAGGGCGGCGGTGCAGTCGCTAAGACGGGAGCAGGGGGAATTGACAGCTGCCCCTCCTCACCAGACTAAAAAAATACCCGTATGACTTGCAAGTGCACCTGCTTCACTTCCCTGGCCCTGGCCCTTGCAGAGGCCGCCGCTGTCCCTCGGTGGATGGAGGTTCCTGACGGTGCAGCAGCGGCCGCCCGCCGCCTTCGGGGCGCCCCGGGGCAGCTCCACCTCGCTGTTCAAGGGGAGCTCCTCGGGAGCACGCACCACCCAGCGAGGTGTCCTGCCTTTGCAATGGCATTAATTCCTTCAGGAACACGAATAAAGTGTTTTTAAAGAGCTTTCTCATGAGTGCCTCAGGGGAAAAAAAAAATGAAATTATGGGACTAACATCCTCATCTTCATTTCTTGTATCAGAGGTGAAGTGTGAAGGCCCAGAGTCTACAATTCACCAAGTGTTCGGGAGGTCCTGGACAGAGGAGTCCATTTTGGGCTACCAAAAGCACTGGGTACTCCATACCTGGTAGAGAGCATCCACCTTGAGAGTAAATCCATCAACTCCGGGCATGCTGCTCACCGAGTGGAACTCGGACAGCTGGGAAGCAAAGTGGGCAGAGTCAAAAGGCACAGCGTGGAAATACTTACCCGTCACTTCTGTCTGGTTTCGGTGCTGGAAAGTCAGAGAAGTGTGGTGAGGGATGCTGTCTGCTTTCCCAAGGGAGGCTGGAAGCCAGAGCCCCACCAAACACCTGTGTCAGGGATCTAGTCCGAATGCCCCATCTCCACACGTACACGTGGGCACCGATTGAGGAACACACTCAAAGGGTGGGGGAAAACTGATCTGGTGTTCACAGCTGGCAGCAGCAGCAGCAGCAGCACAAAACATCCCCCACGGGCTCCCTTCCTCATCCCTTTGCAGCCACCGCCTGCCGGTTGCCAGAGCAAATCCCAAACGGGAAGAAGCAGGAGCAGAGCACTCACCAGGAGGAGGAATCGGTGCTTCAGGTACTTGTGGGGCTGGATGCAGCCGTACTGGGGCCCCTGGTTGTAGACGGTGCCCGTGGGGTCGAAGAGGGGCACGTGGCCAGCCCTGCCTGTGCACAGGTAGACCTTCTCCAGCTGCAGCTTGTAAGCGGCGTTGAGGTTTTGTTCGGGGGGCCAGAGCACGCGCCGGTACAGGATCTGCCCGGGGGAGGTCGGGACAAAGAGGGGCAGGTGAAATTTCCCAAGCAGGAAAACGCTGCCAGAGCCAAGTGTCCGTGTTCAGAAGGGTTGGGGTTGTTTGGGAAGGGCTCGGTGTGTGGGAGTGACAAAACGCGGTGCCAGAGCACGCTGTTCTTTCACAGGGCTGTAAGATGTCAATTACTGCTGTAGAAGAGGCAAAGCTACACGTGGGTTCTGCCCTTTCCTCTCCAGGGAATGGAAGCTGTGAAAGCAGAAATGCTGGGCACAGGCAGAAGAGGAGAGGTAAATCCTACCCTTGGATAAAGCCCCCTTGTAATCCATTTCTGCCAGAGACATTTCCGATTTGGTGGGGTCCATTAGAAAAACCTTCTCGTTGTTACAGAGCTGAAACTCTGTGTTCAGGGAGTAAACAACTGGAAGTGGGCGGTTTGTCTGCCGGAAGGCGATCGGGATCAAAAACCTGCAACTGGGACAAGGAAGGAAACAAAGGGGAGATGAGGTTTGGACGGGTGTGCACCCCAAAGGGGCCGAGCCTGCCCTCCTGCCCTCTTACCGCTCGGGAGCGTGAGCCGGGCAGGGCAGGGCAGGGGCTTGGCTCCAGGCTCTGCCCACGGCGGCGTGAGCTGCACCGTGCAGGGCATCAGGAAGATGGTGTATCCTCCAGAGTAATCCTTCCTGGGAACAGACAGAAGACCCTGCAGCCACCAAGCACAGCTCAAAGCCCTTCACCCAGGGCAGCACCTCTCCCTTGCCCCAGCAATGTCATCCAGCAGTCCCCGAGGGACAAGTGTGACTCTGGGATCAGTCTATCCACAGGCCGCACTGCTGGAAACATTCCTTTCCAAGAGGCTGAGCTGATTTTTCTCGCAGTACAACGGTGCTCCAGCTCTGACCAAGCTCCTGAGCATTCCGTGCTATTGCTGGCGTGGCTGCTGGAGGGGTGCCAGGGAGAACGTGGTGCTGTGGGGGAAGCTGCTGGAGGGGACTGCACCCCCAGCCCTCACCTGTTGTAGGAGCTGGTTGCTCTCCAGAGCTGGTAGGGAGAATCAAAAGTCTGAGCGCTCCACAGCAGCTGCAGGGCAAATTCGATGCCTCCCAGGTGCTCTGGAGTTACCAAAGAGGACCTGACACCTGGCAGGCTGTGGTGCTCCATGACAAACAGCCCTGGGGGAGGACAAGGAGGTGACGGGAGGCAGAGCGCGGAGAGGCCCCACCTCGCAGGGGCAGAGGGGCTCCCGGCGGGGACGGGGACTCGTTCCGCTGCCTGTGCCGTCAGAGCAGAGCTCTGTGTGACCCTGCTCTGTGTCCCTGCCAGGATCGCTGCCCTCACCTCTGAACTTGGCCTGCGTCTTGAACTCGATGACCGGCCGGCCGTCCTCGCGGATGTAGATGGGGATTATCTGCAGGCAGGCCGAGAGCGCGCTGTCCGTCTGGATCCCTGCAAGGACAGCAAGCGCCACTGGGAGCCCACACAGCACCCTCGCTCTCCTCTGCTGGGCTCTGCCAGCCCCAGAAGCGCTTGGGACACCTCCACAAGGCAGGGTTCAGCTGGGATCAGCCTCCAGTGAGCCAGCTGCACGCTCCCTCCGTCAGCCACCGGCTGCCTAAGCCCCCCGCAAGCACAGAGGAAGGCAATATTCCGAGTTCCCCGCTCCCTCAGGACTCTGGGGGCAGTGCAGGAGCTAAGGGGAAAACATGAAGGAACCACTTCTTCCATAGCCCTTGGAGCGCCTCAGGCTCACCTGTCCTCCAGAGAACGGTGTCGTAGAAGAAGGAGAACTCCATCTCGCTGCGGTGCTCCGGGGAAGCCCAGCCCCTCGGTGCCGTCACACAGATGTAGGACACGTAGAGAGGGACGTGGACTGTCAGGAAGGACTGAGCAGAGTCCCTTACCTGGCAATAAAACCCCAGAAAGGGGGTTATGCGCCTTGCAGTGAAGTCAGAGGTGACTCTGGACGTTCTTTACGTGCAGGTACCTCAGACAAACCGGCGTTGTAATGCGGGGGCAGTGCTAAGGCTCCCTGGGACCATGGGACAAAGGAACTCTGGGCACAATTTCACCTCAAAACCCCCCTGATTTCCAAGGCTGTGAATTAAAAATGAGCAATTCTGCTTGCTCAGGCCTCCCAGAGCTCTCCATTTATTATCTGCAGAGTGCAGCTGTACTTTGCAGGCCCTGGAGAATTCGGGGAGATGTTCCAGCCTGGCTGGGGCCAGGCTCCACATGCTCCACTGGGCAGTTTCTCCGGCCAGGCGGCTCCTCTGGGTTTGTGCAAACAATTGGAGCTATAAAAGGAAACTTCATGAACTAGTTCCAGGCTGGCAGGAATTAAGAGAGATGATGCTGGTCCAAGCAATTTAATGGGAGAGCCTGGGGGAGATGGAGTGGGCTGCACGTGGATAACGCAGCCAGGAGAGGACAGTGAGACACCCCAAACAGGGAAAGCCACTCGTTTCTAGAGGAACATTTTTGGCTTCTGGTCTCTTAATTAGGGAATGAGCCAAAATATCCCATGTTGTGGAGCATGGCCTGAGCCGCCTCTGCTCATTTCTATTGGCCGAGAACACAGTCAAACTTATAAAAGGGAGCCCAGCTGAGAACGTTTTGTATTTCCAGTACGGCCCTACATTAAAAGAAACCAGTATTTTCCTGGCACTCTGAAGATTTAGAGAATAAAATAAATGGAAAATGAATGAAATGGAAAATAAATGAAATAAATGAAAAGCACCCAGGCCTCCCAGCTAGTCCCAAATCCAATGAGATTTTTAGGCCAGAATCTCCGCAGCCCCACCGGTGCCTCCCCGCCCGCGTACCCTGTGGTTGACGCTGGTGAAGGGCGTGTTGTCCGTGATGGTCTCGAAAGGCCAGCGGGCTTCCGTTCCCGTCCGTGGGGGCGGCCACTTCCCAGCTGAACTGTATGGAAGACTGGTTGATCCCGGCCTCGCCGCAGCGCTCCTTCATCGGGGCGTACTTGGGGACGTGAAGGTCACAGGGAGTGACACAGACGAGGGGGTAGCCTGGGGAGGGGGATTTCTTCGCACCCTCCTTGGTCACTTCTTCCACGCGGTCGTAGTGACCAGCCACGGTGACCACCTGTGGGAAACCAGAGGGCAGCACTCAGCTGGAGCCGAGGGAAAGGGTGGAAAAAGCCATCCTCGCCTCCCACGTTGCCACGGCAGCCCCACTTTCTATTTCCCAAATCCCACTGCGGTTTCCACTCTGTGCTTGAAGGGCACCAACTCACATCCACTCACCACGGGAGGTGCTGGGAGAATCGGGCTCCCCGCTGCCTCCTGATCCAAAATAGTCACTGTGGCAGTGCTGCTGTCTCCTAGAACTGCTTCCACAGGATCATCTGGGCCCAGCACCAGAGAAAAGGACTCGTGCCACTCCCGGTCTTCGTTGGACATGATCTCCACCTTAAACATGATGTGGGCCACGCCTGAGGGAGCGAGTACAAGAAAAACAGAGAGAAGTGGATTCATCACCAGAGACTGCTCTGAAGTTCTCATCCGGACCCTGCTCCCAGCTGTGACCACGGAGACATTAGGATAAAATACGCATTATAAATTTTATTTCCACTCATTGCTGCTAATAATTTACCCAGAGGAGCCCACTATAAACATAAAACTCCAGCTATGACAACTGATCCAATCGATCCGGTGATAGATTTACTAGCAGATGCCATCTGAGGATTAATAGCGACTGTCTTGTAGTAGCTGCCTGAAGGAAAAATCTGGGATGCAAAGCACATTCCCATCCCTCGTCTTCCTCACACCAGTGTGCAGAGCCATTTGGTGAGGGCTTCTTGGTCCAGCAACGTGGTCTGAGGTGTTCACAGGCCTATGTTCCTTCAGGAGGACTTGACTCTGCCAAGTGCCAGCGCTTCCTCCTCTGCTCTGATCAGCCTTCCTTTAAACACATCAGCTAATTTTGAGTAACAACATTACAGCAAACTTCATGCTTTTCCAGTGGCTTTTCCCAAACCTCCTGGAAGTCCCTGGCGCGCACAAAACGTCCCTGGTCGCATCCCCACCTCAGACCCTCCCCGCCAGGCCCCTTCACCTGGGCTGAACTTGAGCATCCAACTCTTGGGGTAGTAATCCACGCCGGCCTGTGCCGAGCCGTCGCGGGCGCTGCAGCGCACCTTGGACGTTCTGTTCTGGTCACCTCTGCGGATCACCGGGATGTTCAGCACAGCCACTCCCTCCGGGCCCGGCGGCTCCCGGCACCTGGTACGCGGCCTCTTCGAACTCGATGCTGGGGGCTGCAGGCACAGCAGGGAGGGGAAAAGCTCCGGGTTTGCACCCCTGACTGGCTCAGCTCAGCTCCTTTCAGACTCGTCTACACGCCTTCGGAGCGAGGGGCTCCTCAAAGCAGGGGCCAAAAAGGCTTGGGTGTGACTTAGGGCAGAACTTAACGAGGGCATTGGGTTACAGAGGATGGCAAATGATTCTCCCATCCCTGGCATCCCTCTTCTCCCCCCACAGATCTCTCCAGGCTGTGATGCTGTGGAGGGAGAGGAACATCTCCCAGGGGAAGCACAGCAACTTCCAGCAATGGAAACAGGAGAGGTGGTGCGTCTGAGCTCTCTTAGCCAAGCCCTCCCTTCAGCCCAGCACAGGGCTGTGACCACGGCACCGAAGGCATTCACTGCAGCCCTGGGACTGTGCCGACTCCCTGGGAAGCAGCAGGACATCCTTGCAGAGCAGCCTCACTCACCATCTTCCTCATTGGTGACAGTTACGGTTGCCACGTCCATCTTCCCAACCCGAGCTCCGCTCCAATGGTTTCCAAGGGGGCTACTCAGATAGACCTGGAACTGCTCTTCTGGTTCGAAGGCAGAGTCATCACTGATGTGGACGCTGCAGTTCTTCACCTACAGCCAAGTGAAGAGGAGAAAGCAGCGCACACTGATACATCTGATAAAGCCCCGTAAAGGCCAGGCTGTGCCTCACTATCCAGGGTTGCTGTCCATCCTGGAAGAAACCCTTCTATTTTTAGGGCTGCTACTTCAGTGTGGACAAAGCACAGCCTGTTACAGGAGGAGACACATCAGCAAAGACATCTCTTTCCACAATCCCACAGCTCTCTGTAGAACAACCCTGAGTCCTCCTGATGCATCACATTTACATTTCATAACGTAACCAGTTTCAGCATGAAACGCACAGCCCCTTCAGAGTGGCTCACGCTGCTAGGACAAGAATCTGTGCCACCTGAAACCAGCCTGGACAACTCTGCCAGCTCCCTCTGACGACAGAGAGCCGAGGAGGAGACGTGAACCTCTCTCCCAGCACCGGTTCTTCGCTCCCCCACGAGGCAGGTCCAGCTCACCTTCTCCCCTTTGAAGAAGGTGACGCGAGACTCCTCTGCATCCCTCCTCTCCGCGAAGTCCTCCGTGACCTGCGCCGTCTGGCTCCGCGTGTAGCACCTGACGGAGGACTCGTAGCTCAGGTCCCCCGTGCGGAAGATGGGGATGTGCAGGGTCCCTTCCTTCTCCTTGGCCGTGTAGGTGTCCTTGGTGAACTGCATGCTGGGCACTGCAGAGGGGCAGAAACAGAGCCCAGCAGAGCTGAGGATCCTCAGGGAGCCAAGGGGCCAGAACAGAGCAGATAGAGCTGCCAGGGGTAACTTACCGTCTTGGAAAATGTCGTTAATGGCCACGACAGCCTGGAACGGCTTTGCCAGCTCGGCTCCGTAGGGGGAGCTGAGGTAAACAACAAATGTCTCCAGCCCTTCTATCACTGGGTACTGAGCATCGTCCAGGATTGTCAGGGGGCAGAACTGGGAGGAAAGTGGAATTCCTGCTGTTAGACGTATAAAGCTTTCATCCCTCTCAGCACTCACATCTGGCAGTCTAGTGTAAAGCCATTATGTCACTGGGTTTTCTGAATCCATTAATCAATGCAAAGAACGTTCTACGTGAATCCAGCTTATCATTTCAGAGAACAGGGCAGCCATCCTTATCATGGAAGAGGTGGCACGGCCAAATCTCTCCTGGCTGGAGTGCTGATGGGATGGGAGTCTGTGCTTAGCAGACTCATTAACAGTTCTCAAGTGGCCCAGCGAGGATATTCATAACAAATGCTAGATATGCACAGAAACACAAGACAAGTGTCACCAGGCAAAGCAGACCCAGCAGGAATCCAAGTGGCTCCTCACCTCTTCTGTCTTGCCTGGCCTGAACTCTATTTTTCTGGAGCTGGGGACATAATCAACTCCCGGGCTGGCCGAGGGCGGGTCTGACGTCCGAGTGGCACACCACACCGACGTGGGCGTGGAGAGGTCGGGTCCCTGCCGGAGCACTGGGATCTCAATGTGTCCTGCAGCAGCACGTGCACATGAGAGAGAACAAACTGAGAGAGCACAAACTGAGAGAGCAGCCACGTTCCACAAACCCCTGCCTTGCCCTGCAGCACTGCTCCTGCCCCCAGGCTCCCCCTGGGCACACAGGGAACCAGAGCCCATCCGCACATCTCTGAAGTTCTGCTGTGCCCCGAATCGCTCCTTCTGGCACCTCCTGGTGGTGAAAGCTTCTACAGTGAGCATCCCAACACGACCACCTGCTCCTCACCTGCAGCCTCGCTGACAGTAAAGGTGGCATTCCCCAGGAACAGCGTGGAGGCGTCGTTGGGACCGGCGATGACCGCGTTGGCTGAAGCCCGGCTGCCGATGCGGGCGCTGTTCGAGGTGTCGGCCAGCACCACCTCAAACTCCTCTTCCTCTTCATATTCGCTGTCGTCGATCAGAGTGACATCACAGGTCACCAGGGTGACACCTGGCCCCAAAATGAGGCGGCTCTCATCCGACAGCCCCCGGGACTTGAAGTCGGAGCCGGATTCCAGCACGTGAAGGCTGCTGCCCTTGGCCGATTGGGGGACGGTGTAGCAGATGCAGACACGGTGCTGCTGGCATCCCCTAGGAAGCAACAGGGAAACTCCATAGATCTGTGGAAATACTTTTAATCTGTTTGCTGGAGATACTGGTCACTTAAAAAATAAAGCAGCATTCGGAAAAGAGGGCGAGGAATGAAAAAGAACACCGTCCCTGCTCCTGAACTTGCATGGCAGCTGGCTTAGACATGACTTCCAGGCATGCTCCTAAATCCACACTCAGAAAACCGGTGGCACTTGCCTATTAACATGCAGCCCAGTGACAGGGTCCACATAAAACACTGTCTAGGTCACAGAGAAGCAGCAAACAAATACAAGGGTTTGCTCCTGCTGGGAGCTGAAACAAATCCAAACCCAAGAAGCTTTAACAGCAGAGACAGGAACAAACACACTGCGTGTAGCTTGACGTTTCACAGTCGTGCCACATAACATCGGAGAAGACCCCAAAACCACAAGCAGGCACAGCCCAAGGGCTCGCTCTCTGTCACGAGGGTTCCCCCATGGCCCTCCCATGGGGCTCAGCATGTCCTGCCCAGCCCGACCCACCTTTCCTTTGCACGGGAGCCGAGAGCAAGCCGGCGCTCTCGCTGACGTGGAAGGCGTTCCCGTCAAACTGCAGCGTGGGCTCGTCCTCGGGGTCCGCGACGGTGACGGTGGCCCGGGTGACGTTCCCCAGCAGGGCGTAGGCCGGCATGCTGAGCTCTACGGAAAAGCTCTCCGTGCCCTCGAACACGTCGTCGTCGTTGATGGTGACGGTGGCAGGACTTGGTGTCCTCCCGCTCCTCGAACTGCACCTGGAAGGCAGAAATCCGGCTGCTGTCCTTGGACCGGGCTCTGGAGCTTCCCGTCCTTCCCGTCTCACCCTGCTCTGAGGCGTTCCCTCTTCTGACAGCAAATAACTCGCGTGACTTTAGGAATAAAACACACCCTCCTCGGTGTTTTTAGCACTTTTTGTCTGTTCTTTCCTCCAGGCTCTGTGTGAGGCAGGTGTGGTCGGGCCCACCCACCTGCCCCGCATACTCCACGTAGTCCTGCTCCCCGGGCCGTGATGCGGCTCCAGCGGTGGCCGTTCCCTGCTCGGTGCGGCACAGGACAATGCTGTACCGGTTGAGGTTCCCCACCCGCCTCACGGCGACGCTGACGGAGCCGGCGCTCTCCCTGACCTCGTAGCTGGAAAAAGGGATCGAGCACACACAGGTAACGGGCTGGGGAGCAAACCCCGTGCGGGGCTGCGGGGGTGAGCGTGGCCTCCCTGGGAGATCCGAGGAACAATAACAACCGGGGACTTGGGCGCGGGGCAGCTGCTCCACGCTTTAGGCCCCTCTCCTCACTGACAGAATTGCCTTCCCATGCTGCAGGGAGCTCAGCTAAGAGCCCAGCCCCCAGCCAAGTGCCCCTCGTGCCACTTACCTGCCGTGAGTAAAGCTGAGAAGGGACCGCTGGACGTGGAAGACGTTGCCGCTGACCACGTTGAGTTTGCTGTCCTTCACTAGGAACTGAAAGCTGTCCGCGGTCTCCTGGACCATCTCCTCGTGCGCCACGTACCGAATGAGGCCCTGGTTCACATCCTCTGCCGGGAGGGAACGTCCAAGGAGTTGGGACAGAAATCCCAAGGCAGCTTTGGAGATGAGCAGTGTGGGTCTGCACGGCCACATGGAGCGAGGATCACAGGGAGCAGTTACCCCCTCACCTCCCCTTCCCTCAGCCCCGCAAGAGTGAACTCTCCCCACATTTTGCTGGCTCTGCACAGCTAGCCACACCACTGTGATGAACACCTCCTGCAAGATCTATAACCCCTCTTCACTGCCCCAAGTCACAGCTCCAGCTCTAACAAGCCTGGAGAACCTGGGACAAGCTGCAGGACACAGGTTGGTGTCTCCAAGAAATTACAGGATTTCTGCAACTGACAGCCAAGTTCAATGCTTACTGTCAACACACTTTGGAGATCTGCCCCTTGTCTTCTCCCCTCACACCTATTTTTCCCTTATTTTAACAAACTGAATCAAGTGATGGAAAAAAGCAGCAGGACACAGCCCAGCTCCATACCCTGTGTAAAGGTGGTCACAGCTGTGCCCGGCTTCAGCTTGTTCTCCACGTGGCCATTTCTGGGACCGGCTGTTATCTCATAGATCAGCTGTTCGTCATCTGTGTCAGGATCTGTCATCAGTAATTCCTTCTTAGTGATGAGATTGGTGGCCTGGATTAAAGCCAAAACCAAGGGAGTCAAACTGAAGCTCCAGCAGTGCAAGTCTGATTGACTGTTCACACAAAAAGCCCGACCATCCCTCTGTTAAAACAGACAAAGGGAAAATCTAGGGATGTGAAAGCACAGAGCGGCCTTGAACTGAGATATCCCACAACGTGTTTGACAACACAACAAAGATTCAAATTTTGCCTCGCATCTGGTTTAATTAAGCCAGGTTTAGTTTAATTAAGAAGACAGATGTGGCTCAAAGAAAAGCAAATTCCAAAGCAGCTGCCCAGCCTTATTTAGCTGGGGCTAAAAGCTAGGACAAATCTTTGGGTTTAACTTAGAAAGTTCTGTTCCACGAGCTGTGCTGACGCTCAGGTGAGGCCCTGCTTGGCAATAAAACATCTGCAAACAGCCTCAGATTGAAGGACTCACTCAAGACAGTTCGCACAGCCTTGGAGAGCCTCCAGGAGAGCACTTTTCAAATGCCCTCAGGTGGATCTGATTCAGTTCTACCACATTTTGCTTTCTCTTCAAAAGCAGAATGTTTTTGACAGCAGGAGAAAGAGAGAAAATTGAGCTGCTCGAGGAGCAGGAGTGCTTTTCCTGAAGTGAGGAGTTTGAGCTGAGATAGCCATTTCTTAATGCAATTTCTTACTACAGCGTTTTCCACTCATTTTTTTCTGGGAAGAACCAAAGTGTTGCTTTACAGTTAGTGCTGGCTCCTCAGAAACAAGCTGAGAGTTTTATGGGGTTTTGTTTGGATTTCAGCACAACAAAGGCATTTGTTTCACAGCAAGAAACTCCTGCACCGTATCCTTGGAAAGCCATCTATCTCTGCCGCACATCATCAAGACATCTCCACCGTCAGCAAAGCTAAAAATGTACCCTGGGGAGGGTATTCTCCATCCCAAAAATCAAAGTGCTGAAGGATGAGGATGCTCTCCTGCGAAGCCCCTTCTCCTGGAGCAGCCTGAGAAGCAGCCCAAGCTGAGGCCAGGCAGCTGTTACCTTGCCATCCGTGTACTCCAGTCACTGCAGGCCCAGGTTGGTGACCACCCTGGGTGTCCCGTCATCCACAGGGAGGATGTCCACCTGGAAGCGCTGCGGTGCTGCCGTCACCACCTGACACCAGTTCAGAGACACGGGGGTTACTGTGCGAGTCAGAGCCTCAGCCACCACGTCACCAGCTCGGCTCCCTTCGGCTCTGCTGGCACCAAGGGCAGAGTTTGCAGGGAGGGGAAGAAGCAAAGACGTGACCGAGAACGTTCAGTCAGCATCTCAGTCCCCCCTGCCCCGAGAGGAGGCACCTCCCTGTGAGCTCCCAAGGCCCCCTCCCATCCCTTCTCCTCCCTGACCTTCTTCCCTCCCTCCTGCACCACGAAGAGGGGGCTGGTGCCGTCGGAGACGGTGAGGGTGAAGCGGTCCCTGAGCGCGCTGCCGCCGCCGTGCCTGCAGCTGCCGCGCTTCTGGTAGATGTGATGTCATCCCTGGTGAAGGTGGTGGCCTGCAGAGGACGCTGCCCGCGGCCGCTGCGCTCCATCAGCCCGTGCCGGGACGGCTGCACCGCCCCGAACGTCAGGGACTCCACCTGTGCCCGGACATGGAGGGGCAAAGCTGGGGACACGACCTCAGGACACTGCCCTTCCAGCTCAGGAGGCCCGGACAGGGATTCTGGCCAGGCAGCTCCCCTGCGTTGGTGTTCCCAACACAAGGGTTAGCACAGAACATTCCTGGTTCCCCCTGAGCCCCGCCCTGTCCTTGTCCCTCTCCCAAGGGATTTTGTTTTGTAGGTGTCTCCCTATAAAACAAGGCACATCCCACCGAATTCCTGCTTCAGCTGGTCTGAGACAGCTCCCACCCACCCCTGTGCCTGCTCCACGAACACAAGAGCAGCCCCCAGTCCTGCAGCCATTCCGGGCAGTGTGTCCCTTGCCACTTCTGCCAGGGCAAAAACCTTGGGGGCAGGATTTTGGCTCAGGCAGCCAGATCTCTCGCTGCAGGGGAAACAGCAGTGAGATAGAGCCAGTGTTCGACAGCTCAGCCTCTGGCCAGACCCAGGAAGAAGAGGAAGTGCCATTTCCATCCATGCTGAGCATAAATTCAGCATTAAGTCTTTAAACACAAGCCCAGATGTGCAGCACAAGAGGGGAGCAAGGAGGCTGGGGGTGGTCCTGCCTTACCTCTGTGTCAGCATCTGTCGCTTTGAGCTCAAACTCCGTGATGGTTTTTCTCACCCCTTCCTGAACTGTCATCCCAAAGATTTGCACGATGGGCAAGGAGTCATCCACGGGGTTTATGGTGATGTCAAATGTCTGGCTCACCTGGGACAGGAAGAAAAGCTTCCCTTGCCAAATTCAGCCTTCCAAGAGTGTGACTTCACCGCAAGAGCACAGCGATCCCCAGTTTGGGTCTCTTCATTTCAGCCTTGTCTGAGCTGCTAAGCCCAGATTACTTCTTTATCCCTCCCCACTCATTAATTCTCCCTCTTTCTGTGATATTTACGGACATCCACTTTCCCTCCCTCTCTCACTCAGTTTTGCTCCTCTCCCTCTATGTGCAGCTAGACTTCTTCTCTTTCAGAAAGCAGGAAAAAGGCATTTCTCCAGGGGCTGGCTGTCGTCACTACGCTGTCAGTGCACTGGATCAAAGCTGAGCTCCAGCAACAGTTGGCAAGCAGCTGAAAACCAGGCACCCAACTCTTGGTGAGCCCACAGGGCAGGTGGCTCCCTGTTCCCTGCACAGGCCTTCCTCCCTCCCTGACCTGAGCGATGTGGGAAATCCCACAGCAGGAGAAGGAGGAACAGCCACATCTGCCCACTCAGGCAAAAGTCAGGCTGGGACTGACCTCGTTTGTCCCATCAGACACAGAAAAGGTGAAGGCATCCGTGTGCTTTTCCTCCTCACTGGTGTGGATGTACTGGATGCTGCCAGAGGCCAAGTCTGCCTGGCTGAAGGAACTAATTCTTGTCCCTGGAAAACGAACAACAGGGAGGAAATGTGCAGCAGAAAGAGCAAGGCAGGGAAAAACTACGGGAAGCAGGACATATTTAGGCATGAGGACTCGGTTTTGGCTGGTTCTGATCCAAGGCAGGCTGCCCCGTGAACCCTCAGCTGAGCCAGGGATTTAGCTGGCACAGAGCCTCCTAAAATTTCCTTCTCAAAAAGAAGTCCAGGCTTCTTTTCATCTCCTCCTGTTGGGAGTGGGCCTCCTGGGGCAGAGAAGCTGGGAGAAAAACTGTCCATGTAACACTTGGATTGTCGCTGCTGGGCAGGACTAAGCCAACCGTGGCATCGCTGGGGATGAACCGAAGGCCTCCTGGCCTCACAGCAGTTTTCCAAAATGCCTTCCAAGGATCTCTTCTCTCTGCCCTTCCTTATACCCCTGCATTTAGTACCCAGTCCCATTTTCAGCACTGATTTATAGTGACATCTTTACAGCCCATTAGGTGTGACACAGCCACAGAAAGGTACCTGACAAGCATTTTAAAAAACACTTGAGCATTTTTAAATCTCTTTGCTACGTTCAACAGTTTTTACTGCTGCTGTCAACCAACATCCTGACAAGAAGTTTGCCACCAATATATCACACTAAATGGCTGCTGACAAGTGCTGGCCACACTACAGAAGACACCAGGATCTGATTTAAATAAATGAGCCACAATGGAACGATCAGCTAATATTTCCTCAGAGCTCATCAGCTGGAAAGGTTTGGGTTCTCTTTTGAACACTTCAGTATTCTCTCCTTAGGTTTAGGTCATTTGAATCATTACAGCTACTTCTCAGTCTGTGACTCGGTAGCCTTATTGGTCCCTCACAGACATGAAAAAGCAGAGAAATCAGAATCATCATCAGATTTTAAATAACAGGAGGAATAAAGCCCTTAATTCAAGTCTCCCAAGTACAAGATTCGCTGGTTAGTTTGCAATTTAGACAAAGATACTGCAAGTTTTTAATTTACTCTCACAGCAGAGAGTAGTTTGCTTATTATAACTCATTCACTATTCCTGCCCTTTCAACATGTTTTTGTGAGAAGATGAGGCAAACCACACACCCAAACTGAGCTGTACAGGGACCGTCTGCATCTTGAAAACACAGAGCAGATATTTCCGCTTTCATCTCACGTTAACGAGAAATATAAAGTTAAGAAGAAATACAACCTTAGATGAATATAATAAAATCAGAAGAGCGTATTTTATGACACCACAGATCAAGATTAATTCATCAGGGAGAGGCAGCACACTCGCACAGTCAGCAGGCACGAAAGGCAGCTCTGAAATTCAGATCACATCTGCAGAACTGACCAACCCCCTTCCCTGAACAACCAGAGTTCATTATCCAGCACAACCATCACACCCCAACATCGCTTCCTGTTAAACTCAGTAGACGGTTCCCTTCCTCTCTCCACAGCACAGCTTAGGGAAACAGGCTGGGCTTTAGGGATCAAGGGACATACTGGCCAAGAGGAGGACAGAAAGCACCAAGGAGGACAGTCTGTGCACCAAGATGAGCCGTTCCCAAGGACATTAAGGGATGGATTCTTTGCTGTTCACAGCAAAGGCCAAAGGTTTTCCTGGGAGAAAAGGAAAACCTACTGCAGAAGCAGCAGTAGGGCCAGAAACTGGCCCAGAGGCTGAATAAATCCTAAACTGGGATTATTGGGCTGCTCTGCCTCCACTCACCTTATTCCCTAACCCTCTGGGCTCATTTATTTTAGCTTTGATTTCTAACAGGAACTGGAATTGTGTGTCGCTGCCTCTGGGCATGTTTTTCCTGCAATGAATGTTTAGGGCTCAAAAGCCTCCAGCATTTTGCTGCTGTGAGAGCCCAACACCTCCCAGCTCACCTGGGGAAGCCACGTGCTCCAGATGCCCCAGCTGTGGCTGCCAGGTGACCTTCAACTGGAGCTGGGAGGCTTCGCTGTCCTGGTCAGTGGCCGAGAGCTGGAGGGTTCTGATTGTCTTTGCCGAGTTCTCATCCAACACCAGCCCCTCGTTAGTGATGATGGAGGGGGGAAATCTGTCCTCTGGAAGGGTTAAACACAAAGCTGAGTTAGGAGATGCTTCTTCCCGTGGGTGCTTGGGCAGGAAAACAAAACACACGCACAAATGTTTTGATAATTCCAAACCAGGAACTTTAGGCCTTGCCATTGATCGGGGTTGATAACATTATAATGTCTTATAGACGATCTCAACAAAATGTGAAAGATACTAAGGGGAATTTTTCTACCTTTTCACTGAGTTTGTCAGAAGCCAAAGAATGAACCCTTACATCTGCAAAATCTCCCCGTGCCCCTCACTTCAAAGGCCTTGGAATTGACGGCGCATCAAAACCGAGTCTCAAGAATTACATTTCGCCTTGCAGTACATGTGGGATGGAATCTGGGAGCAGCCCTGAGCGCTGCAGCAAAGAAAGCATAACTGCCTTTTACCTATGACATGGATGTAAAAAACCCGGTCCATCAGTTTGTTGCCATCTGCATCCATCACATCAAAGGTGAAGGGGAAGTTTCCACCAGGATCCCTTTCCTGTGGCTGGCATTTTCACCACATGCCCTGGAGAGAGGGACAGCAGAAAAGAGATGCTTCCTTACAGGCTGCAGCTTCTAATTCTTACTTTGGAAGCAGGCTGACCCCATCAGCTGAGGCACCTGGGGCTTGACAGAGCTCCAGAATTTGGGTTTCACAACTTTCTCTCTTTATTCTTTTTCTCCTGCTGAGAGAGCTGTTTTAACATCTGTTCAATGATACAGGGTTCTGCTCTAATCTTACTTCTTTCCCTCCCTCTCTCATAAAGAATCACAGAATCATGGAATATCCCAAACTGGAAGGGACCCATAGGGATCATCAGGTCCAGGATGTTAAGAGTGTGTTATCCCCTTCTTGCCTCCCTGCCCCACCTGCCCCAGCCCCCGTGATTTCGCGGTCTGTTCCTATGTCCCCAAACCCCACGGCGGATCCCGCGGCGCCCCCTCCCCTTCCCCATCCTCATCCCTCTCCCGTCTCCGACGTGGCAACCGGCGAGCTCCCCGCTCCGTGTTCCACACCCCCCCCAGCCTCGTCACCGGTGTCGCAATCCCCGCCCTGCCCGCCCCCGGCTCTGCCCTCACGGCCCCCGTTCCCTCTGTCCCCACAGGCGTCCCTCCCTTCCCGCCCGCTTAGAGCGGCGCGCCCCCGCCCCTCGACCGCGCGGCCCTCGTTACTCCTACCCCAGTTCCGGCACGCTCCGCTCCCCTACAGCCGCTCCGTGCCGCCCGCGCCGCCTATGGCGCCCCGCGGGCTCCGCTTTCCCGGCAGCCGTGCAGTCGCCGTTCCCGCCGCCGCCGCCGCCGCCGTTCAGCGACGCCGCTCTCAGCGGTGCCGCCGGGGCCCATTCGGAAGTCGCGCCGTCCCACACCACTCCCCCATGCTGCCCTGCGGCGCTGACGTCATCCACGCATGCGCAGTCACAGGTTCTATCGCCGATGTTCCTGCCGCCGCCCGCGGCTGCCCCGTGCCCGCTCGCAGCCGCAGCTTTTCCACCGCCCTCCGTACCGGCCTCTCAAGCCGCGGGGGGGAGAGCAAGGACGGGCACGGGGCCCCGGCTCTACAACTGCTGACAGCCGCGTCGCCTCTGCCACCGCCCGGCCCAGCCGCTGTCCGGTCCCCGCCGTGCGTCTTCACGTCCCCGCGTCCACCACCGCAGCCGCCCGACGCCGGCACACGGCCCCCGCCTGTCTCTGCCCCGCTGCTAACACCGGCACAATAAATAAACGGGAATTGGGGGAAAATCGGGAACTGGGGGAAAAAACGGGAATAAAGAAAAAAACACTGGAAATCGGGAGAAAAAAAAAACCGGGAAAGAAAACAACAAACCAGGAATAAAGAAAAAAAAGGGAATTATGGGAGAAACGGAAATTGGGAAAAAAGGTAATGGGATCAAAGGGAACAGGATCAAAGGTCCCGAGGGTGCTGAGCGCCTTCCAGAAGGTACAGGATGAGTCCCGAGCGTGCTGAGCACCCTCGGTACTCATCCTGCATCCTCGGGATGGTGCTGAGCACCCTCGAGACGGCGCTGAGCACCCACGGTATGGTGCTGAGCACGCTCAGGACTTATCCTGCAACCGCGGGACTCATCCTGCACCCTCGAGATGGTGCTGAGCACCCTCAACACTCATCCTGCACCCTCGGGATGGTGCTCAGCACCCTCGGGATGGTGCTGAGCATGCTGAGGGTGCTCAGCACCATCCCGAGGGTGCAGGATGAGTGTTGAGGGTGCTCAGCACCATCCCGAGGGTGCTGAGCGCCTTCCAGAGGGTGCTGGATCCGTCCCAAGGATGCTGAGCACCTTCCAGAAGGTGCTGGATCCGTCACGATTGTGCTGCGTGCCTACCCGATGGTGCAGGATGTGTCCCGATGTTGCAGAGTGCCTTCCAGATGGTGCTGGATCCATCCTGAGGGTCCTGGGCATCTTCCAGGAGGTCCTGGATCCATCCTGAGGGTGCTGATTGTCTTCCAGAAGGTTCTGGATCCATCCCGGGGGTCCTGAAGGCTGCTGAGGTTCTCCCGGTGTTTTGGACTGTCCTGGGTGATCTGGAACCTCAGCACCGAGCGGGGTCCAGCAGAATAGTCTAGAACCACCGGACTGGTTCCAGAAACTCTGGACTCGCAGGATGGATTTTGGGGTGAAACCCTGGGGGATTTTGGCGCTGAAATTTGGGGATTTGGGGTGAAAATTGGGGGATTTTGGGAGGAAATCCTGGGAGGCTTTTGGGGTGAAATTCGGGATATTTCAACATTTTCCTTCCTAATCCACGAGTAAAGGGAGATGTTGGGATTTGATCCAAAAGATCTTACAACCGATTTTGTGGTGAAACAGAGAAAAACCGTGAGCAGCCAACTCACTGGAAACCTGCATGTTAAACGCAGAGAAGCACAAAGTGTTTGATGCTGTTAGAGTTCAAAATAACAAGGAAAAATGGTGGGGAATTTACCTGCCTTGGAACAAAGTATGACCCCATCCCATACTCTCAGCTCCCGCTCCCCTTCCAGCGTGGCTGTGACCCGGGCTGGCCGTACCGCTCGGTGTCTCTGGACCTCACAGCATTTCTACGTGGCTGCTGCACCCGGGTCCCCAGCACGTCCTGCTCTGGCCGCCTTCCCCGAGCGGTCCCACGTGCACCAAGCGGGTGCTACAGACCACAGGGGCCTCTTGGCTGCAGAGCTGGGTGATGGGAGACAACAAAGCAATGCCCAGGATGCAGCTGTTCAAGCCAGCCTCGCCTCACGGAGCATTTCTTTCTCACCTGTCCATGGTTCTCTCTGTGTGTGTGTCTGTGCTCCTTTTTAAACTGCAGGGCTGGGAGGCCTGGCCATTCCACCGGGAGTGCTCACCCTGGGAGCACCAGTGTCTACCTTGGGAGGAAGCAAGCTGCCACCAGAATAAAAGCAGGGTGGAGCTGCTCCCACTCCAAGGCAAGAGCCTGCAAGGCCCATCCTTTGGGGACTCGTCTTTTGTGTGAAGGCACATTGTCTAGCAGAGGAAGAGGTTGGTACCTGGTGGAGCAGGGCCAAGATTCCATTTTCCCCAGGCAGCTCCCTCCTCTGCCTGCTGTAGCGCTGGCCAGGGCTGGGAGAGGAGGGGGAGTGTGTTCAGCACTGCTGCTGGAACGGAGTGGCCCTCTCAGGAGGATCCCGGTTGCTTCAGGACCTTGCTTTTGCACTGGTTTGTGTCCACAAAGGAAAGGCATGCAGAAGGCAGCACCATCACCCCAGCCCTGCAGTCAGGAGTCCATCAGCTTTCCCCACAGTGAACGTGGTTAAGGTCTCCTTAACCAAAGGAAAACTCATCACCACTACAGATGTACAGAACAGCAATTTATCCACTCCGACACACTTTTCCCATTATGTGTCCAGAAGACTCCAAGTACTGACTTTACATGTCCACAAGCGTGGCCAAAGCCACACATACAGAGCAACACCAAGTTTTAAAGGTGTACCAAGAGAAACAAAGATTTAATAACATTATTTCTTAGACAACTGTTGGGGATGAAGTCAAATGTAAAGAAAAAATGGAAATGTAAAAAATCATGGATGTTAGTGCACACAGATAGAGAGTTTCTGCTTTTGAGCTCCGCAGATGTTTTTTTCTTTCCTCTTTCCCTTCTTGTGTGAGCTGCCTTTGAGTCAGTTATGTTATGTTGAGCTCTTGTGGGCACAGAGCGGTACTGCCGCTGTGCCCCGACCGGGGCCCTGCCCCGCTCCGCTGGGTGACGGGGGGGAGGCGGCAGCGGGAGCTACGGCAGTTCCGCGGCTGCCGAGCCTGGGGAGGGAGTGAGCGGGGCGGTGTCTGTAAATAGCAGGGAGGGGTGAAATAGCGTTAAGTGTGTAAAGTGACACGGCTGGGAGCAGGGACACTGCGCTAAAAGGAGCGGCGGCCGTGCAGGCCGGCGGCTAAGAATAGCAGCAGTGGCGGGCGGCAGATCAGTTTCAGCTTCACGGACGGACTGCGGGGAGAAGGACGGTGAGCAGCGGACCCGCAGCAGGCGAGGGGCGGGCACTTAGGTATTTTGCTAAGGTGTTTACCTCGGCCAGCACCTAATCGGGCAGTCCAAGTCCTCGCAGAAGAGGAACCGCTGCGAGGGAAGAGGCGCTCAGAGCCCGCAGCGAGCTGTGCACGCCTTCCCCACCGCCGCTCCCTGCTCCGCGCTGCCATCGCAGCTTTGCGAGCTGGCACCACACCCGGGCGAGCTGGTGGCTACGCCCCTCCCCGCCCCCTGCCCCGAGTGCCGCTGGGGCGCTCCGATAGAGGCTCTGCGGGGGCCTTTTAGGCGGGACCAGGGCAATAGAGAGGGCCGGAGAAGGGGATGGGAGTCTGGCGAGAGGGGCCCAGGGCGACCGCGGACCCTGCGAGCACCCCTGGCTCAGCCTAACTGAGCACCTCGCGCTCCCATGGGCCGCAGCTTCAAAGCTTCCGGCAATCCCGGTGGATTGGTTCTAGGTTATGGTTCTAGGTCAGGGTTCTAGGTTATGGTTCTAGGTCATGGTTCTAGGTTAGGGTTCTAGGTTATGGTTCTAGGTCAGGGTTCTAGGTCATGTTCTAGGTTATGGTTCTAGGTTATGGTTCTAGATCAGGGTTCTAGGTTATGGTTCTAGGTCAGGGTTCTAGGTCAGGGTTCTAGGTCAGGGTTCTAGGTCAGGGTTCTAGGTGGCCAATCACAGCCGCCCTTTGAATCCAGGCGCGGTCCCGCCAAGCTCAGCCCGCTCAGTCGTGGCCCGTTCCCGCTCCCCCGTTTTGCTGGGGTGCCGCTCCGGCCGCTGTCGCTTTGGGAGCCGGCGGAGCCGAGCTGCCGCAGCCCCAAGAGGTGCTGTTGGGTCTCGGGAAGGGTGGGCGGGGGCTCCCCGTTCAGGTCCCGGCCGTAACTTCGCCCAAAGAAACGGGGAGAAGGGGGGGAGCGGGCGGGATCGCGGGAGCGGGGCCTGAGGGGACAGCGGGGGGTCGCGAAGGCGAGCGCGGCGGGAACGGGCGGGCTGGGATTGGCGGGCCCGGCGCTGCCTCGGGCTGTGATTGGCTGGGCTGGCCGGTGTGGGCTATAAATAGCGTGAGCTGGAGGGGTGCGGGCCTTAGTTCGGCGGCGCAGCGGCGAGCGGCGGAGAGGCGGGCGGTGGCGGGAGGTGCGCGGGTGTGATCCAGGGAGCGCCGGTGCTCCAGGACGGGCAATGGAAATACTGAGGCTGGAGCTGGATAAATGCCATGGGGGAAGGGGATGGAGCTGCAGCTCAGGGCCTGCAGGAGGTGCCTGGGGGATTTGCAGCCCCTGTCTGCTGGTACCAAGGAGAGTCTGAGGGTCTGGGGGCTGGGAGGGCTCCAGGGCCTGAGAACCAGCCCAAGGGCACCTTTTGGGATGGGCTAGCAGGGGCCCAATGGCTATTCCCAGCCCCTGGTAATGCCTGGGGGGGGTGAGGGGGGGGCCTTTGGGCAAGTGCTGGGCTGAGACCCAGGGGGAGGGGGAAGGTACCTGTTGGGCTAGAGGCCTCAAGTGTCCCCAAAGTTGGGCTCCCATTAGGGTGGGTAGGACAGTATCTAGAGACATTGAAGTGATAGTAATAACTGACTTGTGGCCTTATCAACAGCCCTGGTTTGCAGTGAGAAGCGGGAGCAACTTTCAGCCACCAGAAGTGGGAAGCTGAGGAGCAGGAACTCAGGAAGCAGAGCTGGAGCAGACAGAAACATGGTAGGGTTTAGGGTAAAACTGTTGTGGGGCTGGGATAAGGAATATGGAGCTGGGATGCGAACTGCGTGGCTGGAGCTGAAATCAGTGTAAGGGCGGGGATAGGGCCTTGCAGAGCTGTTCCTCCAGTAAGGATGGTCAGGTTGGGGCTGGAATGTGAGTTCAAGAGCTAAGCTCAAACCACAGGGAGCTAGAGCTAAAACAGAGATCCTGCCTGGAGAGCCAGAAAGCAGCATGATGTGGCACTGCTGGGAAGATGAGGAGGCAGAAGGATAGCACAAGAGCTGGCAGTCAAATAAAGCTTGTGGGACTGAAGCTGAAGTCACTGGGGCTGGGATGGGGACTGCTGCAAACACTGTTCTGAGGGCATAGTGACTGTACATGTGGGAAGCAAGCATAGAATGGTACACAACGGGGCAGGCTGTAAATACAGTAAAGATTGCTTTGGGGTTGGGATGGGGTTGGAGTGGCATTTCTCAGCCTTAAGGTGAAACCTCAGAGCTGGAACCAAGAACAAAGACCCTTTGTCTCAACCTGGAGCAGCTTCACCTAGCAGAGCGGAGGGAAAAGGAAGTGGATGTGGAGCTGGAAGAAGAGAGCTTGCAGTGAAATAAAGCTCGTGGGCCAAGAGCTGAAATCACTGGGGCAGGGAAGGGATCACTAGGGCTGGAGCTATAATCACTGGGGCTGGGATAGAGACTGATAGTGGTATTGACACGGCTGGGTGAGATAACTGTGGTAGCATTCATATGCTGAAATCACTGTAGGTCAGTAATATTGATGTTGGGGCAGGGTCAAAGGGCTGAGGTCAAGTGCAAAAGGTCAGGGGTCAATGGTTAAATTGGAAAGTCAGGGATTCAAACTTCAAGGGTCACATGTGAATGGTCAGTGTTCAAAGATCAAGAGTAAAGGGTCCCAGGTGCAATGTTATGGGTTAATTTTCCAAGGTTATGTGGTTCAAGGTCAATTATCAGGGAATCAAACTTCAGAGAGCTAAAGTCAAGAGTCAAAGGTCAAAATTCAGAGGTTAAGAGTAAAAGGTCAATGGGAGGTTGCCAGGGATTTGCAGGGAAGAGGAGTATTTATAAACTTTATCCATATTTCCCTGTAATTCTGGGTGTTTGGATTTCATTTGTGCTCGTCAGGATAAGCCATAAACAAGCCCCTGAACTCTGCATCCATGCGTCAAGCACTTCCACAGAAAGGCAAGTCAGCAGTGATTCTAGAGGAAAAATTAGAGGTGATGGCTTATGATCCATGGGGAATTACATTGGGAATTGTGAAACTCAAACACATGGAATTGTGGAGGTGGAATTCCATTTTCAGCCTTGGGCACCAGGAGGAGGAGAAGTGTCCTGATCCATAGCAAGGAAAGCCTGGTGCCCCAGTGTGTCAGGTGCAGACAATGTCCTGTCCAGGGAATGAGCGACAAGTTCCTTCTGCCCCTCCCCTCACCCGTAGGATGGCAACAGCACAAACTGAATTGTGAGGTTGATGAGCTCTCAGAGCAGCCCCAGGTGTGAGCAGTTATGGTAAAGAATGGGTGGGTCCTGCCCGGGGCTATTTTAGGGGGAGGGTTTCTGTCACTTCGCTTGAGCATGGAGTGTGGAGCAGTTGGAGCAGAGGGATTTTTGGTGAGCTCCTGGGGGATATTTCATGGAGTAGTACTGGGAGTGTCTCATAGGATCTGGGAGAACAGCTGGATACACCTGGACATGGAGCATTGTTTAAAGCAGCATCTGAGCCAAGTAAGCCTGTGTGGGTTCGCAGGGATTTGCAAAAGGGATTTTCCCTTTTGATTTCATTTTGCCGTTTGCTCCCCAATTCCCCCCGGAAGAAATGGGTATTATGAGGACAAAAGGGGGGCATAAATTGAGGGAAGAAACTCCTGTTATTATCTATTTTTACACTGGGGGGGAGTCCACCTATGATTTTAAGGGTGCTGATTGGAGAAAAACCTGCCTTTTCCAGGGTGTTAGGGGTATCAGTGAACAGTGAATCCCCATGTTCCATTTTAAATGGAAGGGGGGAAATATTGTTGCTATTTTATGGGTTTGACTTGAGGGGAACCCCCCACTTTCCATCATCCTGAGGTTTAAATTGAGAAGGAAGCCTTATAGTCACTACTTTTTAAGGGTCTGATTGAGTGTTCCCCTTTTCCTATCATTTGAGAGATTTCAATCAAGGGAAAAACAACTTTTTACTTTTAGGGGATTAAATTGAAGGGGGGGAGCACTCATTTATTTGCCATCGTATTGGTTTAAGAAGGCACGAACACCCCCCCATTGCCTCAGTTTCCGGGGTTCAATTGACAGAAACACCGGCTTTTCCAGCATTAGGCGGGGTCACATGGAGCCGTGGCGCTGCTTTTGAGAGCGATTCTGACCCCTTACAGCCCTGCACGGCAGCGCTTCTGGCATTCCCTGGGGAATTTGGCGGCTGGGCAGCCCCCGAGGAGTGACAGAGCCGTGCTGAGGCCGGGCGGGCAGGCGGGAGCCGCGGCGCGGAGCTGTGTCTGTCCCGGCTGCTCTGTCCGCTCCGGGCGCGGGGCTCGGGCA
Source organism: Cyanistes caeruleus (assembly GCF_971803275.1). NCBI lineage: Eukaryota > Metazoa > Chordata > Aves > Passeriformes > Paridae > Cyanistes > Cyanistes caeruleus. The sequence continues at coordinate 82,016,348 of NC_141732.1, forward strand.
CCGCTGGGGCCCCTTCGGGCCGGTCCCGGTGCCGCTGGGCGGGCCGGGCTCTCCCGGGGCCGGAGCTGCCCCCGCCCGCCGGAGGAGCCGCTTTCCGGCCGGGAGCGTGGGGCCGCCCCCGGGTGCCGAGTGCCGCCGCTGCCGGGGCTCGCGTGGTTTCCCCGGTCCCCCCGCACCTGGAGCGGCGCCAGCCCGGGAGCGAGTCCCGGCGGGGGCGCTGGGGGACACTTGTGGCTTGTCAGCTTCAGAGTGCGCTGGCAAAAGCCGCTGGGAGGAGGGGAGGGGGAAAAGCCCGACCTGCCGGGCTTTTTGTCTCGGGGCTTTGTCGATATTGCTCTTTAGCCGAGCTGCGCCTTTAAATAACGATGTGGTGCCTTCTAGAAACTGTGTCCAATACCTTTTGTACCCTCGCAGGAGGGCTTCGAGCTCAGGTTTTTCCATTGCCGAGTTAACTGCAGGTCCGAGCTGGCAGCGTCCCGTGCATCTGGGGTGTGTGAATCTGTTTGTGATGTTCATTTCCCCTGGATGCAGAGCTGGGCTTTTCGGGCAGACTGTATTTCTCAAGCCTCGGGGTTTATTTAAGCCTTGCACGCGATTTTCTGGAGACGCGGGCCGAGTGAGAACTTTGTCTTGGTGCTGTACTGGGGAATGGAATGCAGGGGGTCCCCGCAATATCCCCGTGGAAGCTGGAATGTCCGAGGGAATGGATGTGACAATTCTCGGGGCTGAACCTGGCTCCCAGCGCTCTGCAGCGTAGGATGCGAGAGAGCAGGGCCGGGGGACAGCAGGGTAGGGACAGCGAGGTGCTTCGTGCTCTGGGTTTGGTGTTGATGTTTCCAGAGCCAGAGCAGGTTGATTTGGTTCAGGTGCACTGGAACAGGATCCAAACCTTGGAAAGGTCTGAGACCAATTGGGAGGAAATGTTTTAAAATGAATGTGTTTCTTGATAGAAATCAGGTTTCAGTTAGTTTTTTAATAGATTTTAAAGGAAATTTTTTTTTGAGGAAAAGTGAAAAAAATGTTTATTTCAATAAGTAGGGCGTAGGAAGAAGAATGAATAACGTTAGATAGTTTATTTGTTGTGGAGTAGAGATCAGGAGATTTAGAAGGTTTTGTGGTTTTTATTCACGTGTGTTTGGGATGTGGCGTGGGTCTTTTTGAGCCGTGGGGTGTTTTGGTGGTAGCTTGGGTTTTGGGATTGGAGTCAAGTTGAACAGTTTTAGAAGAAGTTACTATGGTTTTGGCAATTATTTTGTATTCACTAATCAATGATGTCAGGAAAATTAATCCACAAACACCAGAGGTTTATGTCCAAAAAGGAGACAGAGGAGTCCTTTTACTTTATTCGAATAAAGGGAGAGGCCATGGGGCATTCCCCTGGGGTTTCTCAAATTTTTTGAGGGCACAGCCTCCTTTTTTATCCTAATTCCCGGCCGCTTGTCCCTTCTCCCTTTCCCCATAGGCTGAGGTACTTGACAGGTACAGACTGCCCGGAACGCCTGACACCTGGGGTACCTTTTCCCCCTCCACCCCCAATGCATAATCCCTTCTTAACTTTTATGGAACTCATAGTGTTCTTTCAGTGCCTCTTTGATCTTCTACTGGAATTCATCCCATTGTTTCTGTCGTCTGTCACTGATAGCTACATCTTATCAACTGACCCACAGCTTGTTTGTAAAGACAAGCTCATCATTCCTTTCAGTGTGATGTGTGGAGTTCAATAGGGTTGCTTTTTATTTATGTTTAACTTTGCTGATGTGATAAGAACTGTTAGTGAAAGAGCATAGCATCTGTTTTTGCTGGTGGTTGTATGGCGTGGCTTTTGTTTGTGTTACCTGTTTTGGGGTTTTTTTTGTTAGTGAGATTAAACTTTATTTTGGGGTTAATTTGTGATTATTTTAAAGATTTTAGTGCAATTTAGGTTTTTGATTTGGGGGTGCTGTGATGAGACTGCTTTATTTGTTTTATGTGGTATTGGTGGTGTGGATAGAGGGAATACTTGTTTTTAAAATTTATTTTAGTATTGTTAGTTGAAGTGTTAGGATGCATTGTGTTTCAGTGTTGAATCTTTTTGAGGTGGTTTGGATTTTTTCTAGGTTAAGATTTTTTTCCCTTGGCTGGTGGAGGTATTGTGACTTTATTGATCATATGGGTGAGAATTTGATGCTGTTTGTTTTTTGGTTATTTTTTTTTTTAGGAATTAGATTTTTGCAGTAGACCTGGAAGAATTCACTTTATTTCAAAGCATACTAGTTTAATCACATAAAGGTTCCCATATTAACTCGTAATATTAGATTCTTTTTCTCATTTAGGTTTTCCAGAATTTACTGTTAATTTAGCAATCAAGCAGGGATGGCACTTCGTTCTTGAAAAGATGGCTATGGAAAAACCTGTGTCTAACAACAAGTACCTGACAGAGGGCAACGATTTTGCTGTAATTACAGGGCCAAATACGAGTGGCAAATCAACTTTGGCATGGAACTGCTGGAGGAGAGGAGTTTCTGGTGGGCTCCCAGTGGCATCTGATGGAGTGACGGTGAGAGCATCTCATAGGGTCTGGGGGAGCACGTGGATGCACCTGGACGTGGAGCACTGCATAAAGGAGGTGGTGAGGGACAAAGCTTTCTGCCAGGAAGCAGCACCTGAACAGCTGAGCCAGTGTGGATTTGCAGGGGTGATCTTTCTCCTTTTCCCTTTTGATTTCATCTTGGCAGTCCTTCCTCAGTGCCCTCAATCTGTCACAAGAATTCCAAAAATAAAACGGCTGAGTGAACAGTGAAAAGAAGGGGTATAGGTAAGGTGGAGTTCAGGTGTACCCCACCCCGAACCCTAAACAGCAGCCCTAACAGCGCTCCCGTTTCCTTGAGACAGCTGCAGGCAGGAACCCTAAAGCAGCAGAGTGCCAGAACCCCCGAGAGGTGCAGGCAGTTCCCTGGTGCTAGGGCCAGCCAGGAAGAGATAGTGGGGGGACGATCCGCAGGGTTGGGGAAACAGGGGGTTTCCCGCCCCGCCCCACCCTGGGCTCTCTGTCCCTCCGCAGCCGGGGATTGCTCCCACCCCTCCTCGAGGCGGCGGTTGGTAAGGCTTCGTGCCTGGCCTCCGCAAAGAGTTCGGCTCTGTCAGCCTCTGCCCTGTCTCAGGGCCAAACTTAGGTAGGGTAGGGAGCAACTGTGGATTGCCTGGTCCGGGCTAAGGGACATCTCTTGGGGCCTATGGATAAGGAGCATCCCCGGTTGCAAGCGTAGGGTTGTAAGTTTGTAGGGTTCAGCGGGGCAGCTTGGCAGTGACACGGAGAGGCTGAGGGAGGGCTTCAGAGGTCAAGGGCTCGAGGGCTGGAGACAAACAGAGAAAATAAAAGGGGTATAGGTTGGGATATAAGGTAGAGTACAGGACTATTCAAACCCTAAACAGCAGCCCTAACAGCGCTCCCGTTTCCTTGAGACAGCTGCAGGCAGGAACCGTAAAGCAGCAGAGTGCCAGAACCCCCGAGAGGTGCAGGCAGTTCCCTGGTGCTAGGGCCAGCCAGGAAGCGATAGTGAGTGCTCGGGCCTACTGCTGTCATATAAGCTGGGGTTTCTATCCTTGGGGTATCCTGGGCTCCCTGTCCCTCACTGACTGGAGAGTCTTCCTCCCCTCCTTGAGGTGGTGGTCATTTGGCTGTCAGCCAATACTGCTGTGAAGCAAGCCTCTGCCTCCCTGTGGGGTGAAGTGTGCAGCCCATGAACCTGGGCATTCTCTAGAGAAGGTAAGTGCTGGGTTTTCACAGATGTGCCACTAAGATCCTGCATTGATATTTGGTCTTCTTGGTTGTAGCTGACCAGGAGACGACATCCTAGCAATGGCAGGAGCTTCCCAGATGGCGAGGAGGCCTTCCTTCACACCCCATGTGGATCCACCCCACCAAGCATCCGAGAGCTGAGTCGAAGGCTACGACCCGCAGAGGGGATGAAAGCGGGGTGCCGGGTCGGGGCTCGTGACCTGGGATTTTTGAGTCAGCTTTGGGGACGGGGAGGTCCAGGCTGTGGCCCCTTAGGCCGCACGGTGGGAGAGCCTCACTTTTGTTCACAGTGCTGAGGTGTGCAGGACAGAGCAGCCTCGGGGCGTGGCGTGTCACTTGTCCGTCGTGCCTTCTGTGTCTTTTGTGCCTCTTGTGTTGTACGTGCCTTGCCCTATCTCTTCTGGGGGCTTACCAGAAACCCCAGCATCACTTATAGCATCTCCAATCTCTGGGCTCCTCGGCTCGGCTGCTCTCAGAGGCCTTGGAATCGCGTCTCTTTTGAAAAGCATCCGATCGGATGTCTTTTAGATGTTTTCTTCCGAGCTGTGTCAACAGCCGTGCGCTGCGAGGATCCATTGTTGCGGCTTAGGACTTGAAGAAACGCAAAGATAGGTAGGGGACTGCGGCCCTCAGGTTCTTGAGCATCCGTCTTGGCAGTTCCTGGAGTTAATTGTTCCATCAGCATCTTCTTCCTCCCGGGTTCTGTGAGCTTCATCAGCTCGCCTTCATTCTCACCCGGCTCATCTCGTTCCGCATTCTCTCAGTCCTTGCGGCCGTCCTTGTGGCCCAGAGTTTTGTCTCCCCATTGTGTCCCCTCGTCGGGTGTCTGGTGTGTCACGGGTGTCTGGGTGTAGTTGTCCCGGAGCTGCTCTGCCCTGCTGCCCAGCCTGGCTGTAGGTGTACAAGGCCAAGTCCCAGGCCCCTGTAATTTAAACTTTGTGATGTAGGGTGTAGCTGGGGTCTAGAACATATTCCTAGATCAACACAAGATGTCTGGAGCTGTGAAGTTACCCTGCAGCACTTTGACTTTTGTCTCAGCTCTCTTTCAGATGCGGACGGATGAAATCGGTGGCAGAGCGCCCCATCCAGGGTAAGGGGGTTTCCCCGAGAAGGTAAGTCAGTGTTTGTCTTTACAGGGCAACTGGAACCGGTCCCTGTGTTACAGGTCTCCTCTTTGTCTTTATTTTTAGGAAATAGAGCCATCTAGCAGCAGTCAAGGTGAAGTGGGCAAGGTGAGCGTTGACCGGTGGAGGGAGGCTGTTGTTATCGCTGGGCTCTCAGTTTCAGGTGCGACGCCAAGCGTCCCTCCTTGTTTGCGTGCTTTAGGCGGTCCAGTCGCGTTTCGTCGAGACCCCGTCGCCAGCCGGCCGGCACGCCTGCTTCGCCGCTCCCGTGAGCCCTGCGGAAGCGTCACAGGGACCGCGTGACGGAGCCTTTTCCACGTAAAGGGGTCGTGTGGGTGGCCTTCGGGAAGGGGCCGAGGGCTTCCCGTGAGTTGGGGATGTCGGGGGGAGGAGCGAGGGCCTGTTCAAGTCTCAGCAATGCCACATCACTTTTTCTTCTCTTAACTCAGGCGTGCCCTGTGCTGATGGCGTCCGGCACCCGGCATGTCCGTAGCATGTGGCCTCAGGACACAGCCATTCATAGGAGACCGTGAGTAGCGGAATTGTCGGGTTTTGGCCGACGCCCTACAAAGATCAGCTGCTGATTTTCTGTTTTATTTATTGTAGCTGACCTGGAGATGATATCCTGGAGATGGCAGGAACTTTCTGGATGGCGAGGCGGCCTTCCTTGGCGCTCCGTGTGGATCCTCCCCAGCGGGCATTCGAGAGCATAGTCGATGACTGAGATCCGCAGAGTGGATGAAAGTTGGGACTAGTCGGGACTCGTGACCCGGGATATTTGAGTCAGCTTTGGGGACGGGGAGGTCCAGGCTGTGGCCCCTTAGGCCGCACGGTGGGAGAGCCTCACTTTTGTTCACAGTGCTGAGGTGTGCAGGACAGAGCAGCCTCGGGGTGCGTCGTTTCACTTGTCCATTGTGCCTTCTGTGTCTTTTGTGCCTCTTGTGTTGTATGTGCCTTCCCTTATCCCTTCTGGGGGCTTACCAGAAACCCTGACGCCGTTCTTAGCATCTCCAATCTCTGGGCTCCTCGGCTCGGCTGCTCTCAGAGGCCTTGGAATCGCGTCTCTTTTGAAAAGCATCCGATCGGATGTCTTTTAGACGTCTTCTTCCGAGCTGTGTCAACAGCCGTGCGCCGCGAGGATCCATTGTTGCGGCTTAGGACTTGAAGAAACGCAAAGATAGGTAGGGGACTGCGGCCATAAGATTCTTGAGCATCTGTCTTGGCAGTTCCTGGAGTTAATTGTTCCATCAGCATCTTCTTCCTCCCGGGTTCTGTGAGCTTCATCAGCTCGCCTTCATTCTCACCCGGCTCATCTCGTTCCGCATTCTCTCAGTCCTTGTGGCCGTCCTTGTGGCCCAGAGTTTTGTCTCCCCATTGTGTCCCCTCGTCGGGTGTCTGGTGTGTCACGGGTGTCTGGGTGTAGTTGTCCCGGAGCTGCTCTGCCCTGCTGCCCAGCCTGGCTGTAGGTGTAAAAGGCCAAGTCCCAGGCCCCTGTAATTTGAACTTTGTGATGTAGGGTGTAGTTGGGGTCTAGAACATATTCCTAGATCAACCAAGATGTCTGGAGCTGTGAAGTTACCCTGCAGCACTTTGACTTTTGTCTCAGCTTTCTTTCAGATGCGGACGGATGAAATCGGTGGCAGAGCGCCCCATCCAGGGTAAGGGGGTTCCCCCGAGAAGGTAAGTCAGTGTTTGTCTTTGCAGGGCAACTGGAACCGGTCCCTGTGTTACAGGTCTCCTCTTTGTCTTTATTTTTAGGAAATAGAGCCGGCTGGCAGCAGTCAAGGTGAAGCGGGCAAGGTGAGCGTTGACCGGTGGAGGGAGGCTGTTGTTATCGCTGGGCTCTCAGTTTCAGGTGCGACGCCAAGCGTCCCTCCTTGTTTGCGTGCTTTAGGCGGTCCAGTCGCGTTTCGTCGAGACCCCGTCGCCAGCCGGCCGGCACGCCTGCTTCGCCGCTCCCGTGAGCCCTGCGGAAGCGTTACAGGGACCGCGTGACGGAGCCTTTTCCACGTAAAGGGGCTGTGTGGCTGGCCTTCAGGAAGGGGCCGAGGGCTTCCCGTGAGTTGGGGATGTCGGGGGGAGGAGCGAGGGCCTGTTCAAGTCTCAGCAACGCCACATCACTTTTTCTTCTTTTAACTCAGGCGCGCCCTGCGACGACGCTGCCTGGTCCCGGCGTGGCCGTATCGTGCGGCCTCAGGACACGGCCGTTCGCAGGAGACCGTGAGTAGCGGAATTGTCGGGTTTTGGCCGACGCCCTGCAAAGATCAGCTGCTGATTTTCTGTTTTATTTTTTGTAGCTGACGGAGAGACGACAGCCTGGCGATGGCAGGAACTTCCCGGATAGCCAGGCGGCGTTCTTTGGCGCTCCGTGTGGATCCTCCCCAGCGGGCATCCGAGAGCTGAGTCGAAGGCTACCACCCGCAGAGGGGATGAAAGCGGGGTGCCGGGTCGGGACTCGTGACCTGGGATATTTGAGTCAGCTTTGGGGACGGGGAGGTCCAGGCTGTGGCCCCTTAGGCCGCACGGTGGGAGAGCCTCACTTTTGTTCACAGTGCTGAGGTGTGCAGGACAGAGCAGCCTCGGGGTGCATCGTTTCACTTGTCCATTGTGCCTTCTGTGTTTTTTGTGCCTCTTGTGTTGTATGTGCCTTCCCTTATCCCTTCTGGGGGCTTACCAGAAACCCCAGCATCACTTATAGCATCTCCAATCTCTGGGCTCCTTGGCTTGGCAGCTCTCAGAGGCCTTGGAATCGCGTCTCTTTTGAAAAGCATCCGATCGGATGTCTTTTAGACCTCTTGTTCCGAGCTGTGTCAACAGCCGTGCGCCGCGAGGATCCATTGTTGCGGCTTAGGACTTGAAGAAACGCAAAGATAGGTAGGGGACTGCGGCCCTCAGGTTCTTGAGCATCTGTCTTGGCAGTTCCTGGAGTTAATTGTTCCATCAGCATCTTCTTCCTCCCGGGTTCTGTGAGCTTCATCAGCTCGCCTTCATTCTCACCCGGCTCATCTCGTTCCGCATTCTCTCAGTCCTTGCGGCCGTTCTTGTGGCCCAGAGGTTTGTCTCCCCATTGTGTCCCCTCGTCGGGTGTCTGGTGTGTCACTGGTGTCTGGGTGTAGTTGTCCCGGAGCTGCTCTGCCCTGCTGCCCAGCCTGGCTGTAGGTGTACAAGGCCAAGTCCCAGGCCCCTGTAATTTGAAATTTGTGACATAGGTTTTACTTTGGAATCTAGAGGCTTTTCCTAGATCAACACAAGATGTCTGCATCTGTGAAGTTATCCTGCAGCGCTTTGAGTTTTGTCTTAGCTTTCTAAGCATTTTATTATTTGCTGCCCAATGTGGGGTTCAGAAGAGTAAGGAAAACCCATGCTGATTATGTTGTATTGGTGCTTAATGTGTGCTGGGATAAAGGACTTTGTAATGGTGTTACTTAAGTTCATGTCTCTCAGGGTGGAGGCCTTTATGTTGTTCTAGTCTCTGAGCTTTTTGGAGGTTTTAATGCCTTTCTTGTCCCTAAGTTTATTTTCTTATCCAAAAATAACTCCAATACTGTCCCTACTACATAACTTTCACAGTAAAAGAGAACAGATTACTATAGCTGTTATGCTAAGGTCAGTAATAATGATGGATAAAAACTTTATAAAAGTACTGAAATTTGTACCAAATAGCTTTAGTTTATTGTTTCTTTGGCCTACCCTACATCCCAATCCCAGTAATATGTTTTAAAAGTGTATTAGTAATTATACCCTGTTTATTAGAAGAGGAGCAAAAAACCCCACTACACTCTTTTTACTAATAATTCATACCCCATCATAAAAGTAAAACAAAACACAAAAAGCTATATAAAACCTAACACAACCCAATCTGCTTAAAAAAACCTCAACAGCTTACTAAACTGAAAACCATTCAATGAGCCCTAAGCATTACTAAAAACAACCTAACCACATCTCTACCTTCTAATTCATAAATAATAATCAATGCTCTATAAAAATAACTTAAGATTAACATTAACATTAACAATAAAAAAAATTAAGCTACTAAAAAATAAGAAATCACTACAAAAACAAACTAACTGTAAAAATCCATCATATAATATATTCATATCCATCATATATATATTCATATCTCAAAAAATACAACTAATAAAAACCACCAAAGCAATAAACAGGTACATGCAACTACAAAAAAAAAAGATCAAAAATGAACTGCAGTTAACCATACAAAACCAAATTGTTCCTAACTCAATAATCTCATAATACCTTGAATCATCAAAATAAAAATACTATCTCCAAATAAACACAAAACCAAAAAATAAATTTAACCATAAACAATATTTTTCACATTAGCCATAAGTTTAAAACATACTACAATCAAACAAATGAACCTCCTCTAAGAAACAATAATCCAAATAGAAATATAAGAAACCTAACGAATTAGCTACATTACTGTACCCCAAACATACATAAGCACTACATACTCACAATAATAAAAATACATCAATAAATAAATGAAAACCTACCCTATACCTCACACTGCTACTCAAAACATCATCCTTAACCTTAAAAAACAAGCCCTTTAAAAACATAATGCCCCTAAAAAATTAAATCAAACCATAAAACTCATTTCAAAAACAACCTTATCAACACCTCAACTAAAAAACATAATATTCAGTAAATATACCATATCCCCTATCATGCACCAAGTACAAAAAAAAAACCCAACAAAACTATTAAAAACCATTTTAAAAACATTAAATAAAAAAGTCTTTCAAATATTAAAAAACATCTAGCAAAAGCCACCTAATTCATTAACACCCCAAACTCCACCAAGCAAACTAACCCTACCCAATCTAAACCCTGGCATATCATTAACAAAACCAAAATCCCAGTAACAAATAAAAAATGTATTTAAAAAAGCAATTAAAATCAATTCCAGGTTAAATAGAAAAAACTCCATAAAATTGTCTTAACTCAAAAACCAAATGACACATGATAAATAATATGAAAAAATAACACAATGTATACCTCAAAAAATATATACCTCAAAAAAATCTAAGCATTAAATAAAAAATACGTATAAACCTCACTTTTTACTCAATATCTCTACTCTTATCTGTCTATATATATAACTAAACCTCACTTTTTACTCAATATCTCTACTCTTATCTGTCTATATATATAACTAATTTCCAAAAGAAACAAAACACCCCACACAAGTTATTTTCAAAAACAACACTCATTCCCTCACATCCTTCTCCTAACGATATTCTGTACAACAAAACAAAAGTCTCCCTTACTTTGAATTAATTTTTAACAAACTAAAACAAAAAAATTCTCCAAACTATATATATTTTTTTCTTTCTCTTAAATCTATTCAAATGTACTCTAAACTAAAAACCCAAACACCAAAAACTCACACATCCAGCCCTCGGGGGTCTGGGCCTCAACGCTTTGCAACACCAAAAAAACTGATATATAACTAAACAAACAAAACTACACTTCCCAACAAGAACTTTCTAAATTGACCATCTCTTCAAACAACAAATAATTTTATTATTTATTATTCATTTGTTTATAATTATAAATACTTTACTCATTAAATAAACATTTTTTTCAATTTTCCTCCAAAGAAATCTTTTCCCAAACCAATTAAACAAAATAAAAAACCCACTTAAATTTTCTTTATTAAAAACCCTTTTCAAAACTTTTCTCCCAAATTTACCCTAAACCAGGAAAAATATCTCTTGTGCATTATACATATATCAATGTAGTATATAAATATATATTTGATAAAAATAGACATTAAAAAAATGTTTGATTACCATTTCAGGTAAAGGGGCTGTTTGGTGTTTATTAGGTTAGAGGTAGAGCTTTTAAATAAATAATGTAGAAATTAAAATGCACAAATCTATAAGATATAGACATAAAAAAGAAATATAAGTAATATAAACATAGACATGTAGATTAATATTAAATAAGATATATATATAGATGTTATATATGCTTATATGTTATATATGCTGCTTCATCCCCTACTGCAAGGTCACCGATGACAACAACACCCCTCCATGTTCACCAAAATCATATTGCCAATATTTCCCATAGATAGTACATACATCACGGCAGCCATGTAAATCCACCACACCGCATCAGCACATGCACACTGCTGTACCATCCACTAACCAACCCACACAGCCCTCCAAATAAACCACACCTCATCAGCACATGCACACTGCTGTACCATCCACTAACCAACCCACACAGCCCTCCAAATAAACCACACCTCATCAGCACATGCACACTGCTGTACCATCCACTAACCAACCCACACAGCCCTCCAAATAAACCACACCTCATCAGCACATGCACACTGCCGTACCATCCACTAACCAACCCACACAGCCCTCCAAATAAACCACACCTCATCAGCACATGCACACTGCTGTACCATCCACTAACCAACCCACACAGCCCTCCAAATAAACCACACCTCATCAGCACATGCACACTGCTGTACCATCCACTAACCAACCCACACAGCCCTCCAAATAAACCACACCACACAGGCCCACCAAAACACGTGTGGCACAGCATCCGGAAACCACACAAATGTACAGCACCGCGTTTGGCCAGAAATGCATGACCACAACCATTTTTAACCACAAATAAATGCACATCACCATATTCAAGCCAAAATGCATCTGCAGACCACCATATCGAACCAGAAATACACATGAACCACCATAGTTACCTAAAAATAAATGCACAGCACCAAATCTGAACCAGAAAAACACAACCACCACCATTCCACTGCTGCTGGAATGGAGTGGCTCTCTCAGGAGGATCCCGGTTGCTTCAGGGCTTTGTGTCCACAAAGGAAAGGCATGCAGAAGGCAACACCATCACCCCAGCCCTGTAGTCCGGACCTAGAAAGGCTTCCAATAAAGTAGGTGCTGCTGTCCAGGGCAGTTGGAGTTGTTCTGTGCCTTCTTTGGGGGGGAAGAGCAAAGGCTGGGGACGGGGTGGAGACTGGGGGGCTCCCGTGTCCCTTGGGGCACGCCGAGGTCCCTGCCAGAGGGAGGGACACGCTGCGCTGGAGGAGCAAGGTGAGCGGGGAATGGGGAGGGCTTGTGCTGGGTACCCTTGCCCAGAGGGGACCCCAAGCTGCCAGGAAATTCCCTGGGAGGGCTGGGTGCAGAATCCAAAAACCTGTGGAGTTGTTCTGGTTTTTACGGTAGGTATTGGCAAGGGACAGGAATTGACCTCTCCAAATCCCCTTGGAAAGGAACCCCCTCTCTGTGCACTCCGTCGTTAGGGTTTTGTTATGTCAGGAACGGCTTAGGGTTAAGAAAGTGGGTTTTGTCTTTCCACCTCTTACTTCCCTGTAAAATGGGAGTGTATAAAACACATGTGTGCATCCCTGAGGTATTAAAATGCACCGAGAGAAATTTCTGGGCCTAAGGTCCATAGAGACGAGCGCGTCCTGCGCTCGGGGTTGAGTAGGGATTTATATTTTTGTCATTCTGACCTGTTAGCTGAAAGAATTGGGAGAGTTTCCAAGAGAAAGAAATGCAAATTTCAAAAAGCAGAACATTAGAAAGTGAAATATATAAATGTATACATGTAAAAATAAATATAGGGAAGCTAGGTAGATCTATATATAGAGAGAGAGAGCCATAAAAAAGAAATACAAGTAATCCAAGTCTACACAAGTAGATTAATATTCAGTATGAAAACTATATGGATAGATGCTAATATAATATATTTTAATATCAGTTCTGTATGATATCTCTGTGTATAGATAAAGAAGATCAATATGATAGACATAAATATTACAAAAATTTAAATGTAGGGTCCTTTTGTTATTTATTTGGATAGAGGCATGGCATATAGATGAATAATATAGAAATGAAAATATACACATCTATAATAAAGAAATAAATATAGGGAGATAGATAGATAGATAGAGATAGAGAGATAGAGAGATAGAGAGATAGAGAGATATAGCCATAGAAAAGAAATAAACACAAATTATCTATATCGAGACAAGCTGGTTAATACTCAATATGAAAAATATACGGATAGATGGTAATGTATTTTAATATCTGTTGTGCATTATATCTCTGTGTGGATAAATAAAATCAATATTATAGAAATAGATATTATAAATCTTTCAATCACGGGAATTACTGTTTTTTATTTGGTTACAGGCATGGCATTTAAATGAATAATAGGGAAATGAAACACATCTATAATAAAGAAATAAATATAGGGAGATAGATAGATAGATAGATAGATAGATAGATAGATAGATAGATAGAGAAAGAGAGAGTGAGATATAGCCATAAAAAAGAAATAAACACAAATTATCTCTATCTAGACAAGCTGGTTAATATTCAATATGAAAAATATACGGATAGATGGTAATGTATTTTAATATCTGTTGTGCATTATATCTCTGTGTGTATAAATAAAGAAAATCAATATTATAGAAATCGATATTATAAATCTTTCAATCAAGGGAATTACTGGTTTTTATTTGGTTACAGGCATGGCATTTAAATGAATAATATAGAAATGAAATTTATACACATCTATTATAGGGAGATATATATATATATATATAGAAAGAGAGCCATAAAAAAGAAATAAATACAGAAAATATACACATCTATAATAAGGAAATAGGTATAGGGAGATATATATAGAGAGAGAGAGAGAGCTATAAAAAATAAATAAATACTGATAATCTAAATCTAGAAAAGTCGATTAATATTCAGTATGAAAGCTATATGGATAGATGCTAATATAATATATTTTAATATTTGTTATGTCTGATTTCTATGTGTATAGATAAAGAAGATCAATATGATAGAAATAAATATTACAAAAATTTAAATGTAGGGGGTTTTTGATTTTTATTTGGATAGATGCATGGCATTTAAATGAATAATATAGAAATGAAAATATACACATCTATAATAAAGAAATGAATATAGGGAGATAGATAGATAGATAGATAGATAGATAGATAGATAGATAGAGCCATAAATAGAAATAAGTACCAGTAATCCAAATCTGGACAGGTAAATTAATAATCAGTATGAAAACTATAGGGATAGATGGTAATGTACTTTAATATCTGTTATGCATTATATCTGTGTGTACAAATATAGAAGGTCAATATAATAGAAATAGATATTAAAAACATCTAAAACAAGGGTTTAATTCTTTTTTGATTTGGTTAGATGCTTAGAGGCAGGGCTTTTAAATGATTAATATAGAAATGAAAATATACACGTCTATAATAAAGAAATAAATATAGGGAGATAGATAGGGAGATAGATAGATAGATAGGGAGATAGATAGATAGGGAGATAGATAGATAGATAGATAGATAGATAGATAGATAGATAGATAGAGAAAGAGAGAGAGAGATAGATAGGGAGATAGATGATAGATAGATAGATAGATAGATAGATAGATAGATAGATAGATAGAGAGAAAGAAAGAAAGAAAGAAAGAAAGAAAGAAAGAAAGAAAGAAAGAAAGAGAAAGAGAGATAGAGATAGAGAGATATAGCCATAAAAAAGAAATAAACACAAATTATCTATCTCTAGACAAGCTGGTTAATATTCAATATGAAAAGTATACGGATAGATGGTAATGCATTTTAATATATGTTGTGCATCATATCTCTGTGTGTATAAATAAAGAAAATCAATATTATAGAAATCGATATTATAAATCTTTCAATCAAGGGAATTACTGGTTTTTATTTGGTTACAGGCATGGCATTTAAATGAATAATATAGAAATGAAAATATACACATCTATAATAAAGAAATGTATATAGGGTGATAGATATGGAGATATATAGATAGGGAGATATATAGATAGGGAGATATATAGATAGGTAGGTAGGTAGGTAGGTAGGTAGGTAGGTAGGTAGGTAGGTAGATAGATAGATAGATAGATAGATAGATAGATAGATAGATAGATAGATAGATAGAGCGAGCCATAAAAGAAGAAATAAATACCAGTAATCCAAATCTGGACAAGTAAATTAATGATCAGTATGAAAATTATATAGATAGATGGTAATGTACTTTAATATCTGTTATGCATTGTATCTGTGTAAATAAATATAGAAGATCAATATTTTAGAAAAATATATTAATTTTTTTAAACAAGGGGCTTTTCTTTTTTTATTTAATGAAAGGCATGGCATTTAAATGAATAATATAGAAATGAAAATATACACATCTATAAGAAAGAAATATATGTAGTGAGAGAGATAGATAGATAGATAGATAGATAGATAGATAGATAGATAGAGAAAGAGAGAGAGAGAGAGATAAAGAGATACAGCCATAGAAAAGAAATAAACACAAATTATCTATATCTAGACAAGCTGGTTAATATTCAATATGAAAAATATACGGATAGATGGTAATGTATTTTAATATCTGTTGTGCATTATATCTCTGTGTATAAATAAAGAAAATCAATATTATAGAAATAGATATTATAAATCTTTCAATCAAGGGAATTACTGGTTTTTATTTGGTTACAGGCATGGCATTTAAATGAATAATATAAAAATGAAAATATACACATCTATAATAAAGAAATAGATATAGGGAGATATATATATATATAGAGAGAGAGAGCCATAAAAAAGAAGTAAATACAGATAATCTAAATCTAGAAAAGTCGATTAATATTCAGTATGAAAACTATATGGATAGATGCTAATATAATATATTTTAATATGAGTTATGTTTGATATCTATGTGTATAGATAAAGAAGATCAATATGATAGAAATAAATATTACATATATTTAAATGTAGGGTCCTTTTGTTATTTTTTTGGATAGATGCATGGCATATAAATGAATAATATAGAAGTGAAAATATACATATCTATAATAAAGAAATGTATATAGGGTGATAGATCGGGAGATAGATAGATAGATAGATAGATAGATAGATAGATAGATAGACAGAGAGATAGATAGAGAGATAGATAGACAGAGAGATAGATAGATAGAGCCATAAAAGAAGAAATAAATACCAGTAATCCCAAGCTGGACAAGTAAATTAATGATCAGTATGAAAACTATAGGGATAGATGGTAATGTACTTTAATATCTGTTATGCATTGTATCTGTGTGTACAAATATAAAAGATCAATATTATAGAAATAGATATTAAAAACAGTTAAAACAAGGGTTTAATTGTTTTTGATTTGGTTAGAGGCTTAGAGGCAGGGCTTTTAAATGATTAATATAGAAATGAAAATATACACATCTATAATAAATAAATAAATATAGGGAGATATATCTATGTATAAATTGAAATAAAAACCAAAACACCCCCAAGTAATCTAAAACTAGACAAGTAGATTAATATTCAATATGAAAAATATATGGATAGACGTTCATATATTTTTATATTGATTATGCATTATATCTATGTGTAAAAATATAGATTAATATGATAGAAATAAATATTAATTACATTTAAATGAAGGGGTATTTTGTTTTTTATTTGGTTAGAGGCAGGGCTTGCTAAGTTTCGATGGGGGGTGGGTTTTGGGGCGTTCCTCGGAGAAGAGTTTTTGGAAGGGGGTTGCACACGTGGTTTCTTGCCTCGCTTCTCTGCACGTGCAGGGGCGCCCCCCCGCCCGCCCCGGGCTGAGCTGTGCGGCAGTGCTGCCGCCTTGTGGGCACAGAGCGGTACTGCAGCTGTGCGCCGAGGCGGGCGGGGCCGGGCCGAGCGGGGGCCGAGCAGGGCCGAGCCGATCCGAAGCGGAGGGGGCCGAACCGAGCCGCAGCAGGCCGGAAAAAGCCGAGCCGAAGTGGGACGGAAAGAGCCGAACCGAAGTGGGCCGGAAAGAGCCGAACCGAGCCGAGCCGAGCTGCGTCGGGCCCCCCCCCACCTCCGGAGCCGGCCGGGAGGACCCCGGCAGAGGCGTTGACTGGTTAATATTCAATATGAAAAATATACGGATAGATGGTAATGTATTTTAATATCTGTTGTGCATTATATCTCTGTGTGTATAAATAAAGAAAATCAATATTATAGAAATAGATATTATAAATCTTTCAATCAAGGGAATTACTGGTTTTTATTTGGTTACAGGCATGGCCTTTAAATGAATAATATAGAAATGAAAATATACACATCTATAATAAAGAAAGAGATATAGGGAGATATATATATAGAGATAGAGCCATAAAAAAGAAGTAAATACAGATAATCTAAATCTAGAAAAGTCGATTAATATTCAGTATGAAAACTATAAGGATAGATGCTAATATAATATATTTTAATATCTGTTATGTATGATATCTATGTGTATAGATAAAGAAGATCAACATGATAGAAATAAATATTACAAATATTTAAATGTAGGGGCTTTTTGTTTTTTATTTGGATAGAGGCATGGCAATTAAATGAATAATATAGAAATGAAAATATACACATCTATAATAAAGAAATGTATATAGGGTGATAGATATGGAGATATATAGATAGGGAGATAGATAGATAGATAGATAGATAGATAGATAGATAGATAGATAGATAGAGCCATAAAAGAAGAATTAAATACCAGTAATCCAAATCTGGACAAGTAAATTAATGATCAGTATGAAAACTATATAGATAGATTGTAATGTACATTAATATCTGTTATGCATTGTATCTGTGTGTATAAATATAGAAGATCAATATTTTAGAAAAATATATTAATTTTTTTAAACAAGGAGCTTTTCTTTTTTTATTTAATTAAAGGCATGGCATTTAAATGAATAATATAGAAATGAAAATATACACATCTATAAGAAAGAAATATATGTAGTGAGATAGATAGATAGATAGATAGATAGATAGATAGATAGAAAGAGAGATAGAGAGATACAGCCATAAAAAAGAAATAAACACAAATTATCTATATCTAGACAAGCTGGTTAATATTCAATATGAAAAATATACGGATAGATGGTAATGTATTTTAATATCTGTTGTGCATTATATCTCTGTGTGTATAAATAAAGAAAATCAATATTATAGAAAGAGATATTATAAATCCTTCAATCAAGGGAATTACTGGTTTTTATTTGGTAACAGGCATGGCATTTAAGTGAATAATATAGAAATGAAAATATACACATCTATAATAAAGAAATAGATATAGGGAGATATATATATATAGAGATAGAGCCATAAAAAAAAGTAAATACAGATAATCTAAATCTAGAAAAGTCGATTAATATTCAGTATGAAAACTATATGGATAGATGCTAATATAATATATTTTAATATCAATTATGTCTGATATCTATGTGTATAGATAAAGAAGATCAATGTGATAGAAATAAATATTACAAATATTTAAATGTAGGGGCTTTTTGTTTTTTATTTGTATAGAGGCATGGCATTTAAATGAATAATAGAGAAATCAAAATATACACATCTATAATAAAGAAATGTATATAGGGTGATAGATATGGAGATATATAGATAGGGAGATATATAGATAGATAGGTAGGTAGATAGATATATAGATAGATAGGTAGGTAGATAGATAGATAGATAGATAGATAGATAGGTAGATAGATAGATAGATAGATAGACAGAGAGATAGATAGATAGATAGATAGATAGATAGATAGATAGATAGATAGATAGATAGATAGATAGATAGATAGATAGATAGAGAGAGCGAGCCATAAAAGAAGAAATAAATACCAGTAATACAAATCTGGACAAGTAAATTAATGATCAGTATGAAAATTATATAGATAGATTGTAATGTACTTTAATATCTGTTATGCATTTTATCTGTGTGTATAAATATAGAAGATCAATATTTTAGAAAAATATATTAATTTTTTTAAACAAGGCGCTTTTCTTTTTTTATTTAATTAAAGGCATGGCATTTAAATGAATAATATAGAAATGAAAATATACACATCTATAAGAAAGAAATATATGTAGTGAGAGAGATAGATAGATAGATAGATAGATAGATAGATAGATAGATAGATAGATAGATAGAAAGAGAGAGAGAAAGAGAGAGAGAGAGATAAAGAGATACAGCCATAAAAAAGAAATAAACACCAATTATCTATATCTAGACAAGCTGGTTAATATTCAATATGAAAAATATACGGATAGATGGTAATGTATTTTAATATCTGTTGTGCATTATATCTCTGTGTGTATAAATAAAGAAAATCAATATTATAGAAATAGGTATTTTAAATCTTTCAATCAAGGGAATTACTGGTTTTTATTTGGTTACAGGCATGGCATTTAAATGAATAATATAAAAATGAAAATATACACATCTATAATAAAGAAATAGATATAGGGAGATATAGAGACAGGGAGAGAGAGAGCCATAAAAAATAAATAAGTACAGATAATCTAAATCTAGAAAAGTCGATTAATATTCAGTATGAAAACTCTATGGATAGATGCTAATATAATATATTTTAATATTAGTTATGTCTGATTTCTATGTGTATAGATAAAGAAGATCAATATGATAGAAATAAATATTACAAATATTTAAATGTAGGGGCTTTTTGTTTTTTATTTGGATAGAGGCATGGCATTTAAATGAATAATATAGAAATGAAAATATACACATCTATAATAAAGAAATAAATATAGGGAGATAGATAGATAGATAGATAGATAGATAGATAGATAGAGAGATAGATAGATAGATAGATAGATAGAGCCATAAAAGAAGAAATAAATACCAGTAATCCAAAGCTGGACAAGTTAATTAATGATCAGTATGAAAGCTATACAGATAGATATACAGATAGGTAATGTACTTTAATATCTGTTATGCATTATATCTGTTCGTACAAATATAGAAAATCAGTATAATAGAAATAGATATTAAAAACATTTAAAACAAGGGTTTAATTGTTTTTTGATTTGGTTAGAGGCTTAGAGGCAGGGCTTTTAAATGATTAATATAGAAATGAAAATATACAGGTCTATAATAAAGGAATAAATATAGGGAGATATATCTATATGTAATTTTAAATAAAAACCAAAAAAACCAAGTAATCTAAAACTAGACAAGTAGATTAATATTCAATTTGAAAAATATATGGATAGACGTTCATATATTTTTATATTGATTATGCATTATATCTATGTGTATAAATATAGCTCAATTTGATAGAAATAAATATTAATTACATTTAAGTGAAGGGGTATTTTGTTTTTTATTTGGTTAGAGGCAGGGCTTGCTAAGTTTCGATGGGGGGTGGGTTTTGGGGCGTTCCTCGGAGAAGAGTTTTTGGAAGGGGGTTGCACACGTGGTTTCTTGCCTCGCTTCTCTGCACGTGCAGGGGCGCCCCCCCGCCCGCCCCGGGCTGAGCTGTGCGGCAGTGCTGCCGCCTTGTGGGCACAGAGCGGTACTGCAGCTGTGCGCCGAGGCGGGCGGGGCCGGGCCGAGCGGGGGCCGAGCAGGGCCGAGCCGATCCGAAGCGGAGGGGGCCGAACCGAGCCGAAGTGGGACGGAAAGAGCCGAGCCGAAGCAGGACGGAAAGAGCCGAGCCGAGCCGAGCAGCGTCGGGCCCCCCCCCACTCCGGAGCCGGCCGGGAGGACCCCGGCAGAGGCGTTCACTCCAATGCCTGCCGCCGCAGGTGCGGCCGCCGCCCAGCTACGGAGCCGCTGCGCCCCGCCGCCATCGTCCTCGCCCCGGGAAAGGCGGCGGACAATCGGGCGGAGTGCTCGGAGTCGGTCGGCGTCGGCAGGTTTTTCGTTCAGGCAAGTAAGTTAGACAGACGCGTTGAGAGCAGCGGGGGCCTTAGTCTTGCCTCAACAAAGATGGCCGCACAGCCGGAAGTGGCTTCAGCCACAAGAAAGATGGCGGCGAGGAAGGGCGGAAGTGACGTCACGCCACGCACAAGATGGCTGCCCGATCGAGGCTGCCTTGACCTCCCAAGGATGGCGGCCAAAAAGGCGGGAAAATGGAAGGACCCCGGGCGGTGGGTGCGTGCGATTTACTGCCTGACAAACACCCCGGCGCCGACGCCGCTCCGGCGCAATTTTCCGCGGCTTTTCCGGCCGTGCGGACACGGGCTGTGCGCTCGGCGGCGCCGGGGCCGGGCGCCAGCAGGTCGGGCGCCGACAGGCAGCGGTGAAGACGCCTCTCTCTGCCGGGGTCCTTGCCGCGGCCGCGTTCTGGGGCTTCTGGCACTCGCGACGACCCGTACCTCGCCGCCGCTGCTCTCGCTCCGTTCTCTCCCCCTCGGCCCCCCCCCGGGCAATGGCGGAAACCCCAATGGCATCGGGACCCAACGGTCGCTCCCCGGCCCCGGGACCGAAGCAGCCCGAGGAGGCGGCTGCTCTGTGTGTCGGAACGGTGAGAGCGGGGGCCGGGGCTGGGGCAGCTTATCAACCGAGTATATATTTGTAAGTATAAAGATGATCAAAATAGATATTAAAAAATATTGAAGAAAAAGGGGCTGCTTGGTTTTTATTTAGTTAGAGGCAGGGCTTTTAGATAAATAGGAAAAATACAAATAAATAAAATATTGAAAGAATGAATATATAAAGAAAAATATATACAAATCTATATATCTATAAATATATAGAGAAAAAAATATATATATATATGTAGGCGTAAAAATAAGTAATAGAAATATATACATATATGTTGATTTATAATCTATAATATGATTTCTGTACGTATAGATGGCAATATGATATCTTTTAGGATATGTTATGTGTTTTGTATATCAAGAAGGTATATAAATATGATAAAAAATATATATTAAAATATTTTTAAATACCGTTTAAGATAAAGGGACTGTTTGGTTTTTATTAGGTTAGCTTCGGGGCTTTTAAATAAATACAAAAAAATAAAAACATAGAAATGTATATTAAGTATATAAAGATATAGACGTATGTGCAACCAGAAAAGTAAAGAAATAGAAGTAATGCCAATATATACAAACAGATTTATATTTAATAGATATGTTATATATATTGATTTTATATATGTATTATATACATAATGAATATATATCATTAAAATGTATGGAATATATTTAATATATAATAACATACGTATACACGTTAAAATAATATATTTTGATACTTTATATATTGCTTGTCATATATAAATGAATATAGTATATAAATTTAAACATGTGTGGTGGAAATAGATGTTAATTTGTATTTTTTTTTTATTTTCATTGTTTTGGTATGTTTCTGGGAGGCAATCCTCCCCTTGCAGCTGCTGACAGCACGGAAAAGCTGTGTGCTTCGTGGTGTCTATTGCCCAGCTGGCAACGATTCCCTTGTGTTTGGTGCATTAAGTCACACCCAGCTGTGTGGGATGGCAGGTGAGCACATTGCCCGACCCTTTTAGCTTTTCTGGCTCAGGCACAACTTCCTTTCCTTTTGGATATGGAAAACAGGGAAGAGAGGGTAGTGTGACATTAGCACTAATTTCTAGCAGATTTTTAACTGCCCCTGATGCTCGTTCATCTTTGCAGTGTGGGTTTTCATGCTGACAAATCCTCTGCTTTGCCTTCTGCTCACAGTCAGCTGGGCCCTTTATTGAACAGATTTATCTGCTACAAGGCTACGCAGAAGGATGGAAAGGAGGAACACAGGGGGGAAAAAAAATAGATTCAAGGCATAGAGAAGGTAGCTGGTTTATTTGTATGACATGTAGCTTTTTTAGGATGTTTTGTTCTTTATATGGCGTTAATTTCAAAGAGAAGCCTGTGAACTTTGTGTTCCCCTTTTGGGGCTGGTTCTGGGGTAAGGGGGAAACACGAGGCCTAAGCACCTCTGGCTTATCTGTCCAAGGATCTGCCTCAGTTGTGGCTCCCATCCTTCTGAAGGACTCTTCAGCGCAGTGAGTTACCTTCTATAACTATTCATTGTTGTATTGTTGTTGTGAGACCTCATTGCTGGGTGAGAGGACCAGGGGAAATGAAAGGCTGTATGCCACTGTTACTTCATCACTGAATTCTTGCACTCTGTTAAAATCAAAACAAAAGGGATTTACACTGTCAGAAACACTTAACTGTAAGTTAAGGTAAAGGTCACAGTGCTAAAACCTAAGAGCAGATAGGGTTGAGCTCCTTTGTCTTCCCTCTCCGGCAGCTTTTGTGACTCCTGCCTCCAAGGTATCATCAGCTATCCCCTGGATCTTGCAGTGGAAGAGATGCTGAACCACCAGCTGTTCCATATTCTACACCATGTGTCTTTTTACCATGCTCCTCTGAGAAGCATCTCTCCCGTCTCTGTTTCTTTGCAGACCAGAAGGGATAAACTGGGATTCCTTTGTTCTTTTGCCTGTTAATAAAAAGGCCGCTTGTGGCTGTGTGCAGTGGCAACTGCATCACAGAATCTTAGAGGTGATTATTCACAGGTTAAGGAAATAATTCCTTTTTTTTGTCACTGCTGCACTGAATTTCATAGGCGTGTCTGTGGCTTGATGCCTAAGATATTTAAAGCAGGTTTTATTCTTACAGGGGTTTTGCACACTAAAGTGTCTGCCCAGGTTTTGTTTCCAAAAGTGAGGTATAGTGCTGGGTGTTTAATTTGGTATGTTACTTGTTCTGTTGTGTAAATAACTGCAGCTCCCTCCCTGTGCCTGTGTATTGCAGGGGCAGGCGAGCGCTGGTTATAAAGGTGGCGATAATTAGGAAGAAGCTGTTTAAGCTTGGATAAATGTTTAGAGATCATTGCTTAGGGTACTGCATAGATGTACTAGAAGGAACTGCACCCTGGAAGTGCTGTGTGTCTGAAACCGACTGCACCTGCTCAGTTTTAGCTCCTCTTTCTGACTCTGACTCTGCTCCTATTCCGACAGACCCGTCCGAGCCTGGCGTTCGCTACAGGCCTCCGCGTGGTGGGAGATGAGTCTAGGAGGAAATACCTTCAATCCACAGACGAGGCAGAAAGGACTCAGTACAAGGAGGACTGGACTCAGATGAAGGTAAAGTCCTTAACAGTCTATTTCTTCCCCATAACAAGTACTTCATTAGTGCATTCCTGGCCGTGTGCTGCAGGGCACGTTGGAAGTTACACGTGAGCGACGCTTCCGCTCGCGTCGAGGCGCACGCACGCGTTCCTCGTGCACCTTCTCCCTGCCTGACACGAGCTAACAGAGTCTGCCGAGGTGTGCCTGACCGGTTGTGAGGGCCAGATCTTTGTTGCCCTCATTTCAGTGAAGGAAACTGGAATTCCTTCTTGTATTCAGCACCACGTGTGGGTGTAAAGTTGAGCTGCCACGTGCCAGTTGAGAGCTGATTTGGTCAAGGAGAGGAATTCTTGCCTAGGAAGATTTGGCACTCCAGTTTCTCTTGCATGGCAGAGGCCACCCGAGATCGAAATGTTGCTACAAGTGTCCCGAGCTATTTCCAGTACGTACTTAAAAATGTCTGTCTGCAACTGGAGCGATTCTGTGCCTTATCCAGAGATGGTGCATTCTGGCTTTTCAGCGTGCACAGTGACGCTCCCGAGTTTTAAAGTGTCGATCTTTCTCTCGTAGGTTAAGATGGGCACAGCTCTAGGTGGCCCATAGCTTGGGGTTCATCTCAGAAGGAGGGACTTCATTTGGTCACAGAGAAGACGTGCCTTCCCTGCAAGGAGCAGCAAAGATAATGCACAGCCTCTCGGAGAGGCTTAAACTTGAGTAAATTTTTGTAGCCACTGATGCTGTTGAGGAAGGTACGTGGATTGCAGTCACCTGAGGATTGGTAACTTTTGACAGTGAGTGCAGCACTTGCCACTGGCTCCCCTCCCTGGCTGCCGTGCTGTGGGTTTTGGCAGCTGCATTGTAAAATTTGTTGGTAGATTTTGGAGTCGCTTCCCCTGTAAGCGTTCAGCCAGGGTTCCCTTTAACAAACACACTGTGTGGCAGCAGCGCGTTGCTCTTCATAAAATAGAGATAAATTTCTGTGCTTCCTTTTTTAAGCAACTGAACTGCTCAAGAAACTGCTGCCTGAGATGGTGAGGTTTGAAGCCTCTCTGGAGGAGCTGGAACTCTCTAAGGACGGGGGCTCGTGATTCACCCGTAGATTTGCGCACATGCAATGTAGCAAACCTGACTTTGATTTCAGCCAAAGCTTAATGTCACTGTCAGAAAACTGAGTATGATTTTTGGCCCATAGTTGTTTACGAATGGTGTAAGCCATTATATAATCAAGTATATCATTGAGATGTGTCTAGTAGATGTATTACGGTTATAGTGTGTGTGTGTGTGTGTGTGTGTGTGTGTGTGTGATGATTTCATTATCATACCATTTCACTGAACAGTCAAGTTCATTGGAGTGAAATCTGATTACTTGCATTTTAAAAACTTGCCCACCCCAACCCTTTTTGATTTTTTTTTCACAGGTATTTTATAGGCATATTTCAACATTTTCCTTCCTAATCCACGAGTAAAGGGAGATGTTGGGATTTGATCCAAAAGATCTTACAACCGATTTTGTGGTGAAACAGAGAAAAACCGTGAGCAGCCAACTCACTGGAAACCTGTATGTTAAACGCAGAGAAGCACAAAGTGTTTGATGCTGTTAGAGTTCAAAATAACAAGGAAAAATGGTGGGGAATTTACCTGCCTTGGAACAAAGTATGACCCCATCCCATACTCTCAGCTCCCGCTCCCCTTCCAGCGTGGCTGTGACCCGGGCTGGCCGTACCGCTCGGTGTCTCTGGACCTCACAGCATTTCTACGTGGCTGCTGCACCCGGGTCCCCAGCACGTCCTGCTCTGGCCGCCTTCCCCGAGCGGTCCCACGTGCACCAAGCGGGTGCTACAGACCACAGGGGCCTCTTGGCTGCAGAGCTGGGTGATGGGAGACAACAAAGCAATGCCCAGGATGCAGCTGTTCAAGCCAGCCTCGCCTCACGGAGCATTTCTTTCTCACCTGTCCATGGTTCTCTCTCTGTGTGTGTCTGTGCTCCTTTTTAAACTGCAGGGCTGGGAGGCCTGGCCATTCCACCGGGAGTGCTCACCCTGGGAGCACCAGTGTCTACCTTGGGAGGAAGCAAGCTGCCACCAGAATAAAAGCAGGGTGGAGCTGCTCCCACTCCAAGGCAAGAGCCTGCAAGGCCCATCCTTTGGGGACTCGTCTTTTGTGTGAAGGCACATTGTCTAGCAGAGGAAGAGGTTGGTACCTGGTGGAGCAGGGCCAAGATTCCATTTTCCCCAGGCAGCTCCCTCCTCTGCCTGCTGTAGCGCTGGCCAGGGCTGGGAGAGGAGGGGGAGTGTGTTCAGCACTGCTGCTGGAACGGAGTGGCCCTCTCAGGAGGATCCCGGTTGCTTCAGGACCTTGCTTTTGCACTGGTTTGTGTCCACAAAGGAAAGGCATGCAGAAGGCAGCACCATCACCCCAGCCCTGTAGTCTGGACCTAGAAAGGCTTCCAATAAAGCCAGGTGCTGCTGTCCAGGGCAGTTGGAGTTGTTCTGTGCCTTCTTTGGGGGGGAAGAGCAAAGGCTGAGGGGGACGGGGTGGAGACTGGGGGGCTCCCGTGTCTCTTGGGGCACGCCGAGGTCCCCGCCAGAGGGAGGGACACGCTGCGCTGGAGGAGCAAGGTGAGCGGGGAATGGGGAGGGCTTGTGCTGGGTACCCTTGCCCAGAGGGGACCCCGAGCTGCCAGGAAATTCCCTGGGAGGGCTGGGTGCAGAATCCAAAAACCTGTGGAGTTGTTCTGGTTTTTACGGTAGGTATTGGCAAGGGACAGGAATTGACCTCTCCAAATCCCCTTGGAAAGGAACCCCCTCTCTGTGCACTCCGTCGTTAGGGTTTTGTTATGTCAGGAACGGCTTAGGGTTAAGAAAGTGGGTTTTGTCTTTCCACCTCTTACTTCCCTGTAAAATGGGAGTGTATAAAACACATGTGTGCATCCCTGAGGTATTAAAATGCACCGAGAGAAATTTCTGGGCCTAAGGTCCATAGAGACGAGCGCGTCCTGCGCTCGGCGTTGAGTAGGGATTTATATTTTTGTCATTCTGACCTGTTAGCTGAAAGAATTGGGAGAGTTTCCAAGAGAAAGAAATGCAAATTTCAAAAAGCAGAATGTTAGAAAGAGAAATATATAAATGTATACATGTAAAAAAAAATATAGGGAAGCTAGGTAGATCTATATATAGAGAGAGAGAGCCATAAAAAAGAAAGAAATACAAGTAATCCAAGTCTAGACAAGTAGATTAATATTCAGTATGAAAACTATATGGATAGATGCTAATATAATATATTTTAATATCAGTTCTGTATGATATCTCTGTGTATAGATAAAGAAGATCAATATGATAGACATAAATATTACAAAAATTTAAATGTAGGGTCCTTTTGTAATTTATTTGGATAGAGGCATGGCATATAAATGAATAATACAGAAATGAAAATATACACATCTATAAGAAAGAAATAAATATAGGGAGATAGATAGATAGATAGATAGATAGATAGAGAAAGAGAGAGAAAGATAGAGAGATATAGCCATAGAAAAGAAATAAACACAAATTTTCTATATCTAGACAAGGTGGTTAATATTCAATATGAAAAATATACGGATAGATGGTAATGTATTTTAATATCTGTTGTGCATTATATCTCTGTGTGTATAAATAAAGAAAATCAATATAGAAATAGATATTATAAATAGGTATAGGGAGATATATATATATAGAGAGAGAGAGCGCCATAAAAAAGAAGTAAATGCAGATAATCTAAATCTAGAAAAGTCGATTAATATTCAGTATGAAAACTATATGGATAGATGCTAATATATTTTAATATCAGTTACGTCTGATATCTATGTGTATAGATAAAGAAGATCAATACGATAGAAATAAATATTACAAATATTTAAATGTAGGGTCCTTTTGTTATTTTTTTGGATAGATGCATGGCATATAAATGAATAATATAGAAATGAAAATATACACATCTATAATAAAGAAATGTATATAGGGTGATAGATCGGGAGATAGATAGATAGGGAGATAGATAGATAGATAGATAGATAGATAGATAGGGAGATAGATAGATAGATAGATAGATAGATAGATAGATAGATAGATAGATAGATAGATAGAGCCATAAAAGAAGAAATAAATACCAGTAATCCAAATCTGGACAAGTAAATTAATGATCAGTATGAAAACTATATAGATAGGTGGTAATGTACTTTAATATCTGTTATGCATTATATCTGTGTGTATAAATATAGAAGATCAATATTATAGAAAAATATATTAATTTTTTTATACAAGGGGCTTTTCTTTTTTTATTTAATTAAAGGCATGGCATTTAAATGAATAATATAGAAATGAAAATATACACATCTATAAGAAAGAAATATATGTAGTGAGATAGATAGATAGATAGATAGATAGATAGATATAGATAGATAGATAGATAGATAGATAGATAGATAGATAGATAGAGCCATAAATGAAGAAATAAATACCAGTAATCCAAATCTGGACAAGTAAATTAATGATCAGTATGAAAACTATAGGGATAGATGGTAATGTACTTTAATATCTGTTATGCATTGTATCTGTGTGTACAAATATAGAAGATCAATATTATAGAAATAGATATTAAAAACAGTTAAAACAAGGGTTTAATTGTTTTTTATTTGGTTAGAGGCTTAGAGGAAGGGCTTTTAAATGATTAATATAGAAATGAAATATACACATCTATAATAAATAAATAAATATAGGGAGATATATCTATGTATAAATTGAAATAAAAACCAAAAAACCCCCAAGTAATCTAAAACTAGACAAGTAGATTAATATTCAATATGAAAAATATATGGATAGACGTTCATATATTTTTATATTGATTATGCATTATATCTATGTGTAAAAATATAGATTAATATGATAGAAATAAATATTAATTACATTTAAATTGATGAGTTCGGTGGGAGAAATGCAGCACTCAATATGAATGATCAGCAAGTCTCGTTTATTGATAACTCTAACACCACTTATATAGCATCAATAATTAGGCTCATACATAGTGCAAAAAGCAAGCTCATTATTGGATACTTCATTTAAGGTCAACTCCACCTAATTCTACATTCCTGTGATCGCTCATCTATGCTGAATTCACATTCTTCTGATCACAGCGTCCTGCTCTCAGTTAACAGCTATCACCAAGGCCTTCCTGACTTTGCAACATCTCACACCAACTGTACTCTATTGTCTAATTCTTTCCCAGCTAACTGCTGCATGGGAATATGACCTTTGCTCTCTAGCCATTCCTCTATAATTCCCCTGTTTTCTTTTTGTACTAACAAAACTGTAGAAGTAGCCTTTTTTACCATGTTTTGCAAGCATTGCAGTATGCAAGGAATAAACAATAACACAATCACAATGATCAATATAACAACAATTGCCATTTGTGCCAAATTTTTTAACCAACCTGTGAGACCTAGGGATTGAAACCATTCCTCTAAAGGATTTGTTTCTATGGTTAATTTTTTCATATTGCTCTGTAGTTGTTGAAGACGAGCATAAATAGACATTGAATGATCAGAAAGATTCATGCAACACATCCCATCAAAATCCTCACAGCCATGGCCTTGTGCTAATAGCAAAAAATCAATAGCAGCTCTATTCTGCAATACAGCATGCCTAACACTGTTCATATCCGAAAGCAAATCAGACAAAACCTTTGATGTAATATTAAACTGTTTTCCTGTTTATTTAAACTTTAATATCTGTTATGCATTGTATCTGTTCGTACAAATATAGAAAATCAGTATAATAGAAATAGATATTAAAAACAGTTAAAACAAGGGTTTAATTGTTTTTTATTTGGTTAGAGGCTTAGAGGAAGGGCTTTTAAATGATTAATATAGAAATGAAAATATACACATCTATAATAAATAAATAAATATAGGGAGATATATCTATGTATAAATTGAAATAAAAACCAAAAAACCCCCAAGTAATCTAAAACTAGACAAGTAGATTAATATTCAATATGAAAAATATATGGATAGACGTTCATATATTTTTATATTGATTATGCATTATATCTATGTGTAAAAATATAGATTAATATGATAGAAATAAATATTAATTACATTTAAATGAAGGGGTATTTTGTTTTTTATTTGGTTAGAGGCAGGGCTTGCTAAGTTTCGATGGGGGGTGGGTTTTGGGGCGTTCCTCGGAGAAGAGTTTTTGGAAGGGGGTTGCACACGTGGTTTCTTGCCTCGCTTCTCTGCACGTGAGCTGTGCGGCAGTGCTGCCGCCGTGTGGGCACAGAGCGGTACTGCAGCTGTGCGCCGAGGCGGGCGGGGCCGGGCCGAGCGGGGGCCGAGCAGGGCCGAGCCGATCCGAAGCGGAGGGGGCCGAACCGAGCCGCGGCAGGCCGGAAAAAGCCGAGCCGAAGTGGGACGGAAAGAGCCGAACCGAAGTGGGCCGGAAAGAGCCGAACCGAGCCGAGCCGAGCTGCGTCGGGCTCCCCCCCCACCTCCGGAGCCGGCCGGGAGGACCCCGGCAGAGGCGTTGACTGGTTAATATTCAATATGAAAAATATACGGATAGATGGTAATGTATTTTAATATCTGTTGTGCATTATATCTCTGTGTGTATAAATAAAGAAAATCAATATTATAGAAATAGATATTATAAATCTTTCAATCAAGGGAATTACTGGTTTTTATTTGGTTACAGGCATGGCCTTTAAATGAATAATATAGAAATGAAAATATACACATCTATAATAAAGAAAGAGATATAGGGAGATATATATATATAGAGATAGAGCCATAAAAAAGAAGTAAATACAGATAATCTAAATCTAGAAAAGTCGATTAATATTCAGTATGAAAACTATAAGGATAGATGCTAATATAATATATTTTAATATCTGTTATGTATGATATCTATGTGTATAGATAAAGAAGATCAACATGATAGAAATAAATATTACAAATATTTAAATGTAGGGGCTTTTTGTTTTTTATTTATATAGAGGCATGGCATTTAAATGAATAATATAGAAATGAAAATATACACATCTATAATAAAGAAATGTATATAGGGTGATAGATATGGAGATATATAGATAGGGAGATAGATAGATAGATAGATAGATAGATAGATAGATAGATAGATAGATAGATAGATAGAGCCATAAAAGAAGAATTAAATACCAGTAATCCAAATCTGGACAAGTAAATTAATGATCAGTATGAAAACTATATAGATAGATTGTAATGTACATTAATATCTGTTATGCATTGTATCTGTGTGTTTAAATATAGAAGATCAATATTTTAGAAAAATATATTAATTTTTTTAAACAAGGGGCTTTTCTTTTTTTATTTAATTAAAGGCATGGCATTTAAATGAATAATATAGAAATGAAAATATACACATCTATAAGAAAGAAATATATGTAGTGAGAGAGATAGATAGATAGATAGATAGATAGATAGATAGATAGATAGATAGAGAAAGAGAGAGAGAGAGAGATAAAGAGATACAGCCATAGAAAAGAAATAAACACAAATTATCTATATCTAGACAAGCTGGTTAATATTCAATATGAAAAATATACGGATAGATGGTAATGTATTTTAATATCTGTTGTGCATTATATCTCTGTGTGTATAAATAAAGAAAATCAATATTATAGAAATAGATATTATAAATCTTTCAATCAAGGGAATTACTGGTTTTTATTTGGTTGCAGGCATGGCCTTTAAATGAATAATATAGAAATGAAAATATACACATCTATAATAAAGAAAGAGATATAGGGAGATATATATATATAGAGAGAGAGAGAGAGCCATAAAAAAAAGTAAATACAGATAATCTAAATCTAGAAAAGTCGATTAATATTCAGTATGAAAACTATATGGATAGATGCTAATATAATATATTTTAATATCAATTATGTATGATATCTATGTGTATAGATAAAGAAGATCAATGTGATAGAAATAAATATTACAAATATTTAAATGTAGGGGCTTTTTGTTTTTTATTTGTATAGAGGCATGGCATTTAAATGAATAATATAGAAATCAAAAGATACACATCTATAATAAAGAAATGTATATAGGGTGATAGATATGGAGATATATAGATAGGGAGATATATAGATAGATAGGTAGGTAGGTAGATAGATAGATAGATAGATAGATAGAGAGAGAGAGAGAGAGAGAGAGAGAGCCATAAAAGAAGAAATAAATACCAGTAATCCAAATCTGGACAAGTAAATTAATGATCAGTATGAAAATTATATAGATAGATGGTAATGTACTTTAATATCTGTTATGCATTGTATCTGTGTGTATAAATA
The DNA here is from genome assembly GCF_971803275.1 of Cyanistes caeruleus. Lineage (NCBI taxonomy): Eukaryota > Metazoa > Chordata > Aves > Passeriformes > Paridae > Cyanistes > Cyanistes caeruleus. The sequence continues at coordinate 82,048,598 of NC_141732.1, forward strand.
TAGAAGATCAATATTTTAGAAAAATATATTAATTTTTTTAAACAAGGGGCTTTTCTTTTTTTATTTTTTTAAAGGCATGGCATTTAAATGAATAATATAGAAATGAAAATATACACATCTATAAGAAAGAAATATATGTAGTGAGAGAGAGAGAGAGAGAGATAGATAGATAGATAGATAGATAGATAGATAGATAGATAGAGAGAAAGAGAGAGAGAAAGAGAGAGAGAGAGAGATAAAGAGATACAGCCATAAAAAAGAAATAAACACCAATTATCTATATCTAGACAAGCTGGTTAATATTCAATATGAAAAATATACGGATAGATGGTAATGTATTTTAATATCTGTTGTGCATTATATCTCTGTGTGTATAAATAAAGAAAATCAATATTATAGAAATAGGTATTTTAAATCTTTCAATCAAGGGAATTACTGGTTTTTATTTGGTTACAGGCATGGCATTTAAGTGAATAATATAGAAATGAAAATATACACATCTATAATAAAGAAATAGATATAGGGAGATATAGAGACAGGGAGAGAGAGAGCCATAAAAAATAAATAAGTACAGATAATCTAAATCTAGAAAAATCGATTAATATTCAGTATGAAAACTCTATGGATAGATGCTAATATAATATATTTTAATATTAGTTATGTCTGATTTCTATGTGTATAGCTAAAGAAGATCAATATGATAGAAATAAATATTACAAATATTTAAATGTAGGGTCCTTTTGTTATTTTTTTGGATAGATGCATGGCATATAAATGAATAATATAGAAATGAAAATATACACATCTATAATAAAGAAATGTATATTAGGTGATAGATCGGGAGATAGATAGATAGGGAGATAGATAGATAGGGAGATAGATAGATCGGGAGATAGATAGATAGATAGATAGATAGATAGATAGATAGATAGATAGATAGATAGAGGGAGAGAGATAGATATAGCCATAAAAAAGAAATAAACACAAATTATCTATATCTAGACAAGGTGGTTAATATTCAATATGAAAAATATACGGATAGATGGTAATGTATTTTAATATCTGTTGTGCATTATATCTCTGTGTGTATAAATAAAGAAAATCAATATTATAGAAAGAGATATTATAAATCATTCAGTCAAGGGAATTACTGGTTTTTATTTGGTTACAGGCATGGCATTTAAATGAATAATATAGAAATGAAAATATACACATCTATTATAGGGAGATATATATATATATATATAGAAAGAGAGCCATAAAAAAGAAATAAATACAGAAAATATACACATCTATAATAAAGAAATAGGTATAGGGAGATATATATATAGAGAGAGAGCCATAAAAAATAAATAAGTACAGATAATCTAAATCTAGAAAATTCGATTAATATTCAGTATGAAAACTATATGGATAGATGCTAATATAATATATTTTAATATTTGTTATGTCTGATATCTCTGTGTATAGATAAAGAAGATCAATATGATAGAAATAAATATTACAAAAATTTAAATGTAGGGGGTTTTTGTTTTTTATTTGGATAGAGGCATGGAATTTAAATGAATAATATAGAAATGAAAATATACACATCTATAATAAAGAAATGAATATAGGGAGATAGATAGATAGATAGATAGATAGATAGATAGATAGATAGATAGAGCCATAAATAGAAATAAGTACCAGTAATCCAAATCTGGACAGGTAAATTAATAATCAGTATGAAAACTATACAGATAGATGGTAATGTACTGTAATATCTGTTATGCATTATATCTGTGTGTACAAATATAGAAGGTCAATATAATAGAAATAGATATTAAAAACATCTAAAACAAGGGTTTAATTCTTTTTTGATTTGGTTAGATGCTTAGAGGCAGGGCTTTTAAATGATTAATATAGAATTGAAAATATACACGTCTATAATAAAGAAATAAATATAGGGAGATAGATAGGGAGATAGATAGATAGATAGATAGATAGATAGATAGAGAAAGAGAGAGAGAGATATATAGCCATAAAAAAGCAATAAACACAAATTATCTATATCTAGACAAGGTGGTTAATATTCAATATGAAAAATATACGGATTGATGGTAATGTATTTTAATATCTGTTGTGCATTATATCTCTGTGTGTATAAATAAAGAAAATCAATATTATAGAAAGAGATATTATAAATCATTCAGTCAAGGGAATTACTGGTTTTTATTTGGTTACAGGCATGGCATTTAAATGAATAATATAGAAATGAAAATATACACATCCATAATAAAGAAATAGATATAGGGAGATAAAGAGAGAGAGAGACAGAGAGCCATAATAAAGAAATAAGTACAAATAATCTAAATCTAGAAAAATCGATTAATATTCAGTATGAAAACTATATGGATAGATGCTAATATAATATATTTTAATATCAGTTATGTCTGATATCTCTGTGTATAGATAAAGAAGATCAATATGATAGAAATAAATATTACAAATATTTAAATGTAGGGGCTTTTTGTTTTTTATTTGGATAGAGGCATGGCATTTAAATGCATAATATAGAAATGAAAATATTCACATCTATAATAAAGGAATGTATGTAGGGTGATAGATTGGGAGATGTATAGATAGGGAGATAGATAGATAGATAGATAGATAGATAGATAGATAGATAGATAGAGAAAGAGAGAGAGAGATATATAGCCATAAAAAAGCAATAAACACAAATTATCTATATCTAGACAAGGTGGTTAATATTCAATATGAAAAATATACGGATTGATGGTAATGTATTTTAATATCTGTTGTGCATTATATCTCTGTGTGTATAAATAAAGAAAATCAATATTATAGAAAGAGATATTATAAATCATTCAGTCAAGGGAATTACTGGTTTTTATTTGGTTACAGGCATGGCATTTAAATGAATAATATAGAAATGAAAATATACACATCTATAATAAAGAAATAGATATAAGGAGATAGAGAGAGAGAGAGAGCCATAAAAAAGAAATAAGTACAGATAATCTAAATCTAGAAAATTCGATTAATATTCAGTATGAAAACTATATGGATAGATGCTAATATAATATATTTTAATATGAGTTATGTCTGATATCTCTGTGTATAGATAAAGAAGATCAATATGATAGAAATAGATATTATAAATCTTTCAATCAAGGGAATTACTGGTTTTTATTTGGTTACAGGCATGGCATTTAAATGAATAATATAAAAATGAAAATATACACATCTATAATAAAGAAATAGATATAGGGAGATATATATATAGAGAGAGAGAGAGAGAGACATAAAAAAGAAGTAAATACAGATAATCTAAATCTAGAAAAGTCGATTAATATTCAGTATGAAAACTATATGGATAGATGCTAATATAATATATTTTAATATGAGTTATGTTTGATATCTATGTGTATAGATAAAGAAGATCAATATGATAGAAATAAATATTACAAATATTTAAATGTAGGGTCCTTTTGTTATTTTTTTGGATAGATGCATGGCATATAAATGAATAATATAGAAATGAAAATATACACATCTATAATAAAGAAATGTATATAGGGTGATAGATCGGGAGATAGATAGATCGGGAGATAGATAGATAGGGAGATAGATAGATAGATAGATAGATAGATAGATAGATAGATAGATAGATAGATAGACAGAGAGATAGATAGAGAGATAGATAGACAGAGAGATAGATAGATAGAGCCATAAAAGAAGAAATAAATACCAGTAATCCAAATCTGGACAAGTAAATTAATGATCAGTATGAAAACTATATAGATAGATTGTAATGTACATTAATATCTGTTATGCATTGTATCTGTGTGTATAAATATAGAAGATTAATATTATAGAAAAAGATATTAATTTTTTTATACAAGGGGCTTTTCTTTTTTTATTTAATTAAAGGCATGGCATTTAAATGAATAATATACAAATGAAGATATACACATCTATAAGAAAGAAATATATGTAGTGAGAGAGATAGATAGATAGATAGATAGATAGATAGATAGATAGATAGATAGATAGAGCCATAAAAGAAGAAATAAATACCAGTAATCCAAAGCTGGACAAGTAAATTAATGATCAGTATGAAAACTATAGGGATAGATGGTAATGTACTTTAATATCTGTTATGCATTTTATCTGTGTGTACAAATATAAAAGATCAATATTATAGAAATTGATATTGAAAACAGTTAAAACAAGGGTTTAATTGTTTTTTATTTGGTTAGAGGCTTAGAGGCAGGGCTTTTAAATGATTAATATAGAAATGAAAATATACACATCTATAATAAATAAATAAATATAGGGAGATATATCTATGTATAAATTGAAATAAAAACCAAAAAACCCCCAAGTAATCTAAAACTAGACAAGTAGATTAATATTCAATATGAAAAATATATGGATAGACGTTCATATATTTTTATATTGATTATGCATTATATCTATGTGTAAAAATATAGATTAATATTATAGAAATAAATATTAATTACATTTAAATGAAGGGGTATTTTGTTTTTTATTTGGTTAGAGGCAGGGCTTGCTAAGTTTCGATGGGGGGTGGGTTTTGGGGCGTTCCTCGGAGAAGAGTTTTTGGAAGGGGGTTGCACACGTGGTTTCTTGCCTCGCTTCTCTGCACGTGCAGGGGCGCCCCCCCGCCCGCCCCGGGCTGAGCTGTGCGGCAGTGCTGCCGCCGTGTGGGCACAGAGCGGTACTGCAGCTGTGCGCCGAGGCGGGCGGGGCCGGGCCGAGCGGGGGCCGAGCAGGGCCGAGCCGATCCGAAGCGGAGGGGGCCGAACCGAGCCGCAGCAGGCCGGAAAAAGCCGAGCCGAAGTGGGACGGAAAGAGCCGAACCGAAGTGGGCCGGAAAGAGCCGAACCGAGCCGAGCCGAGCTGCGTCGGGCCCCCCCCCCCCACCTCCGGAGCCGGCCGGGAGGACCCCGGCAGAGGCGTTGACTGGTTAATATTCAATATGAAAAATATACGGATAGATGGTAATGTATTTTAATATCTGTTGTGCATTATATCTCTGTGTGTATAAATAAAGAAAATCAATATTATAGAAATAGATATTATAAATCTTTCAATCAAGGGAATTACTGGTTTTTATTTGGTTACAGGCATGGCCTTTAAATGAATAATATAGAAATGAAAATATACACATCTATAATAAAGAAAGAGATATAGGGAGATATATATATAGAGATAGAGCCATAAAAAAGAAGTAAATACAGATAATCTAAATCTAGAAAAGTCGATTAATATTCAGTATGAAAACTATAAGGATAGATGCTAATATAATATATTTTAATATCTGTTATGTATGATATCTATGTGTATAGATAAAGAAGATCAACATGATAGAAATAAATATTACAAATATTTAAATGTAGGGGCTTTTTGTTTTTTATTTATATAGAGGCATGGCATTTAAATGAATAATATAGAAATCAAAAGATACACATCTATAATAAAGAAATGTATATAGGGTGATAGATATGGAGATATATAGATAGGGAGATATATAGATAGATAGGTAGGTAGGTAGATAGATAGATAGATAGATAGATAGATAGAGCCATAAAAGAAGAAATAAATACCAGTAATCCAAATCTGGACAAGTAAATTAATGATCAGTATGAAAACTATATAGATAGATTGTAATGTACATTAATATCTGTTATGCATTGTATCTGTGTGTATAAATATAGAAGATCAATATTTTAGAAAAATATATTAATTTTTTTAAACAAGGGGCTTTTCTTTTTTTATTTAATTAAAGGCATGGCATTTAAATGAATAATATAGAAATGAAAATATACACATCTATAAGAAAGAAATATATGTAGTGAGATAGATAGATAGATAAATAGATAGATAGATAGATAGATAGATAGATAGATAGATAGATAGATAGAAAGAGAGATACAGCCATAAAAAAGAAATAAACACAAATTATCTATATCTAGACAAGCTGGTTAATATTCAATATGAAAAATATACGGATAGATGGTAATGTATTTTAATATCTGTTGTGCATTATATCTCTGTGTGTATAAATAAAGAAAATCAATATTATAGAAAGAGATATTATAAATCCTTCAATCAAGGGAATTACTGGTTTTTATTTGGTAACAGGCATGGCATTTAAGTGAATAATATAGAAATGAAAATATACATATCTATAATAAAGAAATAGATATAGGGAGATATATATATATATAGAGATAGAGCCATAAAAAAAAAGTAAATACAGATAATCTAAATCTAGAAAAGTCGATTAATATTCAGTATGAAAACTATATGGATAGATGCTAATATAATATATTTTAATATCAATTATGTCTGATATCTATGTGTATAGATAAAGAAGATCAATGTGATAGAAATAAATATTACAAATATTTAAATGTAGGGGCTTTTTGTTTTTTATTTGTATAGAGGCATGGCATTTAAATGAATAATATAGAAATCAAAATATACACATCTATAATAAAGAAATGTGTATAGGGTGATAGATATGGAGATATATAGATAGGGAGATATATAGATAGATAGGTAGGTAGATAGATAGATAGATAGATAGGTAGATAGATAGATAGATAGATAGATAGATAGATAGACAGAGAGATAGATAGATAGATAGATAGAGAGAGCGAGCCATAAAAGAAGAAATAAATACCAGTAATACAAATCTGTATTACAAGTAAATTAATGATCAGTATGAAAATTATATAGATAGATTGTAATGTACTTTAATATCTGTTATGCATTGTATCTGTGTGTATAAATATAGAAGATCAATATTTTAGAAAAATATATTAATTTTTTTAAACAAGGCGGTTTTCTTTTTTTATTTAATTAAAGGCATGGCATTTAAATGAATAATATAGAAATGAAAATATACACATCTATAATAAAGAAATAGATATAGGGAGATATAGAGACAGGGAGAGAGAGAGCCATAAAAAATAAATAAGTACAGATAATCTAAATCTAGAAAAGTCGATTAATATTCAGTATGAAAACTATATGGATAGATGCTAATATAATATATTTTAATATTAGTTATGTCTGATTTCTATGTGTATAGATAAAGAAGATCAATATGATAGAAATAAATATTACAAATATTTAAATGTAGGGGCTTTTTGTTTTTTATTTGGATAGAGGCATGGCATTTAAATGAATAATATAGAAATGAAAATATACACATCTATAATAAAGAAATAAATATAGGGAGATAGATAGATAGATAGATAGATAGATAGAGCCATAAAAAAGAAATAAATACCAGTAATCCAAAGCTGGACAAGTTAATTAATGATCAGTATGAAAGCTATACAGATAGATATACAGATAGGTAATGTACTTTAATATCTGTTATGCATTATATCTGTTCGTACAAATATAGAAAATCAGTATAATAGAAATAGATATTAAAAACATTTAAAACAAGGGTTTAATTGTTTTTTGATTTGGTTAGAGGCTTAGAGGCAGGGCTTTTAAATGATTAATATAGAAATGAAAATATACAGGTCTATAATAAAGGAATAAATATAGGGAGATATATCTATATGTAATTTTAAATAAAAACCAAAAAAAACCAAGTAATCTAAAACTAGACAAGTAGATTAATATTCAATTTGAAAAATATATGGATAGACGTTCATATATTTTTATATTGATAATGCATTATATCTATGTGTATAAATATAGCTCAATTTGATAGAAATAAATATTAATTACATTTAAGTGAAGGGGTATTTTGTTTTTTATTTGGTTAGAGGCAGGGCTTGCTAAGTTTCGATGGGGGGTGGGTTTTGGGGCGTTCCTCGGAGAAGAGTTTTTGGAAGAGGGTTGCACACGTGTTTTCTTGCCTCGCTTCTCTGCACGTGCAGGGGCGCCCCCCCGCCCGCCCCGGGCTGAGCTGTGCGGCAGTGCTGCCGCCGTGTGGGCACAGAGCGGTACTGCAGCTGTGCGCCGAGGCGGGCGGGGCCGGGCCGAGCGGGGGCCGAGCAGGGCCGAGCCGATCCGAAGCGGAGGGGGCCGAACCGAGCCGAAGTGGGACGGAAAGAGCCGAGCCGAAGCAGGACGGAAAGAGCCGAGCCGAGCCGAGCAGCGTCGGGCCCCCCCCCACTCCGGAGCCGGCCGGGAGGACCCCGGCAGAGGCGTTCACTCCAATGCCTGCCGCCGCAGGTGCGGCCGCCGCCCAGCTACGGAGCCGCTGCGCCCCGCCGCCATCGTCCTCGCCCCGGGAAAGGCGGCGGACAATCGGGCGGAGTGCTCGGAGTCGGTCGGCGTCGGCAGGTTTTTCGTTCAGGCAAGTAAGTTAGACAGACGCGTTGAGAGCAGCGGGGGCCTTAGTCTTGCCTCAACAAAGATGGCCGCACAGCCGGAAGTGGCTTCAGCCACAACAAAGATGGCGGCGAGGAAGGGCGGAAGTGACGTCACGCCACGCACAAGATGGCTGCCCGATCGAGGCTGCCTTGACCTCCCAAGGATGGCGGCCAAAAAGGCGGGAAAATGGAAGGACCCCGGGCGGTGGGTGCGTGCGATTTACTGCCTGACAAACACCCCGGCGCCGACGCCGCTCCGGCGCAATTTTCCGCGGCTTTTCCGGCCGTGCGGACACGGGCTGTGCGCTCGGCGGCGCCGGGGCCGGGCGCCAGCAGGTCGGGCGCCGACAGGCAGCGGTGAAGACGCCTCTCTCTGCCGGGGTCCTTGCCGCGGCCGCGTTCTGGGGCTTCTGGCACTCGCGACGACCCGTACCTCGCCGCCGCTGCTCTCGCTCCGTTCTCTCCCCCTCGGCCCCCCCCCGTGAAATGGCGGAAACCCCAATGGCATCGGGACCCAACGGTCGCTCCCCGGCCCCGGGACCGAAGCAGCCCGAGGAGGCGGCTGCTCTGTGTGTCGGAACGGTGAGAGCGGGGGCCGGGGCTGGGGCAGCTTATCAACCGAGTATATATTTGTAAGTATAAAGATGATCAAAATAGATATTAAAAAATATTGAAGAAAAAGGGGCTGCTTGGTTTTTATTTAGTTAGAGGCAGGGCTTTTAGATAAATAGGAAAAATACAAATAAATAAAATATTGAAAGAATGAATATATAAAGAAAAATATATACAAATCTATATATCTATAAATATATAGAGAAAAAAATATATATATATATGTAGGCGTAAAAATAAGTAATAGAAATATATACATATATGTTGATTTATAATCTATAATATGATTTCTGTACGTATAGATGGCAATATGATATCTTTTAGGATATGTTATGTGTTTTGTATATCAAGAAGGTATATAAATATGATAAAAAATATATATTAAAATATTTTTAAATACCGTTTAAGATAAAGGGACTGTTTGGTTTTTATTAGGTTAGCTTCGGGGCTTTTAAATAAATACAACAAAAATAAAAACATAGAAATGTATATTAAGTATATAAAGATATAGACGTATGTGCAACCAGAAAAGTAAAGAAATAGAAGTAATGCCAATATATACAAACAGATTTATATTTAATAGATATGTTATATATATTGATTTTATATATGTATTATATACATAATGAATATATATCATTAAAATGTATGGAATATATTTAATATATAATAACATACGTATACACGTTAAAATAATATATTTTGATACTTTATATATTGCTTGTCATATATAAATGAATATAGTATATAAATTTAAACATGTGTGGTGGAAATAGATGTTAATTTGTATTTTTTTTTTATTTTCATTGTTTTGGTATGTTTCTGGGAGGCAATCCTCCCCTTGCAGCTGCTGACAGCACGGAAAAGCTGTGTGCTTCGTGGTGTCTATTGCCCAGCTGGCAACGATTCCCTTGTGTTTGGTGCATTAAGTCACACCCAGCTGTGTGGGATGGCAGGTGAGCACATTGCCCGACCCTTTTAGCTTTTCTGGCTCAGGCACAACTTCCTTTCCTTTTGGATATGGAAAACAGGGAAGAGAGGGTAGTGTGACATTAGCACTAATTTCTAGCAGATTTTTAACTGCCCCTGATGCTCGTTCATCTTTGCAGTGTGGGTTTTCATGCTGACAAATCCTCTGCTTTGCCTTCTGCTCACAGTCAGCTGGGCCCTTTATTGAACAGATTTATCTGCTACAAGGCTACGCAGAAGGATGGAAAGGAGGAACACAGGGGGGAAAAAAAATAGATTCAAGGCATAGAGAAGGTAGCCGGTTTATTTGTATGACATGTAGCTTTTTTAGGATGTTTTGTTCTTTATATGGCGTTAATTTCAAAGAGAAGCCTGTGAACTTTGTGTTCCCCTTTTGGGGCTGGTTCTGGGGTAAGGGGGAAACACGAGGCCTAAGCACCTCTGGCTTATCTGTCCAAGGATCTGCCTCAGTTGTGGCTCCCATCCTTCTGAAGGACTCTTCAGCGCAGTGAGTTACCTTCTATAACTATTCATTGTTGTATTGTTGTTGTGAGACCTCATTGCTGGGTGAGAGGACCAGGGGAAATGAAAGGCTGTATGCCACTGTTACTTCATCACTGAATTCTTGCACTCTGTTAAAATCAAAACAAAAGGGATTTACACTGTCAGAAACATTTAACTGTAAGTTAAGGTAAAGGTCACAGTGCTAAAACCTAAGAGCAGATAGGGTTGAGCTCCTTTGTCTTCCCTCTCCGGCAGCTTTTGTGACTCCTGCCTCCAAGGTATCATCAGCTATCCCCTGGATCTTGCAGTGGAAGAGATGCTGAACCACCAGCTGTTCCATATTCTACACCATGTGTCTTTTTACCATGCTCCTCTGAGAAGCATCTCTCCCGTCTCTGTTTCTTTGCAGACCAGAAGGGATAAACTGGGATTCCTTTGTTCTTTTGCCTGTTAATAAAAAGGCCGCTTGTGGCTGTGTGCAGTGGCAACTGCATCACAGAATCTTAGAGGTGATTATTCACAGGTTAAGGAAATAATTCCTTTTTTTGTCACTGCTGCACTGAATTTCATAGGCGTGTCTGTGGCTTGATGCCTAAGATATTTAAAGCAGGTTTTATTCTTACAGGGGTTTTGCACACTAAAGTGTCTGCCCAGGTTTTGTTTCCAAAAGTGAGGTATAGTGCTGGGTGTTTAATTTGGTATGTTACTTGTTCTGTTGTGTAAATAACTGCAGCTCCCTCCCTGTGCCTGTGTATTGCAGGGGCAGGCGAGCGCTGGTTATAAAGGTGGTGATAATTAGGAAACAAGGCCTCCATTCTTGGTCTCAGGCTGTTTCAAATGGGGAGGGATCAGTGTCCTGACTTCTCTCCCTCAGAGGCAGGGTTCCTAGACGAGGTGACCCAGGACAGCTTCGTGCTGGGCCCGGGCTACGACCGCCCCTACCAGCTGGAGCCCGCGGTGAGGGAGCCCAAGAGCATCCAGCTGTACCAGCACCTCAACCTCAAGAGCTGCATCTGGACCTTCGACGCTTATTACGACATGACCGAGTTAACTGATGTCTGTGGGGGCTCTGTCACCGCTGACTTCCAGGTGAGAGGCCCATCCAGAGCTCTCCAGGTATCCCAGATCTCTCTCAGTTCTCAGGCACAGCTCTGCCGTGTGTGGAGCTGCTGCTCTGCCCTGCACAGGTGGAGCGTGGCTTTCCCCCCACCCTCACCTGGAAGAAAACAGTGCTGTGTGCATTTATTTCATTTATTTTCCATTTCATTCATTTTCCATTTATTTTATTCTCTAAATCTTCAGAGTGCCAGGAAAATACTGGTTTCTTTTAATGTAGGGCCGTACTGGAAATACAAAACGTTCTCAGCTGGGCTCCCTTTTATAAGTTTGACTGTGTTCTCGGCCAATAGAAATGAGCAGAGGCGGCTCAGGCCATGCTCCACAACATGGGATATTTTGGCTCATTCCCTAATTAAGAGACCAGAAGCCAAAAATGTTCCTCTAGAAACGAGTGGCTTTCCCTGTTTGGGGTGTCTCACTGTCCTCTCCTGGCTGCGTTATCCACGTGCAGCCCACTCCATCTCCCCCAGGCTCTCCCATTAAATTGCTTGGACCAGCATCATCTCTCTTAATTCCTGCCAGCCTGGAACTAGTTCCTGAAGTTTCCTTTTATAGCTCCAATTGTTTGCACAAACCCAGAGGAGCCGCCTGGCCGGAGAAACTGCCCAGTGGAGCATGTGGAGCCTGGCCCCAGCCAGGCTGGAACATCTCCCCGAATTCTCCAGGGCCTGCAAAGTACAGCTGCACTCTGCAGATAATAAATGGAGAGCTCTGGGAGGCCTGAGCAAGCAGAATTGCTCATTTTTAATTCACAGCCTTGGAAATCAGGGGGGTTTTGAGGTGAAATTGTGCCCAGAGTTCCTTTGTCCCATGGTCCCAGGGAGCCTTAGCACTGCCCCCGCATTACAACGCCGGTTTGTCTGAGGTACCTGCACGTAAAGAACGTCCAGAGTCACCTCTGACTTCACTGCAAGGCGCATAACCCCCTTTCTGGGGTTTTATTGCCAGGCAAGGGACTCTGCTCAGTCCTTCCTGACAGTCCACGTCCCTCTCTACGTGTCCTACATCTGTGTGACGGCACCGAGGGGCTGGGCTTCCCCGGAGCACCGCAGCGAGATGGAGTTCTCCTTCTTCTACGACACCGTTCTCTGGAGGACAGGTGAGCCTGAGGCGCTCCAAGGGCTATGGAAGAAGTGGTTCCTTCATGTTTTCCCCTTAGCTCCTGCACTGCCCCCAGAGTCCTGAGGGAGCGGGGAACTCGGAATATTGCCTTCCTCTGTGCTTGCGGGGGGCTTAGGCAGCCGGTGGCTGACGGAGGGAGCGTGCAGCTGGCTCACTGGAGGCTGATCCCAGCTGAACCCTGCCTTGTGGAGGTGTCCCAAGCGCTTCTGGGGCTGGCAGAGCCCAGCAGAGGAGAGCGAGGGTGCTGTGTGGGCTTCCAGTGGCGCTTGCTGTCCTTGCAGGGATCCAGACGGACAGCGCGCTCTCGGCCTGCCTGCAGATAATCCCCATCTACATCCGCGAGGACGGCCGGCCGGTCATCGAGTTCAAGACGCAGGCCAAGTTCAGAGGTGAGGGCAGCGATCCTGGCAGGGACACAGAGCAGGGTCACACAGAGCTCTGCTCTGACGGCACAGGCAGCGGAACGAGTCCCCGTCCCCGCCGGGAGCCCCTCTGCCCCTGCGAGGTGGGGCCTCTCCGCGCTCTGCCTCCCGTCACCTCCTTGTCCTCCCCCAGGGCTGTTTGTCATGGAGCACCACAGCCTGCCAGGTGTCAGGTCCTCTTTGGTAACTCCAGAGCACCTGGGAGGCATCGAATTTGCCCTGCAGCTGCTGTGGAGCGCTCAGACTTTTGATTCTCCCTACCAGCTCTGGAGAGCAACCAGCTCCTACAACAGGTGAGGGCTGGGGGTGCAGTCCCCTCCAGCAGCTTCCCCCACAGCACCACGTTCTCCCTGGCACCCCTCCAGCAGCCACGCCAGCAATAGCACGGAATGCTCAGGAGCTTGGTCAGAGCTGGAGCACCGTTGTACTGCGAGAAAAATCAGCTCAGCCTCTTGGAAAGGAATGTTTCCAGCAGTGCGGCCTGTGGATAGACTGATCCCAGAGTCACACTTGTCCCTCGGGGACTGCTGGATGACATTGCTGGGGCAAGGGAGAGGTGCTGCCCTGGGTGAAGGGCTTTGAGCTGTGCTTGGTGGCTGCAGGGTCTTCTGTCTGTTCCCAGGAAGGATTACTCTGGAGGATACACCATCTTCCTGATGCCCTGCACGGTGCAGCTCACGCCGCCGTGGGCAGAGCCTGGAGCCAAGCCCCTGCCCTGCCCTGCCCGGCTCACGCTCCCGAGCGGTAAGAGGGCAGGAGGGCAGGCTCGGCCCCTTTGGGGTGCACACCCGTCCAAACCTCATCTCCCCTTTGTTTCCTTCCTTGTCCCAGTTGCAGGTTTTTGATCCCGATCGCCTTCCGGCAGACAAACCGCCCACTTCCAGTTGTTTACTCCCTGAACACAGAGTTTCAGCTCTGTAACAACGAGAAGGTTTTTCTAATGGACCCCACCAAATCGGAAAGGTCTCTGGCAGAAATGGATTACAAGGGGGCTTTATCCAAGGGTAGGATTTACCTCTCCTCTTCTGCCTGTGCCCAGCATTTCTGCTTTCACAGCTTCCATTCCCTGGAGAGGAAAGGGCAGAACCCACGTGTAGCTTTGCCTCTTCTACAGCAGTAATTGACATCTTACAGCCCTGTGAAAGAACAGCGTGCTCTGGCACCGCGTTTTGTCACTCCCACACACCGAGCCCTTCCCAAACAACCCCAACCCTTCTGAACACGGACACTTGGCTCTGGCAGCGTTTTCCTGCTTGGGAAATTTCACCTGCCCCTCTTTGTCCCGACCTCCCCCCGGGCAGATCCTGTACCGGCGCGTGCTCTGGCCCCCCCGAACAAAACCTCAACGCCGCTTACAAGCTGCAGCTGGAGAAGGTCTACCTGTGCACAGGCAGGGCTGGCCACGTGCCCCTCTTCGACCCCACGGGCACCGTCTACAACCAGGGGCCCCAGTACGGCTGCATCCAGCCCCACAAGTACCTGAAGCACCGATTCCTCCTCCTGGTGAGTGCTCTGCTCCTGCTTCTTCCCGTTTGGGATTTGCTCTGGCAACCGGCAGGCGGTGGCTGCAAAGGGATGAGGAAGGGAGCCCGTGGGGGATGTTTTGTGCTGCTGCTGCTGCTGCTGCTGCCAGCTGTGAACACCAGATCAGTTTTCCCCCACCCTTTGAGTGTGTTCCTCAATCGGTGCCCACGTGTACGTGTGGAGATGGGGCATTCGGACTAGATCCCTGACACAGGTGTTTGGTGGGGCTCTGGCTTCCAGCCTCCCTTGGGAAAGCAGACAGCATCCCTCACCACACTTCTCTGACTTTCCAGCACCGAAACCAGACAGAAGTGACGGGTAAGTATTTCCACGCTGTGCCTTTTGACTCTGCCCACTTTGCTTCCCAGCTGTCCGAGTTCCACTCGGTGAGCAGCATGCCCGGAGTTGATGGATTTACTCTCAAGGTGGATGCTCTCTACCAGGTATGGAGTACCCAGTGCTTTTGGTAGCCCAAAATGGACTCCTCTGTCCAGGACCTCCCGAACACTTGGTGAATTGTAGACTCTGGGCCTTCACACTTCACCTCTGATACAAGAAATGAAGATGAGGATGTTAGTCCCGTAATTTCATTTTTTTTTTCCCCTGAGGCACTCATGAGAAAGCTCTTTAAAAACACTTTATTCGTGTTCCTGAAGGAATTAATGCCATTGCAAAGGCAGGACACCTCGCTGGGTGGTGCGTGCTCCCGAGGAGCTCCCCTTGAACAGCGAGGTGGAGCTGCCCCGGGGCGCCCCGAAGGCGGCGGGCGGCCGCTGCTGCACCGTCAGGAACCTTCATCCACCGAGGGACAGCGGCGGCCTCTGCAAGGGCCAGGGCCAGGGAAGTGAAGCAGGTGCACTTGCAAGTCATACGGGTATTTTTTTAGTCTGGTGAGGAGGGGCAGCTGTCAATTCCCCCTGCTCCCGTCTTAGCGACTGCACCGCCGCCCTTCCTCCGTGCTGCTCCAGCTCTCCCGGGCTTAACTGGGCAGGGTGGCGAAGGCATCTGCCACCCCCGTGAGCCAGCCGAGGAGCAGCCGGGTTCCTCGTTGGCCTCCGGAAGAGAGTAAAGCTAAAATACAAAACCCGCTGTGATCGGGGTGTCCCTTCTTGCGCCGCCCCGCCGGTCTCCCTCATTCCCCTGGGGCGCGGCGGGCCGGAGCCCCACGGAGCTGCTGCGCCGGGGAAGGGAAGGAGGGAGACGCGGGCGCCCAGCTCGGCTCGGGCCCCGCCGCGGCCTCGGGGCCGGCGGAGCGGGGGGCCCGGGCCGGGAGCGCTCCGGGGCTGCGGGACCGGCCGGGCCCAGGCGGGGGCGCCGCGTCCGAACCGGGACCCGCAGCGCTCCCGCAGCCGGCGCCGCCCTCCCGCCGCGATGCCGAGCCCGGGACCGAGCCCGATCCGCCCCACGGGGGAGAGGCGGCACCGCCCGGGACCGCAGGGCGGACACCCGCAGGACCCGAACCCCCGCATCCCGGCTCCGGCTGTGGGCTCCGTCACCCGCTTTCGGTCAGCCCCGTCCCGGCATCGCGGCAGGAGGGGGGAGTCGAGTCCCGGCGAGGGAGTGCCCAGTCCCCCCGGCCTTGTCTCAACCCCAATCCGGCCGTGCTCCGCCGCCCCCGAGACCCGCCACCCGGGGCCGGCCGGGGGAGAGGCGGCACCGCTCCGCCGGCGGACACCGGCAGGACTCTGCCCCGCGGCAGACCCCGTCCCGAGCCGCGGCCCCGCCGCAGCGCGCAGGGCTCGGAGCGGAGCCCGCCGGGAGCAGCCCCCGGGCCGGGGCTCGCCCGGCGCCGAGCGAGAGTCCCGGGCCGGCGGCACGGGGGGCGGGGCCGCATGAGGAGCGGGGCCACGGGGCACAGCCCGAGCGCGCCTGGGAACTGCCGAGGGGTCCCGGGCGGCGCCGCCTCTCCGTCATCGAGGCGGCATCGGCCTCGGGTCCGGGATCGGTTCCGGGTCCGGGATGGCGGCGGCGATTCCCGCCGCGGAGCCCCCGTGTGGGCCCGGGACCCCGCAGGGCGCCCTCTGGCGGACGCGGAGCGCCCGGTGCGAGCGCGCCGCCCCCGGCGGCCCCGGGACAGCGGCACGAGGGGGGCGAGGCCAAGGAGGGGCGGGGCCGGCTCAGGGGCGGGGGCACGGAGCGCGTGCGCAGCTCGGGACAGCAGAGCGCGTGCGCGGCGCGGGGCCGCCTCAGGTGTGCGGGGCGGGGCCGGCACAGGTGCGAGGGGGGGGGACCGAGGCCACTTAAACACCGGAAGGGCGGCGGCCGCCATTTTCTCCGGGAGGAGCCGGCTGCGGCCGCTCCGGTGAGGCGCTTCTCTCTTTTCTGCTTTTATCTCTCCATTCTGCTTTTATCTCTCCTTCCTGCTTTTATCTCTTCTCTCTGTCTCTTCTCTCTCCTCTGCTTTTATCTCTCCTCTCTGCTTCTTTCTCCTCTCCGCTTTTATCTTTCCTCTCCGCTTTTATCTTTCCTCTCTGCTTTTACCTCTCCGCTTTTATCTCTCCTTTCTCTGCTTCTTTCTCCTCTCTGCTTCTTTCTCCTCTCTGCTTTTATCTCCTCTCTGCTTTTCTCTTCTTTCTGCTTTTCTCTCCTCTCCGTTTCTCTCCTTTCTCTGCTTTTATCTTTCCTTTCTCTGTTTTTCTCTCTCCTTTCTGCTTTTATCTCTCCTTTCTCAGCTTCTCTCCCCTCTCTCCTTCTCTGTTTTTCTCTCTCCTCTCTGCATTTGTCTCTCTCCTCTGCTTTTATCTCTCCTTTCTGCTTTTATCTCTCCATTCTGCTTTTATCTCTTCTCTCTATCTCTTCTCTCCACTCTGCTTTTATCTCTCCACTCTGCTTTTATCTCTCCTCTCTGTTTTTATCTCTTCTCTCTCTCTCTTCTCTCTCCTCTGCTTTTATCTCTCCTTTCTCTGCTTCTTTCTCCTTTCTGCTTTTATCTCTCCTCTCTGCTTTTATCTCTTCTCTCTATCTCTTCTCTCTCCTCTGCTTTTATATCTCCTTTCTCTGCTTCTTTCTCCTCTCTGCTTTTATCTCTACTTTCTCTGCTTTTATATCTCCTTTCTGCTTTTATCTCTCCTTTCTCTGCTTTTATATCTCCTTTCTGCTTTTATCTCTCCTTTCTCAGCTTCTCTCCCCTCTCTCCTTCTCTGTTTTTCTCTCTCCTCTCTGCTTTTATCTCTCCTTTCTGTTTTTCTCTCCTCTCCTTCTCTCTCCCGTCTCCTTCTCTCCCCTCTCTGCTGTTCTCCCCCGTCTCCCCTCGCACCGCCCGCCCCCCCCTGCCCCCGCCTCTGTTCCTGCTCTGTTCCCTTACAAACCCTGACTCCTGTCTCTGTTCTTCCTTCTCCTTCTCCCTCCATCCTCCCGCCCGTCCCGACCCTGCAGCCTCCCGTTATCCTCGCCTGTGCCCGCTCTTACCCTCCCTGTCCCCCTTCTCCTTCCTCTCTCGTCCTTATCCTTTCCCTCTCTTCCTCATCCTCCTTCTCTCTTCCTCACCCTCCTTCTCTCATCCTTATCCTCCTTCTCTCGTCCTTATCCTTTCCCTCTCTTCCTCATCCTCCTCCTCTCTTCCTCACCCTCCTTCTCTCGTCCTTATCCTTTCACTCTCTTCCTCATCCTCCTTCTCTCGTCCTTATCCTTTCCCTCTCTCCCTCATCCTCCTTCTCTCTTCCTTTTCATCCTTCTCTCGTCCTTATCCTTTCCCTCTCTTCCTCATCCTCCTTCTCTCTTCCTCACCCTCCTTCTCTCGTCCTTATCCTTTCCCTCTCTTCCTCACCCTCCTTCTCTCGTCCTTATCCTTTCCCTCTCTTCCTCATCCTCCTTCTCTCGTCCTTATCCTTTCCCTCTCTTCCTCATCCTCCTTCTCTCGTCCTTATCCTTTCCCTCTCTTCCTCATCCTCCTTCTCTCGTCCTTATCCTTTCCCTCTCTTCCTTATCCTTTCCCTCTCTTCCTCATCCTTTCCCTCTCTCGTCCTTATCCTCCTTCTCTCTGTCCCTTTCTGTCTTCCCCCGCAGCCGCGGGGCTCGGGGCGCCGGATAATAAAGCCCCGAGGGCCGGAGCCGGCGCCCCCGGCGGGAATCCCCTCACGGGGCCGGAGCCCGCGGTGCGGGTCCCCCCACGCACAACACGGCCCCACACTGCCGGGTGTCCCCACATCACACTGGGGGCTCCCGGGGGGCTTAGGGTGGGCCCCCTCCTCCGGAGGGGTCTGGGGTGGGGTAGCGAGGGTTGGGGGGCTGCGGGGGGGATTGGGATGGGGGGGTTTGGGAAGGGCCCCCTCGTTAGGAGGGGGTCCTGGGGTGGGTGGGGGGGGGGGTTTGGGAAGGGCCCCCTCGTTAGGAGGGGGTCCTGGGGTGGGTGGGGGGGGGGGTTTGGGAAGGGCCCCCTCGTTAGGAGGGGGTCCCGGGTGGGGGGGGGAGGGTTAGGGGGGGTTTAGCGTGGGCCCCCTCCTCTGGAGGGGGTCCTGGGGGGGGTGGGGGGGGGGTTTGGGAAGGGCCCCCTCGTTAGGAGGGGGTCCCGGGTGGGGGGTGGGTTAGGGAGGGCCCCCTCCGGAGGAGGGGGTCCCGGGGAGGGGCGGGGGGCGGGGCCCCCTCCGGAGGGGGGGGCCCGGGGTGGGGGGGGGCTGGGGGGCTCCGCCCCCTAAGCCCCTCCCACTTCGGGCCCTCCCCTCCGGAGGGGGCTCCGCCACCCGGCCCCTCCCCAGGACCCCCTCCTCCGGACCGGGGCCCGGGGGGGGAGGGGGGGCGGGGTGGGTGGGGGGGGCAGCAGGAGGGGTCACGTCACTCTGCACCACAATCGCACATTTGTGTCAAACGACGGCACTCCCCCTCCTATTCCCCCCCACCCCGCCCCCCCTCCCCCCCCGGGCCCCGGTCCGGAGGAGGGGGTCCCGGGGAGGGGCCGGGTGGCGGAGCCCCCTCCGGAGGGGAGGGCCTGAAGTGGGAGGGGCTTAGGGGGCGGAGCCCCCCAGCCCCCCCACCCCGGGCCCCCCCCTCCGGAGGGGGCCCCGCCCCCCGCCCCTCCCCGGGACCCCCTCCTCCGGAGGGGGCCCTCCCTAACCCACCCCCCACCCGGGACCCCCTCCTAACGAGGGGGCCCTTCCCAAACCCCCCCCCCAACCCACCCCGGGACCCCCTCCTAACGAGGGGGCCCTTCCCAAACCCCCACCCCACACCCCCCAGGACCCCCTCCAGAGGAGGGGGCCCACCCTAAACCCCCCCTAACCCTCCCCCCCCACCCGGGACCCCCTCCTAACGAGGGGGCCCTTCCCAAACCCCCCCATCCCAATCCCCCCCGCAGCCCCCCAACCCTCGCTACCCCACCCCAGACCCCTCCGGAGGAGGGGGCCCACCCTAAGCCCCCCGGGAGCCCCCAGTGTGATGTGGGGACACCCGGCAGTGTGGGGCCGTGTTGTGCGTGGGGGGACCCGCACCGCGGGCTCCGGCCCCGTGAGGGGATTCCCGCCGGGGGCGCCGGCTCCGGCCCTCGGGGCTTTATTATCCGGCGCCCCGAGCCCCGCGGCTGCG
The DNA here is from genome assembly GCF_971803275.1 of Cyanistes caeruleus. Lineage (NCBI taxonomy): Eukaryota > Metazoa > Chordata > Aves > Passeriformes > Paridae > Cyanistes > Cyanistes caeruleus. The sequence continues at coordinate 82,068,759 of NC_141732.1, forward strand.
GGGGAAGACAGAAAGGGACAGAGAGAAGGAGGATAAGGACGAGAGAGGGAAAGGATGAGGAAGAGAGGGAAAGGATAAGGAAGAGAGGGAAAGGATAAGGAAGAGAGGGAAAGGATAAGGACGAGAGAAGGAGGATGAGGAAGAGAGGGAAAGGATAAGGACGAGAGAAGGAGGATGAGGAAGAGAGGGAAAGGATAAGGACGAGAGAAAGAGGATAAGGACGAGAGAAGGAGGGTGAGGAAGAGAGAAGGAGGATGAGGAAGAGAGGGAAAGGATAAGGACGAGAGAAGGAGGATGAGGAAGAGAGGGAAAGGATAAGGACGAGAGAAGGAGGATGAGGAAGAGAGGGAAAGGATAAGGACGAGAGAAGGATGAAAAGGAAGAGAGGAGGAGGATGAGGAAGAGAGGGAAAGGATAAGGACGAGAGAAGGAGGATAAGGATGAGAGAAGGAGGGTGAGGAAGAGAGAAGGAGGATGAGGAAGAGAGGGAAAGGATAAGGACGAGAGAGGAAGGAGAAGGGGGACAGGGAGGGTAAGAGCGGGCACAGGCGAGGATAACGGGAGGCTGCAGGGTCGGGACGGGCGGGAGGATGGAGGGAGAAGGAGAAGGAAGAACAGAGACAGGAGTCAGGGTTTGTAAGGGAACAGAGCAGGAACAGAGGCGGGGGCAGGGGGGGGCGGGCGGTGCGAGGGGAGACGGGGGAGAACAGCAGAGAGGGGAGAGAAGGAGACGGGAGAGAGAAGGAGAGGAGAGAAAAACAGAAAGGAGAGATAAAAGCAGAGAGGAGAGAGAAAAACAGAGAAGGAGAGAGGGGAGAGAAGCTGAGAAAGGAGAGATAAAAGCAGAAAGGAGATATAAAAGCAGAGAAAGGAGAGATAAAAGCAGAAAGGAGATATAAAAGCAGAGAAAGTAGAGATAAAAGCAGAGAGGAGAAAGAAGCAGAGAAAGGAGATATAAAAGCAGAGGAGAGAGAAGAGATAGAGAGAAGAGATAAAAGCAGAGAGGAGAGATAAAAGCAGAAAGGAGAAAGAAGCAGAGAAAGGAGAGATAAAAGCAGAGGAGAGAGAAGAGAGAGAGAGAAGAGATAAAAACAGAGAGGAGAGATAAAAGCAGAGTGGAGAGATAAAAGCAGAGTGGAGAGAAGAGATAGAGAGAAGAGATAAAAGCAGAATGGAGAGATAAAAGCAGAAAGGAGAGATAAAAGCAGAGGAGAGAGACAAATGCAGAGAGGAGAGAGAAAAACAGAGAAGGAGAGAGGGGAGAGAAGCTGAGAAAGGAGAGATAAAAGCAGAAAGGAGAGAGAAAAACAGAGAAAGGAAAGATAAAAGCAGAGAAAGGAGAGAAACGGAGAGGAGAGAAAAGCAGAAAGAAGAGAAAAGCAGAGAGGAGATAAAAGCAGAGAGGAGAAAGAAGCAGAGAGGAGAAAGAAGCAGAGAAAGGAGAGATAAAAGCGGAGAGGTAAAAGCAGAGAGGAAAGATAAAAGCGGAGAGGAAAGATAAAAGCGGAGAGGAGAAAGAAGCAGAGAGGAGAGATAAAAGCAGAGGAGAGAGAAGAGACAGAGAGAAGAGATAAAAGCAGGAAGGAGAGATAAAAGCAGAATGGAGAGATAAAAGCAGAAAAGAGAGAAGCGCCTCACCGGAGCGGCCGCAGCCGGCTCCTCCCGGAGAAAATGGCGGCCGCCGCCCTTCCGGTGTTTAAGTGGCCTCGGTCCCCCCCCCTCGCACCTGTGCCGGCCCCGCCCCGCACACCTGAGGCGGCCCCGCGCCGCGCACGCGCTCTGCTGTCCCGAGCTGAGCACGCGCTCCGTGCCCTGAGCCGGCCCCGCCCCTCCTTGGCCTCGCCCCCCTCGTGCCGCTGTCCCGGGGCCGCCGGGGGCGGCGCGCTCGCACCGGGCGCTCCGCGTCCGCCAGAGGGCGCCCTGCGGGGTCCCGGGCCCACACGGGGGCTCCGCGGCGGGAATCGCCGCCGCCATCCCGGACCCGGAACCGATCCCGGACCCGAGGCCGATGCCGCCTCGATGACGGAGAGGCGGCGCCGCCCGGGACCCCTCGGCAGTTCCCAGGCGCGCTCGGGCTGTGCCCCGTGGCCCCGCTCCTCATGCGGCCCCGCCCCCCGTGCCGCCGGCCCGGGACTCTCGCTCGGCGCCGGGCGAGCCCCGGCCCGGGGGCTGCTCCCGGCGGGCTCCGCTCCGAGCCCTGCGCGCTGCGGCGGGGCCGCGGCTCGGGACGGGGTCTGCCGCGGGGCAGAGTCCTGCCGGTGTCCGCCGGCGGAGCGGTGCCGCCTCTCCCCCGGCCGGCCCCGGGTGGCGGGTCTCGGGGGCGGCGGAGCACGGCCGGATTGGGGTTGAGACAAGGCCGGGGGGACTGGGCACTCCCTCGCCGGGACTCGACTCCCCCCTCCTGCCGCGATGCCGGGACGGGGCTGACCGAAAGCGGGTGACGGAGCCCACAGCCGGAGCCGGGATGCGGGGGTTCGGGTCCTGCGGGTGTCCGCCCTGCGGTCCCGGGCGGTGCCGCCTCTCCCCCGTGGGGCGGATCGGGCTCGGTCCCGGGCTCGGCATCGCGGCGGGAGGGCGGCGCCGGCTGCGGGAGCGCTGCGGGTCCCGGTTCGGACGCGGCGCCCCCGCCTGGGCCCGGCCGGTCCCGCAGCCCCGGAGCGCTCCCGGCCCGAGCCCCCCGCTCCGCCGGCCCCGAGGCCGCGGCGGGGCCCGAGCCGAGCTGGGCGCCCGCGTCTCCCTCCTTCCCTTCCCCGGCGCAGCAGCTCCGTGGGGCTCCGGCCCGCCGCGCCCCAGGGGAATGAGGGAGACCGGCGGGGCGGCGCAAGAAGGGACACCCCGATCACAGCGGGTTTTGTATTTTAGCTTTACTCTCTTCCGGAGGCCAACGAGGAACCCGGCTGCTCCTCGGCTGGCTCACGGGGGTGGCAGATGCCTTCGCCACCCTGCCCAGTTAAGCCCGGGAGAGCTGGAGCAGCACGGAGGAAGGGCGGCGGTGCAGTCGCTAAGACGGGAGCAGGGGGAATTGACAGCTGCCCCTCCTCACCAGACTAAAAAAATACCCGTATGACTTGCAAGTGCACCTGCTTCACTTCCCTGGCCCTGGCCCTGGCAGAGGCCGCCGCTGTCCCTCGGTGGATGAAGGTTCCTGACGGTGCAGCAGCGGCCGCCCGCCGCCTTCGGGGCGCCCCGGGGCAGCTCCACCTCGCTGTTCAAGGGGAGCTCCTCGGGAGCACGCACCACCCAGCGAGGTGTCCTGCCTTTGCAATGGCATTAATTCCTTCAGGAACACGAATAAAGTGTTTTTAAAGAGCTTTCTCATGAGTGCCTCAGGGGAAAAAAAAAATGAAATTACGGGACTAACATCCTCATCTTCATTTCTTGTATCAGAGGTGAAGTGTGAAGGCCCAGAGTCTACAATTCACCAAGTGTTCGGGAGGTCCTGGACAGAGGAGTCCATTTTGGGCTACCAAAAGCACTGGGTACTCCATACCTGGTAGAGAGCATCCACCTTGAGAGTAAATCCATCAACTCCGGGCATGCTGCTCACCGAGTGGAACTCGGACAGCTGGGAAGCAAAGTGGGCAGAGTCAAAAGGCACAGCGTGGAAATACTTACCCGTCACTTCTGTCTGGTTTCGGTGCTGGAAAGTCAGAGAAGTGTGGTGAGGGATGCTGTCTGCTTTCCCAAGGGAGGCTGGAAGCCAGAGCCCCACCAAACACCTGTGTCAGGGATCTAGTCCGAATGCCCCATCTCCACACGTACACGTGGGCACCGATTGAGGAACACACTCAAAGGGTGGGGGAAAACTGATCTGGTGTTCACAGCTGGCAGCAGCAGCAGCAGCAGCAGCACAAAACATCCCCCACGGGCTCCCTTCCTCATCCCTTTGCAGCCACCGCCTGCCGGTTGCCAGAGCAAATCCCAAACGGGAAGAAGCAGGAGCAGAGCACTCACCAGGAGGAGGAATCGGTGCTTCAGGTACTTGTGGGGCTGGATGCAGCCGTACTGGGGCCCCTGGTTGTAGACGGTGCCCGTGGGGTCGAAGAGGGGCACGTGGCCAGCCCTGCCTGTGCACAGGTAGACCTTCTCCAGCTGCAGCTTGTAAGCGGCGTTGAGGTTTTGTTCGGGGGGCCAGAGCACGCGCCGGTACAGGATCTGCCCGGGGGGAGGTCGGGACAAAGAGGGGCAGGTGAAATTTCCCAAGCAGGAAAACGCTGCCAGAGCCAAGTGTCCGTGTTCAGAAGGGTTGGGGTTGTTTGGGAAGGGCTCGGTGTGTGGGAGTGACAAAACGCGGTGCCAGAGCACGCTGTTCTTTCACAGGGCTGTAAGATGTCAATTACTGCTGTAGAAGAGGCAAAGCTACACGTGGGTTCTGCCCTTTCCTCTCCAGGGAATGGAAGCTGTGAAAGCAGAAATGCTGGGCACAGGCAGAAGAGGAGAGGTAAATCCTACCCTTGGATAAAGCCCCCTTGTAATCCATTTCTGCCAGAGACCTTTCCGATTTGGTGGGGTCCATTAGAAAAACCTTCTCGTTGTTACAGAGCTGAAACTCTGTGTTCAGGGAGTAAACAACTGGAAGTGGGCGGTTTGTCTGCCGGAAGGCGATCGGGATCAAAAACCTGCAACTGGGACAAGGAAGGAAACAAAGGGGAGATGAGTTTGGACGGGTGTGCACCCCAAAGGGGCCGAGCCTGCCCTCCTGCCCTCTTACCGCTCGGGAGCGTGAGCCGGGCAGGGCAGGGCAGGGGCTTGGCTCCAGGCTCTGCCCACGGCGGCGTGAGCTGCACCGTGCAGGGCATCAGGAAGATGGTGTATCCTCCAGAGTAATCCTTCCTGGGAACAGACAGAAGACCCTGCAGCCACCAAGCACAGCTCAAAGCCCTTCACCCAGGGCAGCACCTCTCCCTTGCCCCAGCAATGTCATCCAGCAGTCCCCGAGGGACAAGTGTGACTCTGGGATCAGTCTATCCACAGGCCGCACTGCTGGAAACATTCCTTTCCAAGAGGCTGAGCTGATTTTTCTCGCAGTACAACGGTGCTCCAGCTCTGACCAAGCTCCTGAGCATTCCGTGCTATTGCTGGCGTGGCTGCTGGAGGGGTGCCAGGGAGAACGTGGTGCTGTGGGGGAAGCTGCTGGAGGGGACTGCACCCCCAGCCCTCACCTGTTGTAGGAGCTGGTTGCTCTCCAGAGCTGGTAGGGAGAATCAAAAGTCTGAGCGCTCCACAGCAGCTGCAGGGCAAATTCGATGCCTCCCAGGTGCTCTGGAGTTACCAAAGAGGACCTGACACCTGGCAGGCTGTGGTGCTCCATGACAAACAGCCCTGGGGGAGGACAAGGAGGTGACGGGAGGCAGAGCGCGGAGAGGCCCCACCTCGCAGGGGCAGAGGGGCTCCCGGCGGGGACGGGGACTCGTTCCGCTGCCTGTGCCGTCAGAGCAGAGCTCTGTGTGACCCTGCTCTGTGTCCCTGCCAGGATCGCTGCCCTCACCTCTGAACTTGGCCTGCGTCTTGAACTCGATGACCGGCCGGCCGTCCTCGCGGATGTAGATGGGGATTATCTGCAGGCAGGCCGAGAGCGCGCTGTCCGTCTGGATCCCTGCAAGGACAGCAAGCGCCACTGGGAGCCCACACAGCACCCTCGCTCTCCTCTGCTGGGCTCTGCCAGCCCCAGAAGCGCTTGGGACACCTCCACAAGGCAGGGTTCAGCTGGGATCAGCCTCCAGTGAGCCAGCTGCACGCTCCCTCCGTCAGCCACCGGCTGCCTAAGCCCCCCGCAAGCACAGAGGAAGGCAATATTCCGAGTTCCCCGCTCCCTCAGGACTCTGGGGGCAGTGCAGGAGCTAAGGGGAAAACATGAAGGAACCACTTCTTCCATAGCCCTTGGAGCGCCTCAGGCTCACCTGTCCTCCAGAGAACGGTGTCGTAGAAGAAGGAGAACTCCATCTCGCTGCGGTGCTCCGGGGAAGCCCAGCCCCTCGGTGCCGTCACACAGATGTAGGACACGTAGAGAGGGACGTGGACTGTCAGGAAGGACTGAGCAGAGTCCCTTGCCTGGCAATAAAACCCCAGAAAGGGGGTTATGCGCCTTGCAGTGAAGTCAGAGGTGACTCTGGACGTTCTTTACGTGCAGGTACCTCAGACAAACCGGCGTTGTAATGCGGGGGCAGTGCTAAGGCTCCCTGGGACCATGGGACAAAGGAACTCTGGGCACAATTTCACCTCAAAACCCCCCTGATTTCCAAGGCTGTGAATTAAAAATGAGCAATTCTGCTTGCTCAGGCCTCCCAGAGCTCTCCATTTATTATCTGCAGAGTGCAGCTGTACTTTGCAGGCCCTGGAGAATTCGGGGAGATGTTCCAGCCTGGCTGGGGCCAGGCTCCACATGCTCCACTGGGCAGTTTCTCCGGCCAGGCGGCTCCTCTGGGTTTGTGCAAACAATTGGAGCTATAAAAGGAAACTTCATGAACTAGTTCCAGGCTGGCAGGAATTAAGAGAGATGATGCTGGTCCAAGCAATTTAATGGGAGAGCCTGGGGGAGATGGAGTGGGCTGCACGTGGATAACGCAGCCAGGAGAGGACAGTGAGACACCCCAAACAGGGAAAGCCACTCGTTTCTAGAGGAACATTTTTGGCTTCTGGTCTCTTAATTAGGGAATGAGCCAAAATATCCCATGTTGTGGAGCATGGCCTGAGCCGCCTCTGCTCATTTCTATTGGCCGAGAACACAGTCAAACTTATAAAAGGGAGCCCAGCTGAGAACGTTTTGTATTTCCAGTACGGCCCTACATTAAAAGAAACCAGTATTTTCCTGGCACTCTGAAGATTTAGAGAATAAAATAAATGGAAAATGAATGAAATGGAAAATAAATGAAATAAATGAAAAGCACCCAGGCCTCCCAGCTAGTCCCAAATCCAATGAGATTTTTAGGCCAGAATCTCCGCAGCCCCACCGGTGCCTCCCCGCCCGCGTACCCTGTGGTTGACGCTGGTGAAGGGCGTGTTGTCCGTGATGGTCTCGAAAGGCCAGCGGGCTTCCGTTCCCGTCCGTGGGGGCGGCCACTTCCCAGCTGAACTGTATGGAAGACTGGTTGATCCCGGCCTCGCCGCAGCGCTCCTTCATCAGGGCGTACTTGGGGACGTGAAGGTCACAGGGAGTGACACAGACGAGGGGGTAGCCTGGGGAGGGGGATTTCTTCGCACCCTCCTTGGTCACTTCTTCCACGCGGTCGTAGTGACCAGCCACGGTGACCACCTGTGGGAAACCAGAGGGCAGCACTCAGCTGGAGCCGAGGGAAAGGGTGGAAAAAGCCATCCACGCCTCCCACGTTGCCACGGCAGCCCCACTTTCTATTTCCCAAATCCCACTGCGGTTTCCACTCTGTGCTTGAAGGGCACCAACTCACATCCACTCACCACGGGAGGTGCTGGGAGAATCGGGCTCCCCGCTGCCTCCTGATCCAAAATAGTCACTGTGGCAGTGCTGCTGTCTCCTAGAACTGCTTCCACAGGATCATCTGGGCCCAGCACCAGAGAAAAGGACTCGTGCCACTCCCGGTCTTCGTTGGACATGATCTCCACCTTAAACATGATGTGGGCCACGCCTGAGGGAGCGAGTACAAGAAAAACAGAGAGAAGTGGATTCATCACCAGAGACTGCTCTGAAGTTCTCATCCGGACCCTGCTCCCAGCTGTGACCACGGAGACATTAGGATAAAATACGCATTATAAATTTTATTTCCACTCATTGCTGCTAATAATTTACCCAGAGGAGCCCACTATAAACATAAAACTCCAGCTATGACAACTGATCCAATCGATCCGGTGATAGATTTACTAGCAGATGCCATCTGAGGATTAATAGCGACTGTCTTGTAGTAGCTGCCTGAAGGAAAAATCTGGGATGCAAAGCACATTCCCATCCCTCGTCTTCCTCACACCAGTGTGCAGAGCCATTTGGTGAGGGCTTCTTGGTCCAGCAACGTGGTCTGAGGTGTTCACAGGCCTATGTTCCTTCAGGAGGACTTGACTCTGCCAAGTGCCAGCGCTTCCTCCTCTGCTCTGATCAGCCTTCCTTTAAACACATCAGCTAATTTTGAGTAACAACATTACAGCAAACTTCATGCTTTTCCAGTGGCTTTTCCCAAACCTCCTGGAAGTCCCTGGCGCGCACAAAACGTCCCTGGTCGCATCCCCACCTCAGACCCTCCCCGCCAGGCCCCTTCACCTGGGCTGAACTTGAGCATCCAACTCTTGGGGTAGTAATCCACGCCGGCCTGTGCCGAGCCGTCGCGGGCGCTGCAGCGCACCTTGGACGTTCTGTTCTGGTCACCTCTGCGGATCACCGGGATGTTCAGCACAGCCACTCCCTCCGGGCCCGGCGGCTCCCGGCACCTGGTACGCGGCCTCTTCGAACTCGATGCTGGGGGCTGCAGGCACAGCAGGGAGGGGAAAAGCTCCGGGTTTGCACCCCTGACTGGCTCAGCTCAGCTCCTTTCAGACTCGTCTACACGCCTTCGGAGCGAGGGGCTCCTCAAAGCAGGGGCCAAAAAGGCTTGGGTGTGACTTAGGGCAGAACTTAACGAGGGCATTGGGTTACAGAGGATGGCAAATGATTCTCCCATCCCTGGCATCCCTCTTCTCCCCCCACAGATCTCTCCAGGCTGTGATGCTGTGGAGGGAGAGGAACATCTCCCAGGGGAAGCACAGCAACTTCCAGCAATGGAAACAGGAGAGGTGGTGCGTCTGAGCTCTCTTAGCCAAGCCCTCCCTTCAGCCCAGCACAGGGCTGTGACCACGGCACCGAAGGCATTCACTGCAGCCCTGGGACTGTGCCGACTCCCTGGGAAGCAGCAGGACATCCTTGCAGAGCAGCCTCACTCACCATCTTCCTCATTGGTGACAGTTACGGTTGCCACGTCCATCTTCCCAACCCGAGCTCCGCTCCAATGGTTTCCAAGGGGGCTACTCAGATAGACCTGGAACTGCTCTTCTGGTTCGAAGGCAGAGTCATCACTGATGTGGACGCTGCAGTTCTTCACCTACAGCCAAGTGAAGAGGAGAAAGCAGCGCACACTGATACATCTGATAAAGCCCCGTAAAGGCCAGGCTGTGCCTCACTATCCAGGGTTGCTGTCCATCCTGGAAGAAACCCTTCTATTTTTAGGGCTGCTACTTCAGTGTGGACAAAGCACAGCCTGTTACAGGAGGAGACACATCAGCAAAGACATCTCTTTCCACAATCCCACAGCTCTCTGTAGAACAACCCTGAGTCCTCCTGATGCATCACATTTACATTTCATAACGTAACCAGTTTCAGCATGAAACGCACAGCCCCTTCAGAGTGGCTCACGCTGCTAGGACAAGAATCTGTGCCACCTGAAACCAGCCTGGACAACTCTGCCAGCTCCCTCTGACGACAGAGAGCCGAGGAGGAGACGTGAACCTCTCTCCCAGCACCGGTTCTTCGCTCCCCCACGAGGCAGGTCCAGCTCACCTTCTCCCCTTTGAAGAAGGTGACGCGAGACTCCTCTGCATCCCTCCTCTCCGCGAAGTCCTCCGTGACCTGCGCCGTCTGGCTCCGCGTGTAGCACCTGACGGAGGACTCGTAGCTCAGGTCCCCCGTGCGGAAGATGGGGATGTGCAGGGTCCCTTCCTTCTCCTTGGCCGTGTAGGTGTCCTTGGTGAACTGCATGCTGGGCACTGCAGAGGGGCAGAAACAGAGCCCAGCAGAGCTGAGGATCCTCAGGGAGCCAAGGGGCCAGAACAGAGCAGATAGAGCTGCCAGGGGTAACTTACCGTCTTGGAAAATGTCGTTAATGGCCACGACAGCCTGGAACGGCTTTGCCAGCTCGGCTCCGTAGGGGGAGCTGAGGTAAACAACAAATGTCTCCAGCCCTTCTATCACTGGGTACTGAGCATCGTCCAGGATTGTCAGGGGGCAGAACTGGGAGGAAAGTGGAATTCCTGCTGTTAGACGTATAAAGCTTTCATCCCTCTCAGCACTCACATCTGGCAGTCTAGTGTAAAGCCATTATGTCACTGGGTTTTCTGAATCCATTAATCAATGCAAAGAACGTTCTACGTGAATCCAGCTTATCATTTCAGAGAACAGGGCAGCCATCCTTATCATGGAAGAGGTGGCACGGCCAAATCTCTCCTGGCTGGAGTGCTGATGGGATGGGAGTCTGTGCTTAGCAGACTCATTAACAGTTCTCAAGTGGCCCAGCGAGGATATTCAAAACAAATGGTAGATATGCACAGAAACACAAGACAAGTGTCACCAGGCAAAGCAGACCCAGCAGGAATCCAAGTGGCTCCTCACCTCTTCTGTCTTGCCTGGCCTGAACTCTATTTTTCTGGAGCTGGGGACATAATCAACTCCCGGGCTGGCCGAGGGCGGGTCTGACGTCCGAGTGGCACACCACACCGACGTGGGCGTGGAGAGGTCGGGTCCCTGCCGGAGCACTGGGATCTCAATGTGTCCTGCAGCAGCACGTGCACATGAGAGAGAACAAACTGAGAGAGCACAAACTGAGAGAGCAGCCACGTTCCACAAACCCCTGCCTTGCCCTGCAGCACTGCTCCTGCCCCCAGGCTCCCCCTGGGCACACAGGGAACCAGAGCCCATCCGCACATCTCTGAAGTTCTGCTGTGCCCCGAATCGCTCCTTCTGGCACCTCCTGGTGGTGAAAGCTTCTACAGTGAGCATCCCAACACGACCACCTGCTCCTCACCTGCAGCCTCGCTGACAGTAAAGGTGGCATTCCCCAGGAACAGCGTGGAGGCGTCGTTGGGACCGGCGATGACCGCGTTGGCTGAAGCCCGGCTGCCGATGCGGGCGCTGTTCGAGGTGTCGGCCAGCACCACCTCAAACTCCTCTTCCTCTTCATATTCGCTGTCGTCGATCAGAGTGACATCACAGGTCACCAGGGTGACACCTGGCCCCAAAATGAGGCGGCTCTCATCCGACAGCCCCCGGGACTTGAAGTCGGAGCCGGATTCCAGCACGTGAAGGCTGCTGCCCTTGGCCGATTGGGGGACGGTGTAGCAGATGCAGACACGGTGCTGCTGGCATCCCCTAGGAAGCAACAGGGAAACTCCATAGATCTGTGGAAATACTTTTAATCTGTTTGCTGGAGATACTGGTCACTTAAAAAATAAAGCAGCATTCGGAAAAGAGGGCGAGGAATGAAAAAGAACACCGTCCCTGCTCCTGAACTTGCATGGCAGCTGGCTTAGACATGACTTCCAGGCATGCTCCTAAATCCACACTCAGAAAACCGGTGGCACTTGCCTATTAACATGCAGCCCAGTGACAGGGTCCACATAAAACACTGTCTAGGTCACAGAGAAGCAGCAAACAAATACAAGGGTTTGCTCCTGCTGGGAGCTGAAACAAATCCAAACCCAAGAAGCTTTAACAGCAGAGACAGGAACAAACACACTGCGTGTAGCTTGACGTTTCACAGTCGTGCCACATAACATCGGAGAAGACCCCAAAACCACAAGCAGGCACAGCCCAAGGGCTCGCTCTCTGTCACGAGGGTTCCCCCATGGCCCTCCCATGGGGCTCAGCATGTCCTGCCCAGCCCGACCCACCTTTCCTTTGCACGGGAGCCGAGAGCAAGCCGGCGCTCTCGCTGACGTGGAAGGCGTTCCCGTCAAACTGCAGCGTGGGCTCGTCCTCGGGGTCCGCGACGGTGACGGTGGCCCGGGTGACGTTCCCCAGCAGGGCGTAGGCCGGCATGCTGAGCTCTACGGAAAAGCTCTCCGTGCCCTCGAACACGTCGTCGTCGTTGATGGTGACGGTGGCAGGCCTTGGTGTCCTCCCGCTCCTCGAACTGCACCTGGAAGGCAGAAATCCGGCTGCTGTCCTTGGACCGGGCTCTGGAGCTTCCCGTCCTTCCCGTCTCACCCTGCTCTGAGGCGTTCCCTCTTCTGACAGCAAATAACTCGCGTGACTTTAGGAATAAAACACACCCTCCTCGGTGTTTTTAGCACTTTTTGTCTGTTCTTTCCTCCAGGCTCTGTGTGAGGCAGGTGTGGTCGGGCCCACCCACCTGCCCCGCATACTCCACGTAGTCCTGCTCCCCGGGCCGTGATGCGGCTCCAGCGGTGGCCGTTCCCTGCTCGGTGCGGCACAGGACAATGCTGTACCGGTTGAGGTTCCCCACCCGCCTCACGGCGACGCTGACGGAGCCGGCGCTCTCCCTGACCTCGTAGCTGGAAAAAGGGATCGAGCACACACAGGTAACGGGCTGGGGAGCAAACCCCGTGCGGGGCTGCGGGGGTGAGCGTGGCCTCCCTGGGAGATCCGAGGAACAATAACAACCGGGGACTTGGGCGCGGGGCAGCTGCTCCACGCTTTAGGCCCCTCTCCTCACTGACAGAATTGCCTTCCCATGCTGCAGGGAGCTCAGCTAAGAGCCCAGCCCCCAGCCAAGTGCCCCTCGTGCCACTTACCTGCCGTGAGTAAAGCTGAGAAGGGACCGCTGGACGTGGAAGACGTTGCCGCTGACCACGTTGAGTTTGCTGTCCTTCACTAGGAACTGAAAGCTGTCCGCGGTCTCCTGGACCATCTCCTCGTGCGCCACGTACCGAATGAGGCCCTGGTTCACATCCTCTGCCGGGAGGGAACGTCCAAGGAGTTGGGACAGAAATCCCAAGGCAGCTTTGGAGATGAGCAGTGTGGGTCTGCACGGCCACATGGAGCGAGGATCACAGGGAGCAGTTACCCCCTCACCTCCCCTTCCCTCAGCCCCGCAAGAGTGAACTCTCCCCACATTTTGCTGGCTCTGCACAGCTAGCCACACCACTGTGATGAACACCTCCTGCAAGATCTATAACCCCTCTTCACTGCCCCAAGTCACAGCTCCAGCTCTAACAAGCCTGGAGAACCTGGGACAAGCTGCAGGACACAGGTTGGTGTCTCCAAGAAATTACAGGATTTCTGCAACTGACAGCCAAGTTCAATGCTTACTGTCAACACACTTTGGAGATCTGCCCCTTGTCTTCTCCCCTCACACCTATTTTTCCCTTATTTTAACAAACTGAATCAAGTGATGGAAAAAAGCAGCAGGACACAGCCCAGCTCCATACCCTGTGTAAAGGTGGTCACAGCTGTGCCCGGCTTCAGCTTGTTCTCCACGTGGCCATTTCTGGGACCGGCTGTTATCTCATAGATCAGCTGTTCGTCATCTGTGTCAGGATCTGTCATCAGTAATTCCTTCTTAGTGATGAGATTGGTGGCCTGGATTAAAGCCAAAACCAAGGGAGTCAAACTGAAGCTCCAGCAGTGCAAGTCTGATTGACTGTTCACACAAAAAGCCCGACCATCCCTCTGTTAAAACAGACAAAGGGAAAATCTAGGGATGTGAAAGCACAGAGCGGCCTTGAACTGAGATATCCCACAACGTGTTTGACAACACAACAAAGATTCAAATTTTGCCTCGCATCTGGTTTAATTAAGCCAGGTTTAGTTTAATTAAGAAGACAGATGTGGCTCAAAGAAAAGCAAATTCCAAAGCAGCTGCCCAGCCTTATTTAGCTGGGGCTAAAAGCTAGGACAAATCTTTGGGTTTAACTTAGAAAGTTCTGTTCCACGAGCTGTGCTGACGCTCAGGTGAGGCCCTGCTTGGCAATAAAACATCTGCAAACAGCCTCAGATTGAAGGACTCACTCAAGACAGTTCGCACAGCCTTGGAGAGCCTCCAGGAGAGCACTTTTCAAATGCCCTCAGGTGGATCTGATTCAGTTCTACCACATTTTGCTTTCTCTTCAAAAGCAGAATGTTTTTGACAGCAGGAGAAAGAGAGAAAATTGAGCTGCTCGAGGAGCAGGAGTGCTTTTCCTGAAGTGAGGAGTTTGAGCTGAGATAGCCATTTCTTAATGCAATTTCTTACTACAGCGTTTTCCACTCATTTTTTTCTGGGAAGAACCAAAGTGTTGCTTTGCAGTTAGTGCTGGCTCCTCAGAAACAAGCTGAGAGTTTTATGGGGTTTTGTTTGGATTTCAGCACAACAAAGGCATTTGTTTCACAGCAAGAAACTCCTGCACCGTATCCTTGGAAAGCCATCTATCTCTGCCGCACATCATCAAGACATCTCCACCGTCAGCAAAGCTAAAAATGTACCCTGGGGAGGGTATTCTCCATCCCAAAAATCAAAGTGCTGAAGGATGAGGATGCTCTCCTGCGAAGCCCCTTCTCCTGGAGCAGCCTGAGAAGCAGCCCAAGCTGAGGCCAGGCAGCTGTTACCTTGCCATCCGTGTACTCCAGTCACTGCAGGCCCAGGTTGGTGACCACCCTGGGTGTCCCGTCATCCACAGGGAGGATGTCCACCTGGAAGCGCTGCGGTGCTGCCGTCACCACCTGACACCAGTTCAGAGACACGGGGGTTACTGTGCGAGTCAGAGCCTCAGCCACCACGTCACCAGCTCGGCTCCCTTCGGCTCTGCTGGCAGCAAGGGCAGAGTTTGCAGGGAGGGGAAGAAGCAAAGACGTGACCGAGAACGTTCAGTCAGCATCTCAGTCCCCCCTGCCCCGAGAGGAGGCACCTCCCTGTGAGCTCCCAAGGCCCCCTCCCATCCCTTCTCCTCCCTGACCTTCTTCCCTCCCTCCTGCACCACGAAGAGGGGGCTGGTGCCGTCGGAGACGGTGAGGGTGAAGCGGTCCCTGAGCGCGCTGCCGCCGCCGTGCCTGCAGCTGCCGCGCTTCTGGTAGATGTGATGTCATCCCTGGTGAAGGTGGTGGCCTGCAGAGGACGCTGCCCGCGGCCGCTGCGCTCCATCAGCCCGTGCCGGGGCGGCTGCACCGCCCCGAACGTCAGGGACTCCACCTGTGCCCGGACATGGAGGGGCAAAGCTGGGGACACGACCTCAGGACACTGCCCTTCCAGCTCAGGAGGCCCGGACAGGGATTCTGGCCAGGCAGCTCCCCTGCGTTGGTGTTCCCAACACAAGGGTTAGCACAGAACATTCCTGGTTCCCCCTGAGCCCCGCCCTGTCCTTGTCCCTCTCCCAAGGGATTTTGTTTTGTAGGTGTCTCCCTATAAAACAAGGCACATCCCACCGAATTCCTGCTTCAGCTGGTCTGAGACAGCTCCCACCCACCCCTGTGCCTGCTCCACGAACACAAGAGCAGCCCCCAGTCCTGCAGCCATTCCGGGCAGTGTGTCCCTTGCCACTTCTGCCAGGGCAAAAACCTTGGGGGCAGGATTTTGGCTCAGGCAGCCAGATCTCTCGCTGCAGGGGAAACAGCAGTGAGATAGAGCCAGTGTTCGACAGCTCAGCCTCTGGCCAGACCCAGGAAGAAGAGGAAGTGCCATTTCCATCCATGCTGAGCATAAATTCAGCATTAAGTCTTTAAACACAAGCCCAGATGTGCAGCACAAGAGGGGAGCAAGGAGGCTGGGGGTGGTCCTGCCTTACCTCTGTGTCAGCATCTGTCGCTTTGAGCTCAAACTCCGTGATGGTTTTTCTCACCCCTTCCTGAACTGTCATCCCAAAGATTTGCACGATGGGCAAGGAGTCATCCACGGCGTTTATGGTGATGTCAAATGTCTGGCTCACCTGGGACAGGAAGAAAAGCTTCCCTTGCCAAATTCAGCCTTCCAAGAGTGTGACTTCACCGCAAGAGCACAGCGATCCCCAGTTTGGGTCTCTTCATTTCAGCCTTGTCTGAGCTGCTAAGCCCAGATCACTTCTTTATCCCTCCCCACTCATTAATTCTCCCTCTTTCTGTGATATTTACGGACATCCACTTTCCCTCCCTCTCTCACTCAGTTTTGCCCCTCTCCCTCTATGTGCAGCTAGACTTCTTCTCTTTCAGAAAGCAGGAAAAAGGCATTTCTCCAGGGGCTGGCTGTCGTCACTACGCTGTCAGTGCACTGGATCAAAGCTGAGCTCCAGCAACAGTTGGCAAGCAGCTGAAAACCAGGCACCCAGCTCTTGGTGAGCCCACAGGGCAGGTGGCTCCCTGTTCCCTGCACAGGCCTTCCTCCCTCCCTGACCTGAGCGATGTGGGAAATCCCACAGCAGGAGAAGGAGGAACAGCCACATCTGCCCACTCAGGCAAAAGTCAGGCTGGGACTGACCTCGTTTGTCCCATCAGACACAGAAAAGGTGAAGGCATCCGTGTGCTTTTCCTCCTCACTGGTGTGGATGTACTGGATGCTGCCAGAGGCCAAGTCTGCCTGGCTGAAGGAACTAATTCTTGTCCCTGGAAAACGAACAACAGGGAGGAAATGTGCAGCAGAAAGAGCAAGGCAGGGAAAAACTACGGGAAGCAGGACATATTTAGGCATGAGGACTCGGTTTTGGCTGGTTCTGATCCAAGGCAGGCTGCCCCGTGAACCCTCAGCTGAGCCAGGGATTTAGCTGGCACAGAGCCTCCTAAAATTTCCTTCTCAAAAAGAAGTCCAGGCTTCTTTTCATCTCCTCCTGTTGGGAGTGGGCCTCCTGGGGCAGAGAAGCTGGGAGAAAAACTGTCCATGTAACACTTGGATTGTCGCTGCTGGGCAGGACTAAGCCAACCGTGGCATCACTGGGGATGAACCGAAGGCCTCCTGGCCTCACAGCAGTTTTCCAAAATGCCTTCCAAGGATCTCTTCTCTCTGCCCTTCCTTATACCCCTGCATTTAGTACCCAGTCCCATTTTCAGCACTGATTTATAGTGACATCTTTACAGCCCATTAGGTGTGACACAGCCACAGAAAGGTACCTGACAAGCATTTTAAAAAACACTTGAGCATTTTTAAATCTCTTTGCTACGTTCAACAGTTTTTACTGCTGCTGTCAACCAGCATCCTGACAAGAAGTTTGCCACCAATATATCACACTAAATGGCTGCTGACAAGTGCTGGCCACACTACAGAAGACACCAGGATCTGATTTAAATAAATGAGCCACAATGGAACGATCAGCTAATATTTCCTCAGAGCTCATCAGCTGGAAAGGTTTGGGTTCTCTTTTGAACACTTCAGTATTCTCTCCTTAGGTTTAGGTCATTTGAATCATTACAGCTACTTCTCAGTCTGTGACTCGGTAGCCTTATTGGTCCCTCACAGACATGAAAAAGCAGAGAAATCAGAATCATCATCAGATTTTAAATAACAGGAGGAATAAAGCCCTTAATTCAAGTCTCCCAAGTACAAGATTCGCTGGTTAGTTTGCAATTTAGACAAAGATACTGCAAGTTTTTAATTTACTCTCACAGCAGAGAGTAGTTTGCTTATTATAACTCATTCACTATTCCTGCCCTTTCAACATGTTTTTGTGAGAAGATGAGGCAAACCACACACCCAAACTGAGCTGTACAGGGACCGTCTGCATCTTGAAAACACAGAGCAGATATTTCCGCTTTCATCTCACGTTAACGAGAAATCTAAAGTTAAGAAGAAATACAACCTTAGATGAATATAATAAAATCAGAAGAGCGTATTTTATGACACCACAGATCAAGATTAATTCATCAGGGAGAGGCAGCACACTCGCACAGTCAGCAGGCACGAAAGGCAGCTCTGAAATTCAGATCACATCTGCAGAACTGACCAACTCTGTTCCTTTGTCCCCAAACCCCACGGCGGATCCCGCGGCGCCCCCTCCCCTTCCCCATCCTCATCCCTCTCCCGTCTCCGACGTGGCAACCGGCGAGCTCCCCGCTCCGTGTTCCACACCCCCCCCAGCCTCGTCACCGGTGTCGCAATCCCCGCCCTGCCCGCCCCCGGCTCTGCCCTCACGGCCCCCGTTCCCTCTGTCCCCACAGGCGTCCCTCCCTTCCCGCCCGCTTAGAGCGGCGCGCCCCCGCCCCTCGACCGCGCGGCCCTCGTTACTCCTACCCCAGTTCCGGCACGCTCCGCTCCCCTACAGCCGCTCCGTGCCGCCCGCGCCGCCTATGGCGCCCCGCGGGCTCCGCTTTCCCGGCAGCCGTGCAGTCGCCGTTCCCGCCGCCGCCGCCGCCGTTCAGCGACGCCGCTCTCAGCGGTGCCGCCGGGGCCCATTCGGAAGTCGCGCCGTCCCACACCACTCCCCCATGCTGCCCTGCGGCGCTGACGTCATCCACGCATGCGCAGTCACAGGTTCTATCGCCGATGCTCCTGCCGCCGCCCGCGGCTGCCCCGTGCCCGCTCGCAGCCGCAGCTTTTCCACCGCCCTCCGTACCGGCCTCTCAAGCCGCGGGGGGGAGAGCAAGGACGGGCACGGGGCCCCGGCTCTACAACTGCTGACAGCCGCGTCGCCTCTGCCACCGCCCGGCCCAGCCGCTGTCCGGTCCCCGCCGTGCGTCTTCACGTCCCCGCGTCCACCACCGCAGCCGCCCGACGCCGGCACACGGCCCCCGCCTGTCTCTGCCCCGCTGCTAACACCGGCACAATAAATAAACGGGAATTGGGGGAAAATCGGGAACTGGGGGAAAAAACGGGAATAAAGAAAAAAACACTGGAAATCGGGAGAAAAAAAAAACCGGGAAAGAAAACAACAAACCAGGAATAAAGAAAAAAAAGGGAATTATGGGAGAAACGGAAATTGGGAAAAAAGGTAATGGGATCAAAGGGAACAGGATCAAAGGTCCCGAGGGTGCTGAGCGCCTTCCAGAAGGTACAGGATGAGTCCCGAGCGTGCTGAGCACCCTCGGTACTCATCCTGCATCCTCGGGATGGTGCTGAGCACCCTCGAGACGGCGCTGAGCACCCACGGTATGGTGCTGAGCACGCTCAGGACTTATCCTGCAACCGCGGGACTCATCCTGCACCCTCGAGATGGTGCTGAGCACCCTCAACACTCATCCTGCACCCTCGGGATGGTGCTCAGCACCCTCGGGATGGTGCTGAGCATGCTGAGGGTGCTCAGCACCATGCCAAGGGTGCTCAGCACCATCCCGAGGGTGCAGGATGAGTGTTGAGGGTGCTCAGCACCATCCCGAGGGTGCTGAGCGCCTTCCAGAGGGTGCTGGATCCGTCCCAAGGATGCTGAGCACCTTCCAGAAGGTGCTGGATCCGTCACGATTGTGCTGCGTGCCTACCCGATGGTGCAGGATGTGTCCCGATGTTGCAGAGTGCCTTCCAGATGGTGCTGGATCCATCCTGAGGGTCCTGGGCATCTTCCAGGAGGTCCTGGATCCATCCTGAGGGTGCTGATTGTCTTCCAGAAGGTTCTGGATCCATCCCGGGGGTCCTGAAGGCTGCTGAGGTTCTCCCGGTGTTTTGGACTGTCCTGGGTGATCTGGAACCTCAGCACCGAGCGGGGTCCAGCAGAATAGTCTAGAACCACCGGACTGGTTCCAGAAACTCTGGACTCGCAGGATGGATTTTGGGGTGAAACCCTGGGGGATTTTGGCGCTGAAATTTGGGGATTTGGGGTGAAAATTGGGGGATTTTGGGAGGAAATCCTGGGAGGCTTTTGGGGTGAAATTCGGGATATTTCAACATTTTCCTTCCTAATCCACGAGTAAAGGGAGATGTTGGGATTTGATCCAAAAGATCTTACAACCAATTTTGTGGTGAAACAGAGAAAAACCGTGAGCAGCCAACTCACTGGAAAACTGTATGTTAAACGCAGAGAAGCACAAAGTGTTTGATGCTGTTAGAGTTCAAAATAACAAGGAAAAATGGTGGGGAATTTACCTGCCTTGGAACAAAGTATGACCCCATCCCATACTCTCAGCTCCCGCTCCCCTTCCAGCGTGGCTGTGACCCGGGCTGGCCGTACCGCTCGGTGTCTCTGGACCTCACAGCATTTCTACGTGGCTGCTGCACCCGGGTCCCCAGCACGTCCTGCTCTGGCCGCCTTCCCCGAGCGGTCCCACGTGCACCAAGCGGGTGCTACAGACCACAGGGGCCTCTTGGCTGCAGAGCTGGGTGATGGGAGACAACAAAGCAATGCCCAGGATGCAGCTGTTCAAGCCAGCCTCGCCTCACGGAGCATTTCTTTCTCACCTGTCCATGGTTCTCTCTCTGTGTGTGTGTCTGTGCTCCTTTTTAAACTGCAGGGCTGGGAGGCCTGGCCATTCCACCGGGACTGCTCACCCTGGGAGCACCAGTGTCTACCTTGGGAGGAAGCAAGCTGCCACCAGAATAAAAGCAGGGTGGAGCTGCTCCCACTCCAAGGCAAGAGCCTGCAAGGCCCATCCTTTGGGGACTCGTCTTTTGTGTGAAGGCACATTGTCTAGCAGAGGAAGAGGTTGGTACCTGGTGGAGCAGGGCCAAGATTCCATTTTCCCCAGGCAGCTCCCTCCTCTGCCTGCTGTAGCGCTGGCCAGGGCTGGGAGAGGAGGGGGAGTGTGTTCAGCACTGCTGCTGGAACGGAGTGGCCCTCTCAGGAGGATCCCGGTTGCTTCAGGACCTTGCTTTTGCACTGGTTTGTGTCCACAAAGGAAAGGCATGCAGAAGGCAGCACCATCACCCCAGCCCTGTAGTCTGGACCTACAAAGGCTTCCAATAAAGCCAGGTGCTGCTGTCCAGGGCAGTTGGAGTTGTTCTGTGCCTTCTTTGGGGGGGAAGAGCAAAGGCTGAGGGGGACGGGGTGGAGACTGGGGGGCTCCCGTGTCCCTTGGGGCACGCCGAGGTCCCCGCCAGAGGGAGGGACACGCTGCGCTGGAGGAGCAAGGTGAGCGGGGAATGGGGAGGGCTGGTGCTGGGTACCCTTGCCCAGAGGGGACCCCAAGCTGCCAGGAAATTCCCTGGGAGGGCTGGGTGCAGAATCCAAAAACCTGTGGAGTTGTTCTGGTTTTTACGGTAGCTATTGGCAAGGGACAGGAATTGACCTCTCCAAATCCCCTTGGAAAGGAACCCCCTCTCTGTGCACTCCGTCGTTAGGGTTTTGTTATGTCAGGAACGGCTTAGGGTTAAGAAAGTGGGTTTTGTCTTTCCACCTCTTACTTCCCTGTAAAATGGGAGTGTATAAAACACATGTGTGCATCCCTGAGGTATTAAAATGCACCGAGAGAAATTTCTGGGCCTAAGGTCCATAGAGACGAGCGCGTTCTGCGCTCGGGGTTGAGTAGGGATTTATATTTTTGTCATTCTGACCTGTTAGCTGAAAGAATTGGGAGAGTTTCCAAGAGAAAGAAATGCGAATTTCAAAAAGCAGAACATTAGAAAGAGAAATATATAAATGTATACATGTAAAAATAAATATAGGGAAAGCTAGGTAGATCTATATATAGAGAGAGAGAGCCATAAAAAAGAAATAAATACAAGTAATCCAAGTCTAGACAAGTAGACTAATATTCAGTATGAAAACTATATGGATAGACGCTAATATAATATATTTTAATATCAGTTCTGTATGATATCTCTGTATAGATAAAGAAGATCAGTATGATAGACATAAATATTACAAAAATTTAAATGTAGAGTCCTTTTGTTATTTATTTGGATAGGGGCATGGCATATAAATGAATAATATAGAAGTGAAAATATACACATCTATAATAAAGAAATAAATATAGGGAGATAGATAGATAGATAGATAGATAGATAGATAGATAGATAGATAGATAGAGAGATAGAGAGAGAAAGAGAGAGAAAGAGAGATATAGCCATAGAAAAGAAATAAACACAAATTTTCTATATCTAGACAAGGTGGTTAATATTCAATATGAAAAATATACGGATAGATGGTAATGTATTTTAATATCTGTTGTGCATTATATCTCTGTGTGTATAAATAAAGAAAATCAATATTATAGAAATAGATATTATAAATAGGTATAGGGAGATATATATATAGAGAGAGAGAGAGCGCCATAAAAAAGAAGTAAATGCAGATAATCTAAATCTAGAAAAGTCGATTAATATTCAGTATGAAAACTATATGGATAGATGCTAATATAATATATTTTAATATCAGTTACGTCTGATATCTATGTGTATAGATAAAGAAGATCAATATGATAGAAATAAATATTACAAATATTTAAATGTAGGGTCCTTTTGTTATTTTTTTGGATAGATGCATGGCATATAAATGAATAATATAGAAATGAAAATATACACATCTATAATAAAGAAATGTATATAGGGTGATAGATAGGGAGATATATAGATAGGGAGATAGATAGATAGATAGATAGATAGATAGATAGATAGATAGAGCCATAAAAGAAGAATTAAATACCAGTAATCCAAATCTGGACAAGTAAATTAATGATCAGTATGAAAACTATATAGATAGATTGTAATGTACATTAATATCTGTTATGCATTGTATCTGTGTGTTTAAATATAGAAGATCAATATTTTAGAAAAAATATATTAATTTTTTTAAACAAGGGGCTTTTCTTTTTTTATTTAATTAAAGGCATGGCATTTAAATGAATAATATAGAAATGAAAATATACACATCTATAAGAAAGAAATATATGTAGTGAGATAGATAGATAGATAGATAGATAGATAGAGAAAGAGAGAGTGAGATATAGCCATAAAAAAGAAATAAACACAAATTATCTATATCTAGACAAGCTGGTTAATATTCAATATGAAAAATATACGGATAGATGGTAATGTATTTTAATATCTGTTGTGCATTATATCTCTGTGTATAAATAAAGAAAATCAATATTATAGAAAGAGATATTATAAATCCTTCAATCAAGGGAATTACTGGTTTTTATTTGGTTACAGGCATGGCATTTAAGTGAATAATATAGAAATGAAAATATACACATCTATAATAAAGAAATAGATATAGGGAGATATATATATAGAGAGAGAGAGAGACATAAAAAAGAAGTAAATACAGATAATCTAAATCTAGAAAAGTCGATTAATATTCAGTATGAAAACTATATGGATAGATGCTAATATAATATATTTTAATATCAATTATGTCTGATATCTATGTGTATAGATAAAGAAGATCAATGTGATAGAAATAAATATTACAAATATTTAAATGTAGGGGCTTTTTGTTTTTTATTTGTATAGAGGCATGGCATTTAAATGAATAATATAGAAATCAAAATATACACATCTATAATAAAGAAATGTATATAGGGTGATAGATATGGAGATATATAGATAGATAGGTAGGTAGATAGATAGATAGATAGATAGATAGATAGATAGATAGATAGATAGATAGAGCCATAAAAGAAGAATTAAATACCAGTAATCCAAATCTGGACAAGTAAATTAATGATCAGTATGAAAACTATATAGATAGATTGTAATGTACATTAATATCTGTTATGCATTGTATCTGTGTGTATAAATATAGAAGATCAATATTTTAGAAAAAATATATTAATTTTTTTAAACAAGGCGCTTTTCTTTTTTTATTTAATTAAAGGCATGGCATTTAAATGAATAATATAGAAATGAAAATATACACATCTATAAGAAAGAAATATATGTAGTGAGAGAGATAGATAGATAGATAGATAGATAGATAGATAGAGAGAAAGAGAGAGAGAAAGAGAGAGAGAGAGATAAAGAGATACAGCCATAAAAAAGAAATAAACACCAATTATCTATATCTAGACAAGCTGGTTAATATTCAATATGAAAAATATACGGATAGATGGTAATGTATTTTAATATCTGTTGTGCATTATATCTCTGTGTGTATAAATAAAGAAAATCAATATTATAGAAATAGGTATTTTAAATCTTTCAATCAAGGGAATTACTGGTTTTTATTTGGTTACAGGCATGGCATTTAAGTGAATAATATAGAAATGTATACACATCTATAATAAAGAAATAGATATAGGGAGATATAGAGACAGGGAGAGAGAGAGCCATAAAAAATAAATAAGTACAGATAATCTAAATCTAGAAAAGTCGATTAATATTCAGTATGAAAACTATATGGATAGATGCTAATATAATATATTTTAATATTAGTTATGTCTGATTTCTATGTGTATAGATAAAGAAGATCAATATGATAGAAATAAATATTACAAATATTTAAATGTAGGGGCTTTTTGTTTTTTATTTGTATAGAGGCATGGCATTTAAATGAATAATATAGAAATCAAAATATACACATCTATAATAAAGAAATGTATATAGGGTGATAGATAGATAGATAGATAGATAGATAGATAGATAGATAGATAGATTGATAGATAGATAGATAGAGCCATAAAAAAGAAATAAATACCAGTAATCCAAAGCTGGACAAGTTAATTAATGATCAGTATGAAAGCTATACAGATAGATATACAGATAGGTAATGTACTTTAATATCTGTTATGCATTATATCTGTTCGTACAAATATAGAAAATCAGTATAATAGAAATAGATATTAAAAACATTTAAAACAAGGGTTTAATTGTTTTTTGATTTGGTTAGAGGCTTAGAGGCAGGGCTTTTAAATGATTAATATAGAAATGAAAATATACAGGTCTATAATAAAGGAATAAATATAGGGAGATATATCTATATGTAATTTTAAATAAAAACCAAAAAAAACCAAGTAATCTAAAACTAGACAAGTAGATTAATATTCAATTTGAAAAATATATGGATAGACGTTCATATATTTTTATATTGATAATGCATTATATCTATGTGTATAAATATAGCTCAATTTGATAGAAATAAATATTAATTACATTTAAATGAAGGGGTATTTTGTTTTTTATTTGGTTAGAGGCAGGGCTTGCTAAGTTTCGATGGGGGGTGGGTTTTGGGGCGTTCCTCGGAGAAGAGTTTTTGGAAGGGGGTTGCACACGTGGTTTCTTGCCTCGCTTCTCTGCACGTGCAGGGGCGCCCCCCCGCCCGCCCCGGGCTGAGCTGTGCGGCAGTGCTGCCGCCTTGTGGGCACAGAGCGGTACTGCAGCTGTGCGCCGAGGCGGGCGGGGCCGGGCCGAGCGGGGGCCGAGCAGGGCCGAGCCGATCCGAAGCGGAGGGGGCCGAACCGAGCCGAAGTGGGACGGAAAGAGCCGAGCCGAAGCGGGACGGAAAGAGCCGAGCCGAGCCGAGCAGCGTCGGGGCCCCCCCCACTCCGGAGCCGGCCGGGAGGACCCCGGCAGAGGCGTTGACTCCAATGCCTGCCGCCGCAGGTGCGGCCGCCGCCCAGCTACGGAGCCGCTGCGCCCCGCCGCCATCGTCCTCGCCCCGGGAAAGGCGGCGGACAATCGGGCGGAGTGCTCGGAGTCGGTCGGCGTCGGCAGGTTTTTCGTTCAGGCAAGTAAGTTAGACAGACGCGTTGAGAGCAGCGGGGGCCTTAATCTTGCCTCAACAAAGATGGCCGCGCAGCCGGAAGTGGCTTCAGCCACAACAAAGATGGCGGCGAGGAAGGGCGGAAGTGACGTCACGCCACGCACAAGATGGCTGCCCGGTCGTGGCCGGCTTGACCTCCCAAGGATGGCGGCCAAAAAGGCGGGAAAATGGAAGGACCCCCGGGCGGTGGGTGCGTGCGATTTACTGCCTGACAAACACCCCGGCGCCGACGCCGCTCCGGCGCAATTTTCCGCGGCTTTTCCGGCCGTGCGGACACGGGCTGTGCGCTCGGCGGCGCCGGGGCCGGGCGCCAGCAGGTCGGGCGCCGACAGGCAGCGGTGAAGACGCCTCTCTCTGCCGGGGTCCTTGCCGCGGCCGCGTTCTGGGGCTTCTGGCACTCGCGACGACCCGTACCTCGCCGCCGCTGCTCTCGCTCCGTTCTCTCCCCCTCGGCCCCCCCCCGGGCAATGGCGGAAACC
Organism: Cyanistes caeruleus; assembly: GCF_971803275.1. NCBI lineage: Eukaryota > Metazoa > Chordata > Aves > Passeriformes > Paridae > Cyanistes > Cyanistes caeruleus. The sequence continues at coordinate 82,094,408 of NC_141732.1, forward strand.
CCAATGGCATCGGGACCCAACGGTCGCTCCCCGGCCCCGGGACCGAAGCAGCCCGAGGAGGCGGCTGCTCTGTGTGTCGGAACGGTGAGAGCGGGGGCCGGGGCTGGGGCAGCTTATCAACCGAGTATATATTTGTAAGTATAAAGATGATCAAAATAGATATTAAAAAATATTGAAGAAAAAGGGGCTGCTTGGTTTTTATTTAGTTAGAGGCAGGGCTTTTAGATAAATAGGAAAAATACAAATAAATAAAATATTGAAAGAATGAATATATAAAGAAAAATATATACAAATCTATATATCTATAAATATATAGAGAAAAAAATATATATATATATGTAGGCGTAAAAATAAGTAATAGAAATATATACATATATGTTGATTTATAATCTATAATATGATTTCTGTACGTATAGATGGCAATATGATATCTTTTAGGATATGTTATGTGTTTTGTATATCAAGAAGGTATATAAATATGATAAAAAATATATATTAAAATATTTTTAAATACCGTTTAAGATAAAGGGACTGTTTGGTTTTTATTAGGTTAGCTTCGGGGCTTTTAAATAAATACAACAAAAATAAAAACATAGAAATGTATATTAAGTATATAAAGATATAGATGTATGTGCAACCAGAAAAGTAAAGAAATAGAAGTAATGCCAATATATACAAACAGATTTATATTTAATAGATATGTTATATATATTGATTTTATATATGTATTATATACATAATGAATATATATCATTAAAATGTATGTAATATATTTAATATATAATAACATACGTATACACGTTAAAATAATATATTTTGATACTTTATATATTGCTTGTCATATATAAATGAATATAGTATATAAATTTAAACATGTGTGGTGGAAATAGATGTTAATTTGTATTTTTTTTTTATTTTCATTGTTTTGGTATGTTTCTCGGAGGCAATCCTCCCCTTGCAGCTGCTGACAGCACGGAAAAGCTGTGTGCTTCGTGGTGTCTATTGCCCAGCTGGCAACGATTCCCTTGTGTTTGGTGCATTAAGTCACACCCAGCTGTGTGGGATGGCAGGTGAGCACATTGCCCGACCCTTTTAGCTTTTCTGGCTCAGGCACAACTTCCTTTCCTTTTGGATATGGAAAACAGGGAAGAGAGGGTAGTGTGACATTAGCACTAATTTCTAGCAGATTTTTAACTGCCCCTGATGCTCGTTCATCTTTGCAGTGTGGGTTTTCATGCTGACAAATCCTCTGCTTTGCCTTCTGCTCACAGTCAGCTGGGCCCTTTATTGAACAGATTTATCTGCTACAAGGCTACGCAGAAGGATGGAAAGGAGGAACACAGGGGGGAAAAAAAATAGATTCAAGGCATAGAGAAGGTAGCTGGTTTATTTGTATGACATGTAGCTTTTTTAGGATGTTTTGTTCTTTATATGGCGTTAATTTCAAAGAGAAGCCTGTGAACTTTGTGTTCCCCTTTTGGGGCTGGTTCTGGGGTAAGGGGGAAACACGAGGCCTAAGCACCTCTGGCTTATCTGTCCAAGGATCTGCCTCAGTTGTGGCTCCCATCCTTCTGAAGGACTCTTCAGCGCAGTGAGTTACCTTCTATAACTATTCATTGTTGTATTGTTGTTGTGAGACCTCATTGCTGGGTGAGAGGACCAGGGGAAATGAAAGGCTGTATGCCACTGTTACTTCATCACTGAATTCTTGCACTCTGTTAAAATCAAAACAAAAGGGATTTACACTGTCAGAAACACTTAACTGTAAGTTAAGGTAAAGGTCACAGTGCTAAAACCTAAGAGCAGATAGGGTTGAGCTCCTTTGTCTTCCCTCTCCGGCAGCTTTTGTGACTCCTGCCTCCAAGGTATCATCAGCTATCCCCTGGATCTTGCAGTGGAAGAGATGCTGAACCACCAGCTGTTCCATATTCTACACCATGTGTCTTTTTACCATGCTCCTCTGAGAAGCATCTCTCCCGTCTCTGTTTCTTTGCAGACCAGAAGGGATAAACTGGGATTCCTTTGTTCTTTTGCCTGTTAATAAAAAGGCTGCTTGTGGCTGTGTGCAGTGGCAACTGCATCACAGAATCTTAGAGGTGATTATTCACAGGTTAAGGAAATAATTCCTTTTTTTGTCACTGCTGCACTGAATTTCATAGGCGTGTCTGTGGCTTGATGCCTAAGATATTTAAAGCAGGTTTTATTCTTACAGGGGTTTTGCACACTAAAGTGTCTGCCCAGGTTTTGTTTCCAAAAGTGAGGTATAGTGCTGGGTGTTTAATTTGGTATGTTACTTGTTCTGTTGTGTAAATAACTGCAGCTCCCTCCCTGTGCCTGTGTATTGCAGGGGCAGGCGAGCGCTGGTTATAAAGGTGGTGATAATTAGGAAACAAGGCCTCCATTCTTGGTCTCGGGCTGTTTCAAATGGGGAGGGATCAGTGTCCTGACTTCTCTCCCTCAGAGGCAGGGTTCCTAGACGAGGTGACCCAGGACAGCTTCGTGCTGGGCCCGGGCTACGACCGCCCCTACCAGCTGGAGCCCGCGGTGAGGGAGCCCAAGAGCATCCAGCTGTACCAGCACCTCAACCTCAAGAGCTGCATCTGGACCTTCGACGCTTATTACGACATGACCGAGTTAACTGATGTCTGTGGGGGCTCTGTCACCGCTGACTTCCAGGTGAGAGGCCCATCCAGAGCTCTCCAGGTATCCCAGATCTCTCTCAGTTCTCAGGCACAGCTCTGCCGTGTGTGGAGCTGCTGCTCTGCCCTGCACAGGTGGAGCGTGGCTTTCCCCCCACCCTCACCTGGAAGAAAACAGTGCTGTGTGCATTTATTTCATTTATTTTCCATTTCATTCATTTTCCATTTATTTTATTCTCTAAATCTTCAGAGTGCCTGGAAAATACTGTTTTTTTTAATGTAGGGCCGTACTGGAAATACAAAACGTTCTCAGCTGGGCTCTCTTTTAAAAGTTTGACTGTGTTCTCGGCCAATAGAAATGAGCAGAGGCGGCTCAGGCCATGCTCCACAACATGGGATATTTTGGCTCATTCCCTAATTAAGAGACCAGAAGCCAAAAATGTTCCTCTAGAAATGAGTGGCTTTCCCTGTTTGGGGTGTCTCACTGTCCTCTCCTGGCTGCGTTATCCACGTGCAGCCCACTCCATCTCCCCCAGGCTCTCCCATTAAATTGCTTGGACCAGCATCATCTCTCTTAATTCCTGCCAGCCTGGAACTAGTTCCTGAAGTTTCCTTTTATAGCTCCAATTGTTTGCACAAACCCAGAGGAGCCGCCTGGCCGGAGAAACTGCCCAGTGGAGCATGTGGAGCCTGGCCCCAGCCAGGCTGGAACATCTCCTCGAATTCTCCAGGGCCTGCAAAGTACAGCTGCACTCTGCAGATAATAAATGGAGAGCTCTGGGAGGCCTGAGCAAGCAGAATTGCTCATTTTTAATTCACAGCCTTGGAAATCAGGGGGGTTTTGAGGTGAAATTGTGCCCAGAGTTCCTTTGTCCCATGGTCCCAGGGAGCCTTAGCACTGCCCCCGCATTACAACGCCGGTTTGTCTGAGGTACCTGCACGTAAAAAACGTCCAGAGTCACCTCTGACTTCACTGCAAGGCGCATAACCCCCTTTCTGGGGTTTTATTGCCAGGTAAGGGACTCTGCTCAGTCCTTCCTGACAGTCCACGTCCCTCTCTACGTGTCCTACATCTGTGTGACGGCACCGAGGGGCTGGGCTTCCCCGGAGCACCGCAGCGAGATGGAGTTCTCCTTCTTCTACGACACCGTTCTCTGGAGGACAGGTGAGCCTGAGGCGCTCCAAGGGCTATGGAAGAAGTGGTTCCTTCATGTTTTCCCCTTAGCTCCTGCACTGCCCCCAGAGTCCTGAGGGAGCGGGGAACTCGGAATATTGCCTTCCTCTGTGCTTGCGGGGGGCTTAGGCAGCCGGTGGCTGACGGAGGGAGCGTGCAGCTGGCTCACTGGAGGCTGATCCCAGCTGAACCCTGCCTTGTGGAGGTGTCCCAAGCGCTTCTGGGGCTGGCAGAGCCCAGCAGAGGAGAGCGAGGGTGCTGTGTGGGCTTCCAGTGGCGCTTGCTGTCCTTGCAGGGATCCAGACGGACAGCGCGCTCTCGGCCTGCCTGCAGATAATCCCCATCTACATCCGCGAGGACGGCCGGCCGGTCATCGAGTTCAAGACGCAGGCCAAGTTCAGAGGTGAGGGCAGCGATCCTGGCAGGGACACAGAGCAGGGTCACACAGAGCTCTGCTCTGACGGCACAGGCAGCGGAACGAGTCCCCGTCCCCGCCGGGAGCCCCTCTGCCCCTGTGAGGTGGGGCCTCTCCGCGCTCTGCCTCCCGTCACCTCCTTGTCCTCCCCCAGGGCTGTTTGTCATGGAGCACCACAGCCTGCCAGGTGTCAGGTCCTCTTTGGTAACTCCAGAGCACCTGGGAGGCATCGAATTTGCCCTGCAGCTGCTGTGGAGCGCTCAGACTTTTGATTCTCCCTACCAGCTCTGGAGAGCAACCAGCTCCTACAACAGGTGAGGGCTGGGGGTGCAGTCCCCTCCAGCAGCTTCCCCCACAGCACCACGTTCTCCCTGGCACCCCTCCAGCAGCCACGCCAGCAATAGCACGGAATGCTCAGGAGCTTGGTCAGAGCTGGAGCACCGTTGTACTGCGAGAAAAATCAGCTCAGCCTCTTGGAAAGGAATGTTTCCAGCAGTGCGGCCTGTGGATAGACTGATCCCAGAGTCACACTTGTCCCTCGGGGACTGCTGGATGACATTGCTGGGGCAAGGGAGAGGTGCTGCCCTGGGTGAAGGGCTTTGAGCTGTGCTTGGTGGCTGCAGGGTCTTCTGTCTGTTCCCAGGAAGGATTACTCTGGAGGATACACCATCTTCCTGATGCCCTGCACGGTGCAGCTCACGCCGCCGTGGGCAGAGCCTGGAGCCAAGCCCCTGCCCTGCCCTGCCCGGCTCACGCTCCCGAGCGGTAAGAGGGCAGGAGGGCAGGCTCGGCCCCTTTGGGGTGCACACCCGTCCAAACCTCATCTCCCCTTTGTTTCCTTCCTTGTCCCAGTTGCAGGTTTTTGATCCCGATCGCCTTCCGGCAGACAAACCGCCCACTTCCAGTTGTTTACTCCCTGAACACAGAGTTTCAGCTCTGTAACAACGAGAAGGTTTTTCTAATGGACCCCACCAAATCGGAAAGGTCTCTGGCAGAAATGGATTACAAGGGGGCTTTATCCAAGGGTAGGATTTACCTCTCCTCTTCTGCCTGTGCCCAGCATTTCTGCTTTCACAGCTTCCATTCCCTGGAGAGGAAAGGGCAGAACCCACGTGTAGCTTTGCCTCTTCTACAGCAGTAATTGACATCTTACAGCCCTGTGAAAGAACAGCGTGCTCTGGCACCGCGTTTTGTCACTCCCACACACCGAGCCCTTCCCAAACAACCCCAACCCTTCTGAACACGGACACTTGGCTCTGGCAGCGTTTTCCTGCTTGGGAAATTTCACCTGCCCCTCTTTGTCCCGACCTCCCCCCGGGCAGATCCTGTACCGGCGCGTGCTCTGGCCCCCCGAACAAAACCTCAACGCCGCTTACAAGCTGCAGCTGGAGAAGGTCTACCTGTGCACAGGCAGGGCTGGCCACGTGCCCCTCTTCGACCCCACGGGCACCGTCTACAACCAGGGGCCCCAGTACGGCTGCATCCAGCCCCACAAGTACCTGAAGCACCGATTCCTCCTCCTGGTGAGTGCTCTGCTCCTGCTTCTTCCCGTTTGGGATTTGCTCTGGCAACCGGCAGGCGGTGGCTGCAAAGGGATGAGGAAGGGAGCCCGTGGGGGATGTTTTGTGCTGCTGCTGCTGCTGCTGCTGCCAGCTGTGAACACCAGATCAGTTTTCCCCCACCCTTTGAGTGTGTTCCTCAATCGGTGCCCACGTGTACGTGTGGAGATGGGGCATTCGGACTAGATCCCTGACACAGGTGTTTGGTGGGGCTCTGGCTTCCAGCCTCCCTTGGGAAAGCAGACAGCATCCCTCACCACACTTCTCTGACTTTCCAGCACCGAAACCAGACAGAAGTGACGGGTAAGTATTTCCACGCTGTGCCTTTTGACTCTGCCCACTTTGCTTCCCAGCTGTCCGAGTTCCACTCGGTGAGCAGCATGCCCGGAGTTGATGGATTTACTCTCAAGGTGGATGCTCTCTACCAGGTATGGAGTACCCAGTGCTTTTGGTAGCCCAAAATGGACTCCTCTGTCCAGGACCTCCCGAACACTTGGTGAATTGTAGACTCTGGGCCTTCACACTTCACCTCTGATACAAGAAATGAAGATGAGGATGTTAGTCCCGTAATTTCATTTTTTTTTTCCCCTGAGGCACTCATGAGAAAGCTCTTTAAAAACACTTTATTCGTGTTCCTGAAGGAATTAATGCCATTGCAAAGGCAGGACACCTCGCTGGGTGGTGCGTGCTCCCGAGGAGCTCCCCTTGAACAGCGAGGTGGAGCTGCCCCGGGGCGCCCCGAAGGCGGCGGGCGGCCGCTGCTGCACCGTCAGGAACCTTCATCCACCGAGGGACAGCGGCGGCCTCTGCCAGGGCCAGGGCCAGGGAAGTGAAGCAGGTGCACTTGCAAGTCATACGGGTATTTTTTTAGTCTGGTGAGGAGGGGCAGCTGTCAATTCCCCCTGCTCCCGTCTTAGCGACTGCACCGCCGCCCTTCCTCCGTGCTGCTCCAGCTCTCCCGGGCTTAACTGGGCAGGGTGGCGAAGGCATCTGCCACCCCCGTGAGCCAGCCGAGGAGCAGCCGGGTTCCTCGTTGGCCTCCGGAAGAGAGTAAAGCTAAAATACAAAACCCGCTGTGATCGGGGTGTCCCTTCTTGCGCCGCCCCGCCGGTCTCCCTCATTCCCCTGGGGCGCGGCGGGCCGGAGCCCCACGGAGCTGCTGCGCCGGGGAAGGGAAGGAGGGAGACGCGGGCGCCCAGCTCGGCTCGGGCCCCGCCGCGGCCTCGGGGCCGGCGGAGCGGGGGGCTCGGGCCGGGAGCGCTCCGGGGCTGCGGGACCGGCCGGGCCCAGGCGGGGGCGCCGCGTCCGAACCGGGACCCGCAGCGCTCCCGCAGCCGGCGCCGCCCTCCCGCCGCGATGCCGAGCCCGGGACCGAGCCCGATCCGCCCCACGGGGGAGAGGCGGCACCGCCCGGGACCGCAGGGCGGACACCCGCAGGACCCGAACCCCCGCATCCCGGCTCCGGCTGTGGGCTCCGTCACCCGCTTTCGGTCAGCCCCGTCCCGGCATCGCGGCAGGAGGGGGGAGTCGAGTCCCGGCGAGGGAGTGCCCAGTCCCCCCGGCCTTGTCTCAACCCCAATCCGGCCGTGCTCCGCCGCCCCCGAGACCCGCCACCCGGGGCCGGCCGGGGGAGAGGCGGCACCGCTCCGCCGGCGGACACCGGCAGGACTCTGCCCCGCGGCAGACCCCGTCCCGAGCCGCGGCCCCGCCGCAGCGCGCAGGGCTCGGAGCGGAGCCCGCCGGGAGCAGCCCCCGGGCCGGGGCTCGCCCGGCGCCGAGCGAGAGTCCCGGGCCGGCGGCACGGGGGGCGGGGCCGCATGAGGAGCGGGGCCACGGGGCACAGCCCGAGCGCGCCTGGGAACTGCCGAGGGGTCCCGGGCGGCGCCGCCTCTCCGTCATCGAGGCGGCATCGGCCTCGGGTCCGGGATCGGTTCCGGGTCCGGGATGGCGGCGGCGATTCCCGCCGCGGAGCCCCCGTGTGGGCCCGGGACCCCGCAGGGCGCCCTCTGGCGGACGCGGAGCGCCCGGTGCGAGCGCGCCGCCCCCGGCGGCCCCGGGACAGCGGCACGAGGGGGGCGAGGCCAAGGAGGGGCGGGGCCGGCTCAGGGGCGGGGGCACGGAGCGCGTGCGCAGCTCGGGACAGCAGAGCGCGTGCGCGGCGCGGGGCCGCCTCAGGTGTGCGGGGCGGGGCCGGCACAGGTGCGAGGGGGGGGGACCGAGGCCACTTAAACACCGGAAGGGCGGCGGCCGCCATTTTCTCCGGGAGGAGCCGGCTGCGGCCGCTCCGGTGAGGCGCTTCTCTCTTTTCTGCTTTTATCTCTCCATTCTGCTTTTATCTCTCCTTCCTGCTTTTATCTCTTCTCTCTGTCTCTTCTCTCTCCTCTGCTTTTATCTCTCCTCTCTGCTTCTTTCTCCTCTCCGCTTTTATCTTTCCTCTCCGCTTTTATCTTTCCTCTCTGCTTTTACCTCTCCGCTTTTATCTCTCCTTTCTCTGCTTCTTTCTCCTCTCTGCTTCTTTCTCCTCTCTGCTTTTATCTCCTCTCTGCTTTTCTCTTCTTTCTGCTTTTCTCTCCTCTCCGTTTCTCTCCTTTCTCTGCTTTTATCTTTCCTTTCTCTGTTTTTCTCTCTCCTTTCTGCTTTTATCTCTCCTTTCTCAGCTTCTCTCCCCTCTCTCCTTCTCTGTTTTTCTCTCTCCTCTCTGCATTTGTCTCTCTCCTCTGCTTTTATCTCTCCTTTCTGCTTTTATCTCTCCATTCTGCTTTTATCTCTTCTCTCTATCTCTTCTCTCCACTCTGCTTTTATCTCTCCACTCTGCTTTTATCTCTCCTCTCTGTTTTTATCTCTTCTCTCTCTCTCTTCTCTCTCCTCTGCTTTTATCTCTCCTTTCTCTGCTTCTTTCTCCTTTCTGCTTTTATCTCTCCTCTCTGCTTTTATCTCTTCTCTCTATCTCTTCTCTCTCCTCTGCTTTTATATCTCCTTTCTCTGCTTCTTTCTCCTCTCTGCTTTTATCTCTACTTTCTCTGCTTTTATATCTCCTTTCTGCTTTTATCTCTCCTTTCTCTGCTTTTATATCTCCTTTCTGCTTTTATCTCTCCTTTCTCAGCTTCTCTCCCCTCTCTCCTTCTCTGTTTTTCTCTCTCCTCTCTGCTTTTATCTCTCCTTTCTGTTTTTCTCTCCTCTCCTTCTCTCTCCCGTCTCCTTCTCTCCCCTCTCTGCTGTTCTCCCCCGTCTCCCCTCGCACCGCCCGCCCCCCCCTGCCCCCGCCTCTGTTCCTGCTCTGTTCCCTTACAAACCCTGACTCCTGTCTCTGTTCTTCCTTCTCCTTCTCCCTCCATCCTCCCGCCCGTCCCGACCCTGCAGCCTCCCGTTATCCTCGCCTGTGCCCGCTCTTACCCTCCCTGTCCCCCTTCTCCTTCCTCTCTCGTCCTTATCCTTTCCCTCTCTTCCTCATCCTCCTTCTCTCTTCCTCACCCTCCTTCTCTCATCCTTATCCTCCTTCTCTCGTCCTTATCCTTTCCCTCTCTTCCTCATCCTCCTCCTCTCTTCCTTTTCATCCTTCTCTCGTCCTTATCCTTTCCCTCTCTTCCTCATCCTCCTTCTCTCGTCCTTATCCTTTCCCTCTCTCCCTCATCCTCCTTCTCTCTTCCTTTTCATCCTTCTCTCGTCCTTATCCTTTCCCTCTCTTCCTCATCCTCCTTCTCTCTTCCTCACCCTCCTTCTCTCGTCCTTATCCTTTCCCTCTCTTCCTCACCCTCCTTCTCTCGTCCTTATCCTTTCCCTCTCTTCCTCATCCTCCTTCTCTCGTCCTTATCCTTTCCCTCTCTTCCTCATCCTCCTTCTCTCGTCCTTATCCTTTCCCTCTCTTCCTCATCCTCCTTCTCTCGTCCTTATCCTTTCCCTCTCTTCCTTATCCTTTCCCTCTCTTCCTTATCCTTTCCCTCTCTTCCTCATCCTTTCCCTCTCTCGTCCTTATCCTCCTTCTCTCTGTCCCTTTCTGTCTTCCCCCGCAGCCGCGGGGCTCGGGGCGCCGGATAATAAAGCCCCGAGGGCCGGAGCCGGCGCCCCCGGCGGGAATCCCCTCACGGGGCCGGAGCCCGCGGTGCGGGTCCCCCCACGCACAACACGGCCCCACACTGCCGGGTGTCCCCACATCACACTGGGGGCTCCCGGGGGGCTTAGGGTGGGCCCCCTCCTCCGGAGGGGTCTGGGGTGGGGTAGCGAGGGTTGGGGGGCTGCGGGGGGGATTGGGATGGGGGGGTTTGGGAAGGGCCCCCTCGTTAGGAGGGGGTCCCGGGTGGGGGGGGAGGGTTAGGGGGGGTTTAGGGTGGGCCCCCTCCTCTGGAGGGGGTCCTGGGGGGTGTGGGGTGGGGGTTTGGGAAGGGCCCCCTCGTTAGGAGGGGGTCCCGGGGTGGGTTGGGGGGGGGGTTTGGGAAGGGCCCCCTCGTTAGGAGGGGGTCCCGGGTGGGGGGTGGGTTAGGGAGGGCCCCCTCCGGAGGAGGGGGTCCCGGGGAGGGGCGGGGGGCGGGGCCCCCTCCGGAGGGGGGGGCCCGGGGTGGGGGGGGCTGGGGGGCTCCGCCCCCTAAGCCCCTCCCACTTCAGGCCCTCCCCTCCGGAGGGGGCTCCGCCACCCGGCCCCTCCCCGGGACCCCCTCCTCCGGACCGGGGCCCGGGGGGGGAGGGGGGGCGGGGTGGGGGGGAATAGGAGGGGGAGTGCCGTCGTTTGACACAAATGTGCGATTGTGGTGCAGAGTGACGTGACCCCTCCTGCTGCCCCCCCCACCCACCCCGCCCCCCCTCCCCCCCCGGGCCCCGGTCCGGAGGAGGGGGTCCTGGGGAGGGGCCGGGTGGCGGAGCCCCCTCCGGAGGGGAGGGCCCGAAGTGGGAGGGGCTTAGGGGGCGGAGCCCCCCAGCCCCCCCCCACCCCGGGCCCCCCCCTCCGGAGGGGGCCCCGCCCCCCGCCCCTCCCCGGGACCCCCTCCTCCGGAGGGGGCCCTCCCTAACCCACCCCCCACCCGGGACCCCCTCCTAACGAGGGGGCCCTTCCCAAACCCCCCCCCCACCCCCCCCAGGACCCCCTCCAGAGGAGGGGGCCCACCCTAAACCCCCCCTAACCCTCCCCCCCCCACCCGGGACCCCCTCCTAACGAGGGGGCCCTTCCCAAACCCCCCCCCCACCCACCCCAGGACCCCCTCCTAACGAGGGGGCCCTTCCCAAACCCCCCCCCCCACCCACCCCAGGACCCCCTCCTAACGAGGGGGCCCTTCCCAAACCCCCCCATCCCAATCCCCCCCGCAGCCCCCCAACCCTCGCTACCCCACCCCAGACCCCTCCGGAGGAGGGGGCCCACCCTAAGCCCCCCGGGAGCCCCCAGTGTGATGTGGGGACACCCGGCAGTGTGGGGCCGTGTTGTGCGTGGGGGGACCCGCACCGCGGGCTCCGGCCCCGTGAGGGGATTCCCGCCGGGGGCGCCGGCTCCGGCCCTCGGGGCTTTATTATCCGGCGCCCCGAGCCCCGCGGCTGCGGGGGAAGACAGAAAGGGACAGAGAGAAGGAGGATAAGGACGAGAGAGGGAAAGGATGAGGAAGAGAGGGAAAGGATAAGGAAGAGAGGGAAAGGATAAGGACGAGAGAAGGAGGATGAGGAAGAGAGGGAAAGGATAAGGACGAGAGAAGGAGGATGAGGAAGAGAGGGAAAGGATAAGGACGAGAGAAAGAGGATAAGGACGAGAGAAGGAGGGTGAGGAAGAGAGAAGGAGGATGAGGAAGAGAGGGAAAGGATAAGGACGAGAGAAGGAGGATGAGGAAGAGAGGGAAAGGATAAGGACGAGAGAAAGAGGATAAGGACGAGAGAAGGAGGGTGAGGAAGAGAGAAGGAGGATGAGGAAGAGAGGGAAAGGATAAGGACGAGAGAAGGAGGATGAGGAAGAGAGGGAAAGGATAAGGACGAGAGAAGGAGGATGAGGAAGAGAGGGAAAGGATAAGGACGAGAGAAGGATGAAAAGGAAGAGAGGAGGAGGATGAGGAAGAGAGGGAAAGGATAAGGACGAGAGAAGGAGGATAAGGATGAGAGAAGGAGGGTGAGGAAGAGAGAAGGAGGATGAGGAAGAGAGGGAAAGGATAAGGACGAGAGAGGAAGGAGAAGGGGGACAGGGAGGGTAAGAGCGGGCACAGGCGAGGATAACGGGAGGCTGCAGGGTCGGGACGGGCGGGAGGATGGAGGGAGAAGGAGAAGGAAGAACAGAGACAGGAGTCAGGGTTTGTAAGGGAACAGAGCAGGAACAGAGGCGGGGGCAGGGGGGGGCGGGCGGTGCGAGGGGAGACGGGGGAGAACAGCAGAGAGGGGAGAGAAGGAGACGGGAGAGAGAAGGAGAGGAGAGAAAAACAGAAAGGAGAGATAAAAGCAGAGAGGAGAGAGAAAAACAGAGAAGGAGAGAGGGGAGAGAAGCTGAGAAAGGAGAGATAAAAGCAGAAAGGAGATATAAAAGCAGAGAAAGGAGAGATAAAAGCAGAAAGGAGATATAAAAGCAGAGAAAGTAGAGATAAAAGCAGAGAGGAGAAAGAAGCAGAGAAAGGAGATATAAAAGCAGAGGAGAGAGAAGAGATAGAGAGAAGAGATAAAAGCAGAGAGGAGAGATAAAAGCAGAAAGGAGAAAGAAGCAGAGAAAGGAGAGATAAAAGCAGAGGAGAGAGAAGAGAGAGAGAGAAGAGATAAAAACAGAGAGGAGAGATAAAAGCAGAGTGGAGAGATAAAAGCAGAGTGGAGAGAAGAGATAGAGAGAAGAGATAAAAGCAGAATGGAGAGATAAAAGCAGAAAGGAGAGATAAAAGCAGAGGAGAGAGACAAATGCAGAGAGGAGAGAGAAAAACAGAGAAGGAGAGAGGGGAGAGAAGCTGAGAAAGGAGAGATAAAAGCAGAAAGGAGAGAGAAAAACAGAGAAAGGAAAGATAAAAGCAGAGAAAGGAGAGAAACGGAGAGGAGAGAAAAGCAGAAAGAAGAGAAAAGCAGAGAGGAGATAAAAGCAGAGAGGAGAAAGAAGCAGAGAGGAGAAAGAAGCAGAGAAAGGAGAGATAAAAGCGGAGAGGTAAAAGCAGAGAGGAAAGATAAAAGCGGAGAGGAAAGATAAAAGCGGAGAGGAGAAAGAAGCAGAGAGGAGAGATAAAAGCAGAGGAGAGAGAAGAGACAGAGAGAAGAGATAAAAGCAGGAAGGAGAGATAAAAGCAGAATGGAGAGATAAAAGCAGAAAAGAGAGAAGCGCCTCACCGGAGCGGCCGCAGCCGGCTCCTCCCGGAGAAAATGGCGGCCGCCGCCCTTCCGGTGTTTAAGTGGCCTCGGTCCCCCCCCCTCGCACCTGTGCCGGCCCCGCCCCGCACACCTGAGGCGGCCCCGCGCCGCGCACGCGCTCTGCTGTCCCGAGCTGAGCACGCGCTCCGTGCCCCCGCCCCTGAGCCGGCCCCGCCCCTCCTTGGCCTCGCCCCCCTCGTGCCGCTGTCCCGGGGCCGCCGGGGGCGGCGCGCTCGCACCGGGCGCTCCGCGTCCGCCAGAGGGCGCCCTGCGGGGTCCCGGGCCCACACGGGGGCTCCGCGGCGGGAATCGCCGCCGCCATCCCGGACCCGGAACCGATCCCGGACCCGAGGCCGATGCCGCCTCGATGACGGAGAGGCGGCGCCGCCCGGGACCCCTCGGCAGTTCCCAGGCGCGCTCGGGCTGTGCCCCGTGGCCCCGCTCCTCATGCGGCCCCGCCCCCCGTGCCGCCGGCCCGGGACTCTCGCTCGGCGCCGGGCGAGCCCCGGCCCGGGGGCTGCTCCCGGCGGGCTCCGCTCCGAGCCCTGCGCGCTGCGGCGGGGCCGCGGCTCGGGACGGGGTCTGCCGCGGGGCAGAGTCCTGCCGGTGTCCGCCGGCGGAGCGGTGCCGCCTCTCCCCCGGCCGGCCCCGGGTGGCAGGTCTCGGGGGCGGCGGAGCACGGCCGGATTGGGGTTGAGACAAGGCCGGGGGGACTGGGCACTCCCTCGCCGGGACTCGACTCCCCCCTCCTGCCGCGATGCCGGGACGGGGCTGACCGAAAGCGGGTGACGGAGCCCACAGCCGGAGCCGGGATGCGGGGGTTCGGGTCCTGCGGGTGTCCGCCCTGCGGTCCCGGGCGGTGCCGCCTCTCCCCCGTGGGGCGGATCGGGCTCGGTCCCGGGCTCGGCATCGCGGCGGGAGGGCGGCGCCGGCTGCGGGAGCGCTGCGGGTCCCGGTTCGGACGCGGCGCCCCCGCCTGGGCCCGGCCGGTCCCGCAGCCCCGGAGCGCTCCCGGCCCGAGCCCCCCGCTCCGCCGGCCCCGAGGCCGCGGCGGGGCCCGAGCCGAGCTGGGCGCCCGCGTCTCCCTCCTTCCCTTCCCCGGCGCAGCAGCTCCGTGGGGCTCCGGCCCGCCGCGCCCCAGGGGAATGAGGGAGACCGGCGGGGCGGCGCAAGAAGGGACACCCCGATCACAGCGGGTTTTGTATTTTAGCTTTACTCTCTTCCGGAGGCCAACGAGGAACCCGGCTGCTCCTCGGCTGGCTCACGGGGGTGGCAGATGCCTTCGCCACCCTGCCCAGTTAAGCCCGGGAGAGCTGGAGCAGCACGGAGGAAGGGCGGCGGTGCAGTCGCTAAGACGGGAGCAGGGGGAATTGACAGCTGCCCCTCCTCACCAGACTAAAAAAATACCCGTATGACTTGCAAGTGCACCTGCTTCACTTCCCTGGCCCTGGCCCTGGCAGAGGCCGCCGCTGTCCCTCGGTGGATGAAGGTTCCTGACGGTGCAGCAGCGGCCGCCCGCCGCCTTCGGGGCGCCCCGGGGCAGCTCCACCTCGCTGTTCAAGGGGAGCTCCTCGGGAGCACGCACCACCCAGCGAGGTGTCCTGCCTTTGCAATGGCATTAATTCCTTCAGGAACACGAATAAAGTGTTTTTAAAGAGCTTTCTCATGAGTGCCTCAGGGGAAAAAAAAAATGAAATTACGGGACTAACATCCTCATCTTCATTTCTTGTATCAGAGGTGAAGTGTGAAGGCCCAGAGTCTACAATTCACCAAGTGTTCGGGAGGTCCTGGACAGAGGAGTCCATTTTGGGCTACCAAAAGCACTGGGTACTCCATACCTGGTAGAGAGCATCCACCTTGAGAGTAAATCCATCAACTCCGGGCATGCTGCTCACCGAGTGGAACTCGGACAGCTGGGAAGCAAAGTGGGCAGAGTCAAAAGGCACAGCGTGGAAATACTTACCCGTCACTTCTGTCTGGTTTCGGTGCTGGAAAGTCAGAGAAGTGTGGTGAGGGATGCTGTCTGCTTTCCCAAGGGAGGCTGGAAGCCAGAGCCCCACCAAACACCTGTGTCAGGGATCTAGTCCGAATGCCCCATCTCCACACGTACACGTGGGCACCGATTGAGGAACACACTCAAAGGGTGGGGGAAAACTGATCTGGTGTTCACAGCTGGCAGCAGCAGCAGCAGCAGCAGCACAAAACATCCCCCACGGGCTCCCTTCCTCATCCCTTTGCAGCCACCGCCTGCCGGTTGCCAGAGCAAATCCCAAACGGGAAGAAGCAGGAGCAGAGCACTCACCAGGAGGAGGAATCGGTGCTTCAGGTACTTGTGGGGCTGGATGCAGCCGTACTGGGGCCCCTGGTTGTAGACGGTGCCCGTGGGGTCGAAGAGGGGCACGTGGCCAGCCCTGCCTGTGCACAGGTAGACCTTCTCCAGCTGCAGCTTGTAAGCGGCGTTGAGGTTTTGTTCGGGGGGCCAGAGCACGCGCCGGTACAGGATCTGCCCGGGGGGAGGTCGGGACAAAGAGGGGCAGGTGAAATTTCCCAAGCAGGAAAACGCTGCCAGAGCCAAGTGTCCGTGTTCAGAAGGGTTGGGGTTGTTTGGGAAGGGCTCGGTGTGTGGGAGTGACAAAACGCGGTGCCAGAGCACGCTGTTCTTTCACAGGGCTGTAAGATGTCAATTACTGCTGTAGAAGAGGCAAAGCTACACGTGGGTTCTGCCCTTTCCTCTCCAGGGAATGGAAGCTGTGAAAGCAGAAATGCTGGGCACAGGCAGAAGAGGAGAGGTAAATCCTACCCTTGGATAAAGCCCCCTTGTAATCCATTTCTGCCAGAGACCTTTCCGATTTGGTGGGGTCCATTAGAAAAACCTTCTCGTTGTTACAGAGCTGAAACTCTGTGTTCAGGGAGTAAACAACTGGAAGTGGGCGGTTTGTCTGCCGGAAGGCGATCGGGATCAAAAACCTGCAACTGGGACAAGGAAGGAAACAAAGGGGAGATGAGGTTTGGACGGGTGTGCACCCCAAAGGGGCCGAGCCTGCCCTCCTGCCCTCTTACCGCTCGGGAGCGTGAGCCGGGCAGGGCAGGGCAGGGGCTTGGCTCCAGGCTCTGCCCACGGCGGCGTGAGCTGCACCGTGCAGGGCATCAGGAAGATGGTGTATCCTCCAGAGTAATCCTTCCTGGGAACAGACAGAAGACCCTGCAGCCACCAAGCACAGCTCAAAGCCCTTCACCCAGGGCAGCACCTCTCCCTTGCCCCAGCAATGTCATCCAGCAGTCCCCGAGGGACAAGTGTGACTCTGGGATCAGTCTATCCACAGGCCGCACTGCTGGAAACATTCCTTTCCAAGAGGCTGAGCTGATTTTTCTCGCAGTACAACGGTGCTCCAGCTCTGACCAAGCTCCTGAGCATTCCGTGCTATTGCTGGCGTGGCTGCTGGAGGGGTGCCAGGGAGAACGTGGTGCTGTGGGGGAAGCTGCTGGAGGGGACTGCACCCCCAGCCCTCACCTGTTGTAGGAGCTGGTTGCTCTCCAGAGCTGGTAGGGAGAATCAAAAGTCTGAGCGCTCCACAGCAGCTGCAGGGCAAATTCGATGCCTCCCAGGTGCTCTGGAGTTACCAAAGAGGACCTGACACCTGGCAGGCTGTGGTGCTCCATGACAAACAGCCCTGGGGGAGGACAAGGAGGTGACGGGAGGCAGAGCGCGGAGAGGCCCCACCTCGCAGGGGCAGAGGGGCTCCCGGCGGGGACGGGGACTCGTTCCGCTGCCTGTGCCGTCAGAGCAGAGCTCTGTGTGACCCTGCTCTGTGTCCCTGCCAGGATCGCTGCCCTCACCTCTGAACTTGGCCTGCGTCTTGAACTCGATGACCGGCCGGCCGTCCTCGCGGATGTAGATGGGGATTATCTGCAGGCAGGCCGAGAGCGCGCTGTCCGTCTGGATCCCTGCAAGGACAGCAAGCGCCACTGGGAGCCCACACAGCACCCTCGCTCTCCTCTGCTGGGCTCTGCCAGCCCCAGAAGCGCTTGGGACACCTCCACAAGGCAGGGTTCAGCTGGGATCAGCCTCCAGTGAGCCAGCTGCACGCTCCCTCCGTCAGCCACCGGCTGCCTAAGCCCCCCGCAAGCACAGAGGAAGGCAATATTCCGAGTTCCCCGCTCCCTCAGGACTCTGGGGGCAGTGCAGGAGCTAAGGGGAAAACATGAAGGAACCACTTCTTCCATAGCCCTTGGAGCGCCTCAGGCTCACCTGTCCTCCAGAGAACGGTGTCGTAGAAGAAGGAGAACTCCATCTCGCTGCGGTGCTCCGGGGAAGCCCAGCCCCTCGGTGCCGTCACACAGATGTAGGACACGTAGAGAGGGACGTGGACTGTCAGGAAGGACTGAGCAGAGTCCCTTGCCTGGCAATAAAACCCCAGAAAGGGGGTTATGCGCCTTGCAGTGAAGTCAGAGGTGACTCTGGACGTTCTTTACGTGCAGGTACCTCAGACAAACCGGCGTTGTAATGCGGGGGCAGTGCTAAGGCTCCCTGGGACCATGGGACAAAGGAACTCTGGGCACAATTTCACCTCAAAACCCCCCTGATTTCCAAGGCTGTGAATTAAAAATGAGCAATTCTGCTTGCTCAGGCCTCCCAGAGCTCTCCATTTATTATCTGCAGAGTGCAGCTGTACTTTGCAGGCCCTGGAGAATTCGGGGAGATGTTCCAGCCTGGCTGGGGCCAGGCTCCACATGCTCCACTGGGCAGTTTCTCCGGCCAGGCGGCTCCTCTGGGTTTGTGCAAACAATTGGAGCTATAAAAGGAAACTTCAGGAACTAGTTCCAGGCTGGCAGGAATTAAGAGAGATGATGCTGGTCCAAGCAATTTAATGGGAGAGCCTGGGGGAGATGGAGTGGGCTGCACGTGGATAACGCAGCCAGGAGAGGACAGTGAGACACCCCAAACAGGGAAAGCCACTCGTTTCTAGAGGAACATTTTTGGCTTCTGGTCTCTTAATTAGGGAATGAGCCAAAATATCCCATGTTGTGGAGCATGGCCTGAGCCGCCTCTGCTCATTTCTATTGGCCGAGAACACAGTCAAACTTATAAAAGGGAGCCCAGCTGAGAACGTTTTGTATTTCCAGTACGGCCCTACATTAAAAGAAACCAGTATTTTCCTGGCACTCTGAAGATTTAGAGAATAAAATAAATGGAAAATGAATGAAATGGAAAATAAATGAAATAAATGAAAAGCACCCAGGCCTCCCAGCTAGTCCCAAATCCAATGAGATTTTTAGGCCAGAATCTCCGCAGCCCCACCGGTGCCTCCCCGCCCGCGTACCCTGTGGTTGACGCTGGTGAAGGGCGTGTTGTCCGTGATGGTCTCGAAAGGCCAGCGGGCTTCCGTTCCCGTCCGTGGGGGCGGCCACTTCCCAGCTGAACTGTATGGAAGACTGGTTGATCCCGGCCTCGCCGCAGCGCTCCTTCATCAGGGCGTACTTGGGGACGTGAAGGTCACAGGGAGTGACACAGACGAGGGGGTAGCCTGGGGAGGGGGATTTCTTCGCACCCTCCTTGGTCACTTCTTCCACGCGGTCGTAGTGACCAGCCACGGTGACCACCTGTGGGAGACCAGAGGGCAGCACTCAGCTGGAGCCGAGGGAAAGGGTGGAAAAAGCCATCCTCGCCTCCCACGTTGCCACGGCAGCCCCACTTTCTATTTCCCAAATCCCACTGCGGTTTCCACTCTGTGCTTGAAGGGCACCAACTCACATCCACTCACCACGGGAGGTGCTGGGAGAATCGGGCTCCCCGCTGCCTCCTGATCCAAAATAGTCACTGTGGCAGTGCTGCTGTCTCCTAGAACTGCTTCCACAGGATCATCTGGGCCCAGCACCAGAGAAAAGGACTCGTGCCACTCCCGGTCTTCGTTGGACATGATCTCCACCTTAAACATGATGTGGGCCACGCCTGAGGGAGCGAGTACAAGAAAAACAGAGAGAAGTGGATTCATCACCAGAGACTGCTCTGAAGTTCTCATCTGGACCCTGCTCCCAGCTGTGACCACGGAGACATTAGGATAAAATACGCATTATAAATTTTATTTCCACTCATTGCTGCTAATAATTTACCCAGAGGAGCCCACTATAAACATAAAACTCCAGCTATGACAACTGATCCAATCGATCCGGTGATAGATTTACTAGCAGATGCCATCTGAGGATTAATAGCGACTGTCTTGTAGTAGCTGCCTGAAGGAAAAATCTGGGATGCAAAGCACATTCCCATCCCTCGTCTTCCTCACACCAGTGTGCAGAGCCATTTGGTGAGGGCTTCTTGGTCCAGCAACGTGGTCTGAGGTGTTCACAGGCCTATGTTCCTTCAGGAGGACTTGACTCTGCCAAGTGCCAGCGCTTCCTCCTCTGCTCTGATCAGCCTTCCTTTAAACACATCAGCTAATTTTGAGTAACAACATTACAGCAAACTTCATGCTTTTCCAGTGGCTTTTCCCAAACCTCCTGGAAGTCCCTGGCGCGCACAAAACGTCCCTGGTCGCATCCCCACCTCAGACCCTCCCCGCCAGGCCCCTTCACCTGGGCTGAACTTGAGCATCCAACTCTTGGGGTAGTAATCCACGCCGGCCTGTGCCGAGCCGTCGCGGGCGCTGCAGCGCACCTTGGACGTTCTGTTCTGGTCACCTCTGCGGATCACCGGGATGTTCAGCACAGCCACTCCCTCCGGGCCCGGCGGCTCCCGGCACCTGGTACGCGGCCTCTTCGAACTCGATGCTGGGGGCTGCAGGCACAGCAGGGAGGGGAAAAGCTCCGGGTTTGCACCCCTGACTGGCTCAGCTCAGCTCCTTTCAGACTCGTCTACACGCCTTCGGAGCGAGGGGCTCCTCAAAGCAGGGGCCAAAAAGGCTTGGGTGTGACTTAGGGCAGAACTTAACGAGGGCATTGGGTTACAGAGGATGGCAAATGATTCTCCCATCCCTGGCATCCCTCTTCTCCCCCCACAGATCTCTCCAGGCTGTGATGCTGTGGAGGGAGAGGAACATCTCCCAGGGGAAGCACAGCAACTTCCAGCAATGGAAACAGGAGAGGTGGTGCGTCTGAGCTCTCTTAGCCAAGCCCTCCCTTCAGCCCAGCACAGGGCTGTGACCACGGCACCGAAGGCATTCACTGCAGCCCTGGGACTGTGCCGACTCCCTGGGAAGCAGCAGGACATCCTTGCAGAGCAGCCTCACTCACCATCTTCCTCATTGGTGACAGTTACGGTTGCCACGTCCATCTTCCCAACCCGAGCTCCGCTCCAATGGTTTCCAAGGGGGCTACTCAGATAGACCTGGAACTGCTCTTCTGGTTCGAAGGCAGAGTCATCACTGATGTGGACGCTGCAGTTCTTCACCTACAGCCAAGTGAAGAGGAGAAAGCAGCGCACACTGATACATCTGATAAAGCCCCGTAAAGGCCAGGCTGTGCCTCACTATCCAGGGTTGCTGTCCATCCTGGAAGAAACCCTTCTATTTTTAGGGCTGCTACTTCAGTGTGGACAAAGCACAGCCTGTTACAGGAGGAGACACATCAGCAAAGACATCTCTTTCCACAATCCCACAGCTCTCTGTAGAACAACCCTGAGTCCTCCTGATGCATCACATTTACATTTCATAACGTAACCAGTTTCAGCATGAAACGCACAGCCCCTTCAGAGTGGCTCACGCTGCTAGGACAAGAATCTGTGCCACCTGAAACCAGCCTGGACAACTCTGCCAGCTCCCTCTGACGACAGAGAGCCGAGGAGGAGACGTGAACCTCTCTCCCAGCACCGGTTCTTCGCTCCCCCACGAGGCAGGTCCAGCTCACCTTCTCCCCTTTGAAGAAGGTGACGCGAGACTCCTCTGCATCCCTCCTCTCCGCGAAGTCCTCCGTGACCTGCGCCGTCTGGCTCCGCGTGTAGCACCTGACGGAGGACTCGTAGCTCAGGTCCCCCGTGCGGAAGATGGGGATGTGCAGGGTCCCTTCCTTCTCCTTGGCCGTGTAGGTGTCCTTGGTGAACTGCATGCTGGGCACTGCAGAGGGGCAGAAACAGAGCCCAGCAGAGCTGAGGATCCTCAGGGAGCCAAGGGGCCAGAACAGAGCAGATAGAGCTGCCAGGGGTAACTTACCGTCTTGGAAAATGTCGTTAATGGCCACGACAGCCTGGAACGGCTTTGCCAGCTCGGCTCCGTAGGGGGAGCTGAGGTAAACAACAAATGTCTCCAGCCCTTCTATCACTGGGTACTGAGCATCGTCCAGGATTGTCAGGGGGCAGAACTGGGAGGAAAGTGGAATTCCTGCTGTTAGACGTATAAAGCTTTCATCCCTCTCAGCACTCACATCTGGCAGTCTAGTGTAAAGCCATTATGTCACTGGGTTTTCTGAATCCATTAATCAATGCAAAGAACGTTCTACGTGAATCCAGCTTATCATTTCAGAGAACAGGGCAGCCATCCTTATCATGGAAGAGGTGGCACGGCCAAATCTCTCCTGGCTGGAGTGCTGATGGGATGGGAGTCTGTGCTTAGCAGACTCATTAACAGTTCTCAAGTGGCCCAGCGAGGATATTCAAAACAAATGCTAGATATGCACAGAAACACAAGACAAGTGTCACCAGGCAAAGCAGACCCAGCAGGAATCCAAGTGGCTCCTCACCTCTTCTGTCTTGCCTGGCCTGAACTCTATTTTTCTGGAGCTGGGGACATAATCAACTCCCGGGCTGGCCGAGGGCGGGTCTGACGTCCGAGTGGCACACCACACCGACGTGGGCGTGGAGAGGTCGGGTCCCTGCCGGAGCACTGGGATCTCAATGTGTCCTGCAGCAGCACGTGCACATGAGAGAGAACAAACTGAGAGAGCACAAACTGAGAGAGCAGCCACGTTCCACAAACCCCTGCCTTGCCCTGCAGCACTGCTCCTGCCCCCAGGCTCCCCCTGGGCACACAGGGAACCAGAGCCCATCCGCACATCTCTGAAGTTCTGCTGTGCCCCGAATCGCTCCTTCTGGCACCTCCTGGTGGTGAAAGCTTCTACAGTGAGCATCCCAACACGACCACCTGCTCCTCACCTGCAGCCTCGCTGACAGTAAAGGTGGCATTCCCCAGGAACAGCGTGGAGGCGTCGTTGGGACCGGCGATGACCGCGTTGGCTGAAGCCCGGCTGCCGATGCGGGCGCTGTTCGAGGTGTCGGCCAGCACCACCTCAAACTCCTCTTCCTCTTCATATTCGCTGTCGTCGATCAGAGTGACATCACAGGTCACCAGGGTGACACCTGGCCCCAAAATGAGGCGGCTCTCATCCGACAGCCCCCGGGACTTGAAGTCGGAGCCGGATTCCAGCACGTGAAGGCTGCTGCCCTTGGCCGATTGGGGGACGGTGTAGCAGATGCAGACACGGTGCTGCTGGCATCCCCTAGGAAGCAACAGGGAAACTCCATAGATCTGTGGAAATACTTTTAATCTGTTTGCTGGAGATACTGGTCACTTAAAAAATAAAGCAGCATTCGGAAAAGAGGGCGAGGAATGAAAAAGAACACCGTCCCTGCTCCTGAACTTGCATGGCAGCTGGCTTAGACATGACTTCCAGGCATGCTCCTAAATCCACACTCAGAAAACCGGTGGCACTTGCCTATTAACATGCAGCCCAGTGACAGGGTCCACATAAAACACTGTCTAGGTCACAGAGAAGCAGCAAACAAATACAAGGGTTTGCTCCTGCTGGGAGCTGAAACAAATCCAAACCCAAGAAGCTTTAACAGCAGAGACAGGAACAAACACACTGCGTGTAGCTTGACGTTTCACAGTCGTGCCACATAACATCGGAGAAGACCCCAAAACCACAAGCAGGCACAGCCCAAGGGCTCGCTCTCTGTCACGAGGGTTCCCCCATGGCCCTCCCATGGGGCTCAGCATGTCCTGCCCAGCCCGACCCACCTTTCCTTTGCACGGGAGCCGAGAGCAAGCCGGCGCTCTCGCTGACGTGGAAGGCGTTCCCGTCAAACTGCAGCGTGGGCTCGTCCTCGGGGTCCGCGACGGTGACGGTGGCCCGGGTGACGTTCCCCAGCAGGGCGTAGGCCGGCATGCTGAGCTCTACGGAAAAGCTCTCCGTGCCCTCGAACACGTCGTCGTCGTTGATGGTGACGGTGGCAGGCCTTGGTGTCCTCCCGCTCCTCGAACTGCACCTGGAAGGCAGAAATCCGGCTGCTGTCCTTGGACCGGGCTCTGGAGCTTCCCGTCCTTCCCGTCTCACCCTGCTCTGAGGCGTTCCCTCTTCTGACAGCAAATAACTCGCGTGACTTTAGGAATAAAACACACCCTCCTCGGTGTTTTTAGCACTTTTTGTCTGTTCTTTCCTCCAGGCTCTGTGTGAGGCAGGTGTGGTCGGGCCCACCCACCTGCCCCGCATACTCCACGTAGTCCTGCTCCCCGGGCCGTGATGCGGCTCCAGCGGTGGCCGTTCCCTGCTCGGTGCGGCACAGGACAATGCTGTACCGGTTGAGGTTCCCCACCCGCCTCACGGCGACGCTGACGGAGCCGGCGCTCTCCCTGACCTCGTAGCTGGAAAAAGGGATCGAGCACACACAGGTAACGGGCTGGGGAGCAAACCCCGTGCGGGGCTGCGGGGGTGAGCGTGGCCTCCCTGGGAGATCCGAGGAACAATAACAACCGGGGACTTGGGCGCGGGGCAGCTGCTCCACGCTTTAGGCCCCTCTCCTCACTGACAGAATTGCCTTCCCATGCTGCAGGGAGCTCAGCTAAGAGCCCAGCCCCCAGCCAAGTGCCCCTCGTGCCACTTACCTGCCGTGAGTAAAGCTGAGAAGGGACCGCTGGACGTGGAAGACGTTGCCGCTGACCACGTTGAGTTTGCTGTCCTTCACTAGGAACTGAAAGCTGTCCGCGGTCTCCTGGACCATCTCCTCGTGCGCCACGTACCGAATGAGGCCCTGGTTCACATCCTCTGCCGGGAGGGAACGTCCAAGGAGTTGGGACAGAAATCCCAAGGCAGCTTTGGAGATGAGCAGTGTGGGTCTGCACGGCCACATGGAGCGAGGATCACAGGGAGCAGTTACCCCCTCACCTCCCCTTCCCTCAGCCCCGCAAGAGTGAACTCTCCCCACATTTTGCTGGCTCTGCACAGCTAGCCACACCACTGTGATGAACACCTCCTGCAAGATCTATAACCCCTCTTCACTGCCCCAAGTCACAGCTCCAGCTCTAACAAGCCTGGAGAACCTGGGACAAGCTGCAGGACACAGGTTGGTGTCTCCAAGAAATTACAGGATTTCTGCAACTGACAGCCAAGTTCAATGCTTACTGTCAACACACTTTGGAGATCTGCCCCTTGTCTTCTCCCCTCACACCTATTTTTCCCTTATTTTAACAAACTGAATCAAGTGATGGAAAAAAGCAGCAGGACACAGCCCAGCTCCATACCCTGTGTAAAGGTGGTCACAGCTGTGCCCGGCTTCAGCTTGTTCTCCACGTGGCCATTTCTGGGACCGGCTGTTATCTCATAGATCAGCTGTTCGTCATCTGTGTCAGGATCTGTCATCAGTAATTCCTTCTTAGTGATGAGATTGGTGGCCTGGATTAAAGCCAAAACCAAGGGAGTCAAACTGAAGCTCCAGCAGTGCAAGTCTGATTGTTCACACAAAAAGCCCGACCATCCCTCTGTTAAAACAGACAAAGGGAAAATCTAGGGATGTGAAAGCACAGAGCGGCCTTGAACTGAGATATCCCACAACGTGTTTGACAACACAACAAAGATTCAAATTTTGCCTCGCATCTGGTTTAATTAAGCCAGGTTTAGTTTAATTAAGAAGACAGATGTGGCTCAAAGAAAAGCAAATTCCAAAGCAGCTGCCCAGCCTTATTTAGCTGGGGCTAAAAGCTAGGACAAATCTTTGGGTTTAACTTAGAAAGTTCTGTTCCACGAGCTGTGCTGACGCTCAGATGAGGCCCTGCTTGGCAATAAAACATCTGCAAACAGCCTCAGATTGAAGGACTCACTCAAGACAGTTCGCACAGCCTTGGAGAGCCTCCAGGAGAGCACTTTTCAAATGCCCTCAGGTGGATCTGATTCAGTTCTACCACATTTTGCTTTCTCTTCAAAAGCAGAATGTTTTTGACAGCAGGAGAAAGAGAGAAAATTGAGCTGCTCGAGGAGCAGGAGTGCTTTTCCTGAAGTGAGGAGTTTGAGCTGAGATAGCCATTTCTTAATGCAATTTCTTACTACAGCGTTTTCCACTCATTTTTTTCTGGGAAGAACCAAAGTGTTGCTTTGCAGTTAGTGCTGGCTCCTCAGAAACAAGCTGAGAGTTTTATGGGGTTTTGTTTGGATTTCAGCACAACAAAGGCATTTGTTTCACAGCAAGAAACTCCTGCACCGTATCCTTGGAAAGCCATCTATCTCTGCCGCACATCATCAAGACATCTCCACCGTCAGCAAAGCTAAAAATGTACCCTGGGGAGGGTATTCTCCATCCCAAAAATCAAAGTGCTGAAGGATGAGGATGCTCTCCTGCGAAGCCCCTTCTCCTGGAGCAGCCTGAGAAGCAGCCCAAGCTGAGGCCAGGCAGCTGTTACCTTGCCATCCGTGTACTCCAGTCACTGCAGGCCCAGGTTGGTGACCACCCTGGGTGTCCCGTCATCCACAGGGAGGATGTCCACCTGGAAGCGCTGCGGTGCTGCCGTCACCACCTGACACCAGTTCAGAGACACGGGGGTTACTGTGCGAGTCAGAGCCTCAGCCACCACGTCACCAGCTCGGCTCCCTTCGGCTCTGCTGGCACCAAGGGCAGAGTTTGCAGGGAGGGGAAGAAGCAAAGACGTGACCGAGAACGTTCAGTCAGCATCTCAGTCCCCCCTGCCCCGAGAGGAGGCACCTCCCTGTGAGCTCCCAAGGCCCCCTCCCATCCCTTCTCCTCCCTGACCTTCTTCCCTCCCTCCTGCACCACGAAGAGGGGGCTGGTGCCGTCGGAGACGGTGAGGGTGAAGCGGTCCCTGAGCGCGCTGCCGCCGCCGTGCCTGCAGCTGCCGCGCTTCTGGTAGATGTGATGTCATCCCTGGTGAAGGTGGTGGCCTGCAGAGGACGCTGCCCGCGGCCGCTGCGCTCCATCAGCCCGTGCCGGGGCGGCTGCACCGCCCCGAACGTCAGGGACTCCACCTGTGCCCGGACATGGAGGGGCAAAGCTGGGGACACGACCTCAGGACACTGCCCTTCCAGCTCAGGAGGCCCGGACAGGGATTCTGGCCAGGCAGCTCCCCTGCGTTGGTGTTCCCAACACAAGGGTTAGCACAGAACATTCCTGGTTCCCCCTGAGCCCCGCCCTGTCCTTGTCCCTCTCCCAAGGGATTTTGTTTTGTAGGTGTCTCCCTATAAAACAAGGCACATCCCACCGAATTCCTGCTTCAGCTGGTCTGAGACAGCTCCCACCCACCCCTGTGCCTGCTCCACGAACACAAGAGCAGCCCCCAGTCCTGCAGCCATTCCGGGCAGTGTGTCCCTTGCCACTTCTGCCAGGGCAAAAACCTTGGGGGCAGGATTTTGGCTCAGGCAGCCAGATCTCTCGCTGCAGGGGAAACAGCAGTGAGATAGAGCCAGTGTTCGACAGCTCAGCCTCTGGCCAGACCCAGGAAGAAGAGGAAGTGCCATTTCCATCCATGCTGAGCATAAATTCAGCATTAAGTCTTTAAACACAAGCCCAGATGTGCAGCACAAGAGGGGAGCAAGGAGGCTGGGGGTGGTCCTGCCTTACCTCTGTGTCAGCATCTGTCGCTTTGAGCTCAAACTCCGTGATGGTTTTTCTCACCCCTTCCTGAACTGTCATCCCAAAGATTTGCACGATGGGCAAGGAGTCATCCACGGCGTTTATGGTGATGTCAAATGTCTGGCTCACCTGGGACAGGAAGAAAAGCTTCCCTTGCCAAATTCAGCCTTCCAAGAGTGTGACTTCACCGCAAGAGCACAGCGATCCCCAGTTTGGGTCTCTTCATTTCAGCCTTGTCTGAGCTGCTAAGCCCAGATCACTTCTTTATCCCTCCCCACTCATTAATTCTCCCTCTTTCTGTGATATTTACGGACATCCACTTTCCCTCCCTCTCTCACTCAGTTTTGCCCCTCTCCCTCTATGTGCAGCTAGACTTCTTCTCTTTCAGAAAGCAGGAAAAAGGCATTTCTCCAGGGGCTGGCTGTCGTCACTACGCTGTCAGTGCACTGGATCAAAGCTGAGCTCCAGCAACAGTTGGCAAGCAGCTGAAAACCAGGCACCCAGCTCTTGGTGAGCCCACAGGGCAGGTGGCTCCCTGTTCCCTGCACAGGCCTTCCTCCCTCCCTGACCTGAGCGATGTGGGAAATCCCACAGCAGGAGAAGGAGGAACAGCCACATCTGCCCACTCAGGCAAAAGTCAGGCTGGGACTGACCTCGTTTGTCCCATCAGACACAGAAAAGGTGAAGGCATCCGTGTGCTTTTCCTCCTCACTGGTGTGGATGTACTGGATGCTGCCAGAGGCCAAGTCTGCCTGGCTGAAGGAACTAATTCTTGTCCCTGGAAAACGAACAACAGGGAGGAAATGTGCAGCAGAAAGAGCAAGGCAGGGAAAAACTACGGGAAGCAGGACATATTTAGGCATGAGGACTCGGTTTTGGCTGGTTCTGATCCAAGGCAGGCTGCCCCGTGAACCCTCAGCTGAGCCAGGGATTTAGCTGGCACAGAGCCTCCTAAAATTTCCTTCTCAAAAAGAAGTCCAGGCTTCTTTTCATCTCCTCCTGTTGGGAGTGGGCCTCCTGGGGCAGAGAAGCTGGGAGAAAAACTGTCCATGTAACACTTGGATTGTCGCTGCTGGGCAGGACTAAGCCAACCGTGGCATCACTGGGGATGAACCGAAGGCCTCCTGGCCTCACAGCAGTTTTCCAAAATGCCTTCCAAGGATCTCTTCTCTCTGCCCTTCCTTATACCCCTGCATTTAGTACCCAGTCCCATTTTCAGCACTGATTTATAGTGACATCTTTACAGCCCATTAGGTGTGACACAGCCACAGAAAGGTACCTGACAAGCATTTTAAAAAACACTTGAGCATTTTTAAATCTCTTTGCTACGTTCAACAGTTTTTACTGCTGCTGTCAACCAGCATCCTGACAAGAAGTTTGCCACCAATATATCACACTAAATGGCTGCTGACAAGTGCTGGCCACACTACAGAAGACACCAGGATCTGATTTAAATAAATGAGCCACAATGGAACGATCAGCTAATATTTCCTCAGAGCTCATCAGCTGGAAAGGTTTGGGTTCTCTTTTGAACACTTCAGTATTCTCTCCTTAGGTTTAGGTCATTTGAATCATTACAGCTACTTCTCAGTCTGTGACTCGGTAGCCTTATTGGTCCCTCACAGACATGAAAAAGCAGAGAAATCAGAATCATCATCAGATTTTAAATAACAGGAGGAATAAAGCCCTTAATTCAAGTCTCCCAAGTACAAGATTCGCTGGTTAGTTTGCAATTTAGACAAAGATACTGCAAGTTTTTAATTTACTCTCACAGCAGAGAGTAGTTTGCTTATTATAACTCATTCACTATTCCTGCCCTTTCAACATGTTTTTGTGAGAAGATGAGGCAAACCACACACCCAAACTGAGCTGTACAGGGACCGTCTGCATCTTGAAAACACAGAGCAGATATTTCCGCTTTCATCTCACGTTAACGAGAAATCTAAAGTTAAGAAGAAATACAACCTTAGATGAATATAATAAAATCAGAAGAGCGTATTTTATGACACCACAGATCAAGATTAATTCATCAGGGAGAGGCAGCACACTCGCACAGTCAGCAGGCACGAAAGGCAGCTCTGAAATTCAGATCACATCTGCAGAACTGACCAACTCTGTTCCTTTGTCCCCAAACCCCACGGCGGATCCCGCGGCGCCCCCTCCCCTTCCCCATCCTCATCCCTCTCCCGTCTCCGACGTGGCAACCGGCGAGCTCCCCGCTCCGTGTTCCACACCCCCCCCAGCCTCGTCACCGGTGTCGCAATCCCCGCCCTGCCCGCCCCCGGCTCTGCCCTCACGGCCCCCGTTCCCTCTGTCCCCACAGGCGTCCCTCCCTTCCCGCCCGCTTAGAGCGGCGCGCCCCCGCCCCTCGACCGCGCGGCCCTCGTTACTCCTACCCCAGTTCCGGCACGCTCCGCTCCCCTACAGCCGCTCCGTGCCGCCCGCGCCGCCTATGGCGCCCCGCGGGCTCCGCTTTCCCGGCAGCCGTGCAGTCGCCGTTCCCGCCGCCGCCGCCGCCGTTCAGCGACGCCGCTCTCAGCGGTGCCGCCAGGGCCCATTCGGAAGTCGCGCCGTCCCACACCACTCCCCCATGCTGCCCTGCGGCGCTGACGTCATCCACGCATGCGCAGTCACAGGTTCTATCGCCGATGTTCCTGCCGCCGCCCGCGGCTGCCCCGTGCCCGCTCGCAGCCGCAGCTTTTCCACCGCCCTCCGTACCGGCCTCTCAAGCCGCGGGGGGGAGAGCAAGGACGGGCACGGGGCCCCGGCTCTACAACTGCTGACAGCCGCGTCGCCTCTGCCACCGCCCGGCCCAGCCGCTGTCCGGTCCCCGCCGTGCGTCTTCACGTCCCCGCGTCCACCACCGCAGCCGCCCGACGCCGGCACACGGCCCCCGCCTGTCTCTGCCCCGCTGCTAACACCGGCACAATAAATAAACGGGAATTGGGGGAAAATCGGGAACTGGGGGAAAAAACGGGAATAAAGAAAAAAACACTGGAAATCGGGAGAAAAAAAAAACCGGGAAAGAAAACAACAAACCAGGAATAAAGAAAAAAAAGGGAATTATGGGAGAAACGGAAATTGGGAAAAAAGGTAATGGGATCAAAGGGAACAGGATCAAAGGTCCCGAGGGTGCTGAGCGCCTTCCAGAAGGTACAGGATGAGTCCCGAGCGTGCTGAGCACCCTCGGTACTCATCCTGCATCCTCGGGATGGTGCTGAGCACCCTCGAGACGGCGCTGAGCACCCACGGTATGGTGCTGAGCACGCTCAGGACTTATCCTGCAACCGCGGGACTCATCCTGCACCCTCGAGATGGTGCTGAGCACCCTCAACACTCATCCTGCACCCTCGGGATGGTGCTCAGCACCCTCGGGATGGTGCTGAGCATGCTGAGGGTGCTCAGCACCATGCCAAGGGTGCTCAGCACCATCCCGAGGGTGCAGGATGAGTGTTGAGGGTGCTCAGCACCATCCCGAGGGTGCTGAGCGCCTTCCAGAGGGTGCTGGATCCGTCCCAAGGATGCTGAGCACCTTCCAGAAGGTGCTGGATCCGTCACGATTGTGCTGCGTGCCTACCCGATGGTGCAGGATGTGTCCCGATGTTGCAGAGTGCCTTCCAGATGGTGCTGGATCCATCCTGAGGGTCCTGGGCATCTTCCAGGAGGTCCTGGATCCATCCTGAGGGTGCTGATTGTCTTCCAGAAGGTTCTGGATCCATCCCGGGGGTCCTGAAGGCTGCTGAGGTTCTCCCGGTGTTTTGGACTGTCCTGGGTGATCTGGAACCTCAGCACCGAGCGGGGTCCAGCAGAATAGTCTAGAACCACCGGACTGGTTCCAGAAACTCTGGACTCGCAGGATGGATTTTGGGGTGAAACCCTGGGGGATTTTGGCGCTGAAATTTGGGGATTTGGGGTGAAAATTGGGGGATTTTGGGAGGAAATCCTGGGAGGCTTTTGGGGTGAAATTCGGGATATTTCAACATTTTCCTTCCTAATCCACGAGTAAAGGGAGATGTTGGGATTTGATCCAAAAGATCTTACAACCAATTTTGTGGTGAAACAGAGAAAAACCGTGAGCAGCCAACTCACTGGAAAACTGTATGTTAAACGCAGAGAAGCACAAAGTGTTTGATGCTGTTAGAGTTCAAAATAACAAGGAAAAATGGTGGGGAATTTACCTGCCTTGGAACAAAGTATGACCCCATCCCATACTCTCAGCTCCCGCTCCCCTTCCAGCGTGGCTGTGACCCGGGCTGGCCGTACCGCTCGGTGTCTCTGGACCTCACAGCATTTCTACGTGGCTGCTGCACCCGGGTCCCCAGCACGTCCTGCTCTGGCCGCCTTCCCGAGCGGTCCCACGTGCACCAAGCGGGTGCTACAGACCACAGGGGCCTCTTGGCTGCAGAGCTGGGTGATGGGAGACAACAAAGCAATGCCCAGGATGCAGCTGTTCAAGCCAGCCTCGCCTCACGGAGCATTTCTTTCTCACCTGTCCATGGTTCTCTCTGTGTGTGTGTCTGTGCTCCTTTTTAAACTGCAGGGCTGGGAGGCCTGGCCATTCCACCGGGAGTGCTCACCCTGGGAGCACCAGTGTCTACCTTGGGAGGAAGCAAGCTGCCACCAGAATAAAAGCAGGGTGGAGCTGCTCCCACTCCAAGGCAAGAGCCTGCAAGGCCCATCCTTTGGGGACTCGTCTTTTGTGTGAAGGCACATTGTCTAGCAGAGGAAGAGGTTGGTACCTGGTGGAGCAGGGCCAAGATTCCATTTTCCCCAGGCAGCTCCCTCCTCTGCCTGCTGTAGCGCTGGCCAGGACTGGGAGAGGAGGGGGAGTGTGTTCAGCACTGCTGCTGGAACGGAGTGGCCCTCTCAGGAGGATCCCGGTTGCTTCAGGACCTTGCTTTTGCACTGGTTTGTGTCCACAAAGGAAAGGCATGCAGAAGGCAGCACCATCACCCCAGCCCTGTAGTCTGGACCTACAAAGGCTTCCAATAAAGCCAGGTGCTGCTGTCCAGGGCAGTTGGAGTTGTTCTGTGCCTTCTTTGGGGGGGAAGAGCAAAGGCTGAGGGGGACGGGGTGGAGACTGGGGGGCTCCCGTGTCCCTTGGGGCACGCCGAGGTCCCCGCCAGAGGGAGGGACACGCTGCGCTGGAGGAGCAAGGTGAGCGGGGAATGGGGAGGGCTGGTGCTGGGTACCCTTGCCCAGAGGGGACCCCGAGCTGCCAGGAAATTCCCTGGGAGGGCTGGGTGCAGAATCCAAAAACCTGTGGAGTTGTTCTGGTTTTTACGGTAGGTATTGGCAAGGGACAGGAATTGACCTCTCCAAATCCCCTTGGAAAGGAAGCCCCTCTCTGTGCACTCCGTCGTTAGGGTTTTGTTATGTCAGGAACGGCTTAGGGTTAAGAAAGTGGGTTTTGTCTTTCCACCTCTTACTTCCCTGTAAAATGGGAGTGTATAAAACACATGTGTGCATCCCTGAGGTATTAAAATGCACCGAGAGAAATTTCTGGGCCTAAGGTCCATAGAGACGAGCGCGTTCTGCGCTCGGGGTTGAGTAGGGATTTATATTTTTGTCATTCTGACCAGTTAGCTGAAAGAATTGGGAGAGTTTCCAAGAGAAAGAAATGCAAATTTCAAAAAGCAGAACGTTAGAAAGAGAAATATATAAATGTATACATGTAAAAATAAATATAGGGAAGCTAGGTAGATCTATATATAGAGAGAGAGAGCCATAAAAAAGAAATAAATACAAGTAATCCAAGTCTAGACAAGTAGATTAATATTCAGTATGAAAACTATATGGACAGATGCTAATATAATATATTTTAATATCAGTTATGTATGATATCTCTGTGTATAGATAAAGAAGATCAATATGATAGAAATAAATATTACAAAAATTTAAATGTAGGGTCCTTTTGTTATTTATTTGGATAGAGGCATGGCATATAAATGAATAATATAGAAATGAAAATGTACACATCTATAATAAAGAAATAAATATAGGGAGATAGATAGATAGATAGATAGATAGATAGATAGATAGATAGATAGAAAAAGAGAGATAGAGATAGAGAGATATAGCCATAAAAAAGAAATAAACACAAATTATCTATATCTAGACAAGCTGGTTAATATTCAATATGAAAAATATACGGATAGATGGTAATGTATTTTAATATCTGTTGTGCATTATATCTCTGTGTGTATAAATAAAGAAAATCAATATTATAGAAAGAGATATTATAAATCTTTCAATCAAGGGAATTACTGGTTTTTATTTGGTTACAGACATGGCATTTAAATGAATAATATAGAAATGAAAATATACACATCTATAATAAAGAAATAGATATAGGGAGATAGAGAGAGAGAGAGAGAGAGCCATAAAAAAGAAGTAAATACAGATAATCTAAATCTCGAAAAGTCGATTAATATTCAGTATGAAAACTATATGGATAGATGCTAATATAATATATTTTATTATTACTTATGTCTGATATCTCTGTGTATAGATAAAGAAGATCAATATGATAGAAATAAATATTACAAAAATTTAAATGTAGGGGCTTTTTGTTTTTTATTTGAATAGAGGCATGGCATTTAAATAAATAATATAGAAATGAAAATATACACATCTATAATAAAGAAATGTATATAGGGTGATAGATCGGGAGATATATAGATAGGGAGATAGAGAGAGAGAGAGAGAGAGAGAGAGATAGAGAGAGAGATATAGCCATAAAAAAGATATAAACAGAAATTATCTATATCTAGACAAGGTGGTTAATATTCAATATGAAAAATATACGGATAGATGGTAATGTATTTTAATATCTGTTGTGCATTATATCTCTGTGTGTATAAATAAAGAAAATCAATATTATAGAAATAGATATTATAAATCTTTCAATCAAGGGAATTACTGGTTTTTATTTGGTTACAGGCATGGCATTTTAATGAATAATATAGAAATGAAAATATACACATTTATTATAGGGAGATATATATATATAGAGGGAGAGAGAGAGCCATAAAAAAGAAATAAATACAGAAAATATACACATCTATAATAAAGAAATAGGTATAGGGAGATATATATATATATAGAGAGAGAGAGCCATAAAAAATAAATAAATACTGATAATCTAAATCTAGAAAAGTCGATTAATATTCAGTATGAAAACTATATGGATAGATGCTAATATAATATATTTTAATATTTGTTATGTCTGATATCTCTGTGTATAGATAAAGAAGATCAATATGATAGAAATAAATATTACAAATATTTAAATGTAGGGGCTTTTTGTTTTTATTTGGATAGAGGCATGGCATTTAAATGAATAATATAGAAATGAAAATATACACATCTATAATAAAGAAATGAATGTAGGGAGATAGATAGATAGATAGATAGATAGATAGAGCCATAAATAGAAATAAGTACCAGTAATCCAAATCTGAACAGGTAAATTAATAATCAGTATGAAAACTATACAGATAGATGGTAATGTACTTTAATATCTGTTATGCATTATATCTGTGTGTACAAATATAGAAGGTCAATATAATAGAAATAGCTATTAAAAACATCTAAAACAAGGGTTTAATTCTTTTTTGATTTGGTTAGAGGCTTAGAGGCAGGGCTTTTAAATGATTAATATAGAAATGAAAATATACACGTCTATAATAAAGAAATAAATATAGATAGATAGATAGATAGATAGATAGATAGATAGATAGAGATAGAGAGTTAGAGAGATAGATAGATAGATAGATAGATAGATAGATAGATAGATAGATAGATAGAGAAAGAGAGAGTGAGATATAGCCATAAAAAAGATATAAACACAAATTATCTATATCTAGACGAGCTGGTTAATATTCAATATGAAAAATATACGGATAGATGGTAATGTATTTTAATATCTGTTGTGCATTATATCTCTGTGTGTATAAATAAAGAAAATCAATATTATAGAAATCGATATTATAAATCTTTCAATCAAGGGAATTACTGGTTTTTATTTGGTTACAGGCATGGCATTTTAATGAATAATATAGAATTGAAAATATACACATCTATAATAAAGAAATAGGTATAGGGAGATATATATATAGAGAGCCATAAAAAAGAAGTAAATACAGATAATCTAAATCTAGAAAAGTCGATTAATATTCAGTATGAAAACTATATGGATAGATGCTAATATAATATATTTTAATATGAGTTATGTTTGATATCTATGTGTATAGATAAAGAAGATCAATATGATAGAAATAAATATTACAAATATTTCAATGTAGGGTCTTTTTGATTTTTATTTGGATAGAGGCAAGGCATTTAAATGAATAATATAGAAATGAAAATATTCACATCTATAATAAAGGAATGTATATAGGGTGATAGATTGGGAGATATATAGATAGGGAGATAGATAGATAGATAGATAGAGCCATAAATAGAAATAAGTACCAGTAATCAAAATCTGGACAGGTAAATTAATAATCAGTATGAAAACTATACAGATAGATGGTAATGTACTTTAATATCTGTTATGCATTATATCTGTGTGTACAAATATAGAAGGTCAATATAATAGAAATAGATATTAAAAACATTTAAAACAAGTTTTTAATTGTTTTTTGATTTGGTTAGAGGCTTAGAGGCAGGGCTTTTAAATGATTAATATAGAAATGAAAATATACACGTCTATAATAAAGAAATAAATATAGGGAGATAGATAGATAGATAGATAGATAGATAGATAGATAGATAGAGAAAGAGAGAGTGAGATATAGCCATAAAAAAGAAATAAACACAAATTATCTCTATCTAGACAAGCTGGTTAATATTCAATATGAAAAATATACGGATAGATGGTAATGTATTTTAATATCTGTTGTGCATTATATCTCTGTGTGTATAAATAAAGAAAATCAATATTATAGAAATCGATATTATAAATCTTTCAATCAAAGGAATTACTGGTTTTTATTTGGTTACAGGCATGGCATTTTAATGAATAATATAGAATTGAAAATATACACATCTATAATAAAGAAATAGGTATAGGGAGATATATATATAGAGAGCCATAAAAAAGAAGTAAATACAGATAATCTAAATCTAGAAAAGTCGATTAATATTCAGTATGAAAACTATATGGATAGATGCTAATATAATATATTTTAATATGAGTTATGTCTGATATCTCTGTGTATAGATAAAGAAGATCAATATGATAGAAATAAATATTACAAATATTTCAATGTAGGGTCTTCTTGTTTTTTATTTGGATAGAGGCAAGGCATTTAAATGAATAATATAGAAATGAAAATATTCACATCTATAATAAAGGAATGTATATAGGGTGATAGATTGGGAGATATATAGATAGGGAGATAGATAGATAGATAGATAGAGCCATAAATAGAAATAAGTACCAGTAATCCAAATCTGGACAGGTAAATTAATAATCAGTATGAAAACTATACAGATAGATGGTAATGTACTTTAATATCTGTTATGCATTATATCTGTGTGTACAAATATAGAAGGTCAATATAATAGAAATAGATATTAAAAACATTTAAAACAAGGGTTTAATTCTTTTTTGATTTGGTTAGAGGCTTAGAGGCAGGGCTTTTAAATGATTAATATAGAAATGAAAATATACACGTCTATAATAAAGAAATAAATATAGGGAGATAGATAGATAGATAGATAGATAGATAGATAGATAGATAGATAGATAGAGAGATAGAGAGAAAGAGAGATAGAGAGATACAGCCATAGAAAAGAAATAAACACAAATTATCTATATCTAGACAAGCTGGTTAATATTCAATATGAAAAATATACGGATAGATGGTAATGTATTTTAATATCTGTTGTGCATTATATCTCTGTGTGTATAAATAAAGAAAATCAATATTATAGAAATAGATATTATAAATGTTTCAATCAAGGGAATTACTGGTTTTTATTTGGTTACAGGCATGGCCTTTAAATGAATAATATAGAAATGAAAATATACACATCTATAATAAAGAAATAGATATAGGGAGATATATATATAGAGAGAGGTAGAGCCATAAAAAAGAAGTAAATACAGATAATCTAAATCTAGAAAAGTCGATTAATATTCAGTATAAAAACTATATGGATAGATGCTCATATAATTTATTTTAATATCAATTATGTCTGATATCTCTGTGTATAGATAAAGAAGATCAATATGATAGAAATAGATATTACAAATATTTAAATGTAGGGGCTTTTTGTTATTTATTTGGATAGGGGCATGGCTTATAAATGAATAATATAGAAATGAAAATATACACATCTATAAGAAAGAAATATATGTAGTGAGAGAGATAGATAGATAGATAGATAGATAGATAGATAGATAGAGAAAGAGAGAGAGAGAGAGATAAAGAGATACAGCCATAGAAAAGAAATAAACACAAATTATCTATATCTAGACAAGCTGGTTAATATTCAATATGAAAAATATACGGATAGATGGTAATGTATTTTAATATCTGTTGTGCATTATATCTCTGTGTGTATAAATAAAGAAAATCAATATTATAGAAATAGATATTATAAATCTTTCAATCAAGGGAATTACTGGTTTTTATTTGGTTACAGGCATGGCATTTAAATGAATAATATAAAAATAGAAATATACACATCTATAATAAAGAAATAGATATAGGGAGATATATATAGAGAGAGAGAGAGAGCCATAAAAAAGAAGTAAATACAGATAATCTAAATCTAGAAAAGTCGATTAATATTCAGTATGAAAACTATATGGATAGATGCTAATATAATATATTTTAATATGAGTTATGTTTGATATCTATGTGTATAGATAAAGAAGATCAATATGATAGAAATAAATATTACAAAAATTTAAATGTAGGGTCCTTTTGTTATTTATTTGGATAGAGGCATGGCATATAAATGAATAATATAGAAATGAAAATGTACACATCTATAATAAAGAAATAAATATAGGGAGATAGATAGATAGATAGATAGATAGATAGATAGATAGATAGATAGATAGAAAAAGAGAGATAGAGATAGAGAGATATAGCCATAAAAAAGAAATAAACACAAATTATCTATATCTAGACAAGCTGGTTAATATTCAATATGAAAAATATACGGATAGATGGTAATGTATTTTAATATCTGTTGTGCATTATATCTCTGTGTGTATAAATAAAGAAAATCAATATTATAGAAAGAGATATTATAAATCTTTCAATCAAGGGAATTACTGGTTTTTATTTGGTTACAGGCATGGCATTTAAATGAATAATATAGAAATGAAAATATACACATCTATTATAGGGAGATATATATATATAGAGGGAGAGAGAGAGCCATAAAAAAGAAATAAATACAGAAAATATACACATCTATAATAAAGAAATAGGTATAGGGAGATATATATATATATAGAGAGAGAGAGCCATAAAAAATAAATAAATACTGATAATCTAAATCTAGAAAAGTCGATTAATATTCAGTATGAAAACTATATGGATAGATGCTAATATAATATATTTTAATATTTGTTATGTCTGATATCTCTGTGTATAGATAAAGAAGATCAATATGATAGAAATAAATATTACAAATATTTAAAAGTAGGGGCTTTTTGTTTTTATTTGGATAGAGGCATGGCATTTAAATGAATAATATAGAAATGAAAATATACACATCTATAATAAAGAAATGAATGTAGGGAGATAGATAGATAGATAGATAGATAGATAGATAGATAGATAGAGCCATAAATAGAAATAAATACCAGTAATCCAAATCTGGACAGGTAAATTAATAATCAGTATGAAAACTATACAGATAGATGGTAATGTACTTTAATATCTGTTATGCATTATATCTGTGTGTACAAATATAGAAGGTCAATATAATAGAAATAGCTATTAAAAACATCTAAAACAAGGGTTTAATTCTTTTTTGATTTGGTTAGAGGCTTAGAGGCAGGGCTTTTAAATGATTAATATAGAAATGAAAATATACACGTCTATAATAAAGAAATAAATATAGATAGATAGATAGATAGATAGATAGATAGATAGAGATAGAGAGTTAGAGAGATAGATAGATAGATAGATAGATAGATAGATAGATAGATAGAGAAAGAGAGAGTGAGATATAGCCATAAAAAAGAAATAAACACAAATTTTCTATATCTAGACGAGCTGGTTAATATTCAATATGAAAAATATACGGATAGATGGTAATGTATTTTAATATCTGTTGTGCATTATATCTCTGTGTGTATAAATAAAGAAAATCAATATTATAGAAATCGATATTATAAATCTTTCAATCAAAGGAATTACTGGTTTTTATTTGGTTACAGGCATGGCATTTTAATGAATAATATAGAATTGAAAATATACACATCTATAATAAAGAAATAGGTATAGGGAGATATATATATAGAGAGCCATAAAAAAGAAGTAAATACAGATAATCTAAATCTAGAAAAGTCGATTAATATTCAGTATGAAAACTATATGGATAGATGCTAATATAATATATTTTAATATGAGTTATGTTTGATATCTATGTGTATAGATAAAGAAGATCAATATGATAGAAATAAATATTACAAATATTTCAATGTAGGGTCTTTTTGATTTTTATTTGGATAGAGGCAAGGCATTTAAATGAATAATATAGAAATGAAAATATTCACATCTATAATAAAGGAATGTATATAGGGTGATAGATTGGGAGATATATAGATAGGGAGATAGATAGATAGATAGATAGAGCCATAAATAGAAATAAGTACCAGTAATCCAAATCTGGACAGGTAAATTAATAATCAGTATGAAAACTATACAGATAGATGGTAATGTACTTTAATATCTGTTATGCATTATATCTGTGTGTACAAATATAGAAGGTCAATATAATAGAAATAGCTATTAAAAACATCTAAAACAAGGGTTTAATTCTTTTTTGATTTGGTTAGAGGCTTAGAGGCAGGGCTTTTAAATGATTAATATAGAAATGAAAATATACACGTCAATAATAAAGAAATAAATATAGGGAGATAGATAGATAGATAGATAGATAGATAGATAGATAGATAGATAGAGAGAAAGAGAGATAGAGAGATACAGCCATAAAAAAGAAATAAACACAAATTATCTATATCTAGACAAGCTGGTTAATATTCAATATGAAAAATATACGGATAGATGGTAATGTATTTTAATATCTGTTGTGCATTATATCTCTGTGTGTATAAATAAAGAAAATCAATATTATAGAAATAGATATTATAAATGTTTCAATCAAGGGAATTACTGGTTTTTATTTGGTTACAGGCATGGCCTTTAAATGAATAATATAGAAATGAAAATATACACATCTATAATAAAGAAATAGATATAGGGAGATATATATATAGAGAGAGATAGAGCCATAAAAAAGAAGTAAATACAGATAATCTAAATCTAGAAAAGTCGATTAATATTCAGTATAAAAACTATATGGATAGATGCTAATATAATTTATTTTAATATCAATTATGTCTGATATCTCTGTGTATAGATAAAGAAGATCAATATGATAGAAATAGATATTACAAATATTTAAATGTAGGGGCTTTTTGTTATTTATTTGGACAGGGGCATGGCTTATAAATGAATAATATAGAAATGAAAATATACACATCTATAAGAAAGAAATATATGTAGTGAGAGAGATAGATAGATAGATAGATAGATAGATAGATAGATAGATAGATAGATAGAGAAAGAGAGAGAGAGAGAGATAAAGAGATACAGCCATAGAAAAGAAATAAACACAAATTATCTATATCTAGACAAGCTGGTTAATATTCAATATGAAAAATATACGGATAGATGGTAATGTATTTTAATATCTGTTGTGCATTATATCTCTGTGTGTATAAATAAAGAAAATCAATATTATAGAAATAGATATTATAAATGTTTCAATCAAGGGAATTACTGGTTTTTATTTGGTTACAGGCATGGCCTTTAAATGAATAATATAGAAATGAAAATATACACATCTATAATAAAGAAATAGATATAGGGAGATATATATATATAGAGATAGAGCCATAAAAAAAAAGTAAATACAGATAATCTAAATCTAGAAAAGTCGATTAATATTCAGTATGAAAACTATATGGATAGATGCTAATATAATATATTTTAATATCAATTATGTCTGATATCTATGTGTATAGATAAAGAAGATCAATGTGATAGAAATAGATATTACAAATATTTAAATGTAGGGGCTTTTTGTTATTTATTTGGATAGGGGCATGGCTTATAAATGAATAATATAGAAATGAAAATATACACATCTATAAGAAAGAAATATATGTAGTGAGAGAGATAGATAGATAGATAGATAGATAGATAGATAGATAGATAGATAGATAGAGAAAGAGAGAGAGAGAGAGATAAAGAGATACAGCCATAGAAAAGAAATAAACACAAATTATCTATATCTAGACAAGCTGGTTAATATTCAATATGAAAAATATACGGATAGATGGTAATGTATTTTAATATCTGTTGTGCATTATATCTCTGTGTGTATAAATAAAGAAAATCAATATTATAGAAATAGATATTATAAATCTTTCAATCAAGGGAATTACTGGTTTTTATTTGGTTACAGGCATGGCATTTAAATGAATAATATAGAAATGAAAATATACACATCTATAATAAAGAAATAGATATAGGGAGATATATATAGAGAGAGAGAGAGAGCCATAAAAAAGAAGTAAATACAGATAATCTAAATCTAGAAAAGTCGATTAATATTCAGTATGAAAACTATATGGATAGATGCTAATATAATATATTTTAATATGAGTTATGTTTGATATCTATGTGTATAGATAAAGAAGATCAATATGATAGAAATAAATATTACAAAAATTTAAATGTAGGGTCCTTTTGTTATTTATTTGGATAGAGGCATGGCATATAAATGAATAATATAGAAATGAAAATGTACACATCTATAATAAAGAAATAAATATAGGGAGATAGATAGATAGATAGATAGA
Organism: Cyanistes caeruleus; assembly: GCF_971803275.1. Taxonomy (NCBI): domain Eukaryota; kingdom Metazoa; phylum Chordata; class Aves; order Passeriformes; family Paridae; genus Cyanistes; species Cyanistes caeruleus. The sequence continues at coordinate 82,136,383 of NC_141732.1, forward strand.
TAGATAGATAGATAGATAGATAGATAGAAAAAGAGAGATAGAGATAGAGAGATATAGCCATAAAAAAGAAATAAACACAAATTATCTATATCTAGACAAGCTGGTTAATATTCAATATGAAAAATATACGGATAGATGGTAATGTATTTTAATATCTGTTGTGCATTATATCTCTGTGTGTATAAATAAAGAAAATCAATATTATAGAAATCAATATTATAAATCTTTCAATCAAAGGAATTACTGGTTTTTATTTGGTTACAGGCATGGCATTTTAATGAATAATATAGAATTGAAAATATACACATCTATAATAAAGAAATAGGTATAGGGAGATATATATATAGAGAGCCATAAAAAAGAAGTAAATACAGATAATCTAAATCTAGAAAAGTCGATTAATATTCAGTATGAAAACTATATGGATAGATGCTAATATAATATATTTTAATATGAGTTATGTTTGATATCTCTGTGTATAGATAAAGAAGATCAATATGATAGAAATAAATATTACAAATATTTCAATGTAGGGTCTTTTTGATTTTTATTTGGATAGAGGCAAGGCATTTAAATGAATAATATAGAAATGAAAATATTCACATCTATAATAAAGGAATGTATATAGGGTGATAGATTGGGAGATATATAGATAGGGAGATAGATAGATAGATAGATAGAGCCATAAATAGAAATAAGTACCAGTAATCCAAATCTGGACAGGTAAATTAATAATCAGTATGAAAACTATACAGATAGATGGTAATGTACTTTAATATCTGTTATGCATTATATCTGTGTGTACAAATATAGAAGGTCAATATAATAGAAATAGCTATTAAAAACATCTAAAACAAGGGTTTAATTCTTTTTTGATTTGGTTAGAGGCTTAGAGGCAGGGCTTTTAAATGATTAATATAGAAATGAAAATATACACGTCTATAATAAAGAAATAAATATAGGGAGATAGATAGATAGATAGATAGATAGATAGATAGATAGATAGATAGAGAGAAAGAGAGATAGAGAGATACAGCCATAAAAAAGAAATAAACACAAATTATCTATATCTAGACAAGCTGGTTAATATTCAATATGAAAAATATACGGATAGATGGTAATGTATTTTAATATCTGTTGTGCATTATATCTCTGTGTGTATAAATAAAGAAAATCAATATTATAGAAATAGATATTATAAATGTTTCAATCAAGGGAATTACTGGTTTTTATTTGGTTACAGGCATGGCCTTTAAATGAATAATATAGAAATGAAAATATACACATCTATAATAAAGAAATAGATATAGGGAGATATATATATAGAGAGAGATAGAGCCATAAAAAAGAAGTAAATACAGATAATCTAAATCTAGAAAAGTCGATTAATATTCAGTATAAAAACTATATGGATAGATGCTAATATAATTTATTTTAATATCAATTATGTCTGATATCTCTGTGTATAGATAAAGAAGATCAATATGATAGAAATAGATATTACAAATATTTAAATGTAGGGGCTTTTTGTTATTTATTTGGACAGGGGCATGGCTTATAAATGAATAATATAGAAATGAAAATATACACATCTATAAGAAAGAAATATATGTAGTGAGAGAGATAGATAGATAGATAGATAGATAGATAGATAGATAGATAGATAGAGAAAGAGAGAGAGAGAGAGATAAAGAGATACAGCCATAGAAAAGAAATAAACACAAATTATCTATATCTAGACAAGCTGGTTAATATTCAATATGAAAAATATACGGATAGATGGTAATGTATTTTAATATCTGTTGTGCATTATATCTCTGTGTGTATAAATAAAGAAAATCAATATTATCGAAATAGATATTATAAATCTTTCAATCAAGGGAATTACTGGTTTTTATTTGGTTACAGGCATGGCATTTAAATGAATAATATAAACATGAAAATATACACATCTATAATAAAGAAATAGATATAGGGAGATATATATATATAGAGAGAGAGAGAGAGCCATAAAAAAGAAGTAAATACAGATAATCTAAATCTAGAAAAGTCGATTAATATTCAGTATGAAAACTATATGGATAGATGCTAATATAATATATTTTAATATGAGTTATGTTTGATATCTATGTGTATAGATAAAGAAGATCAATATGATAGAAATAAATATTACAAATATTTAAATGTAGGGTCCTTTTGTTATTTTTTTGGATAGATGCATGGCATATAAATGAATAATATAGAAATCAAAATATACACATCTATAATAAAGAAATGTATATAGGGTGATAGATCGGGAGATAGATAGATAGGGAGATAGATAGATAGATAGATAGATAGATAGATAGATTGATAGATAGATAGAGCCATAAAAGAAGAATTAAATACCAGTAATCCAAATCTGGACAAGTAAATTAATGATCAGTATGAAAACTATATAGATAGATTGTAATGTACATTAATATCTGTTATGCATTGTATCTGTGTGTATAAATATAGAAGATCAATATTTTAGAAAAATATATTAATTTTTTTAAACAAGGGGCTTTTCTTTTTTTATTTAATTAAAGGCATGGCATTTAAATGAATAATATAGAAATGAAAATATACACATCTATAAGAAAGAAATATATGTAGTGAGATAGATAGATAGATAGATAGATAAATAGATAGATAGATAGATAGATAGATAGAGAGAGAGAAAGAGAGATAGAGAGATACAGCCATAAAAAAGAAATAAACACAAATTATCTATATCTAGACAAGCTGGTTAATATTCAATATGAAAAATATACGGATAGATGGTAATGTATTTTAATATCTGTAGTGCATTATATCTCTGTGTGTATAAATAAAGAAAATCAATATTATAGAAAGAGATATTATAAATCCTTCAATCAAGGGAATTACTGGTTTTTATTTGGTTACAGGCATGGCATTTAAGTGAATAATATAGAAATGACAATATACATATCTATAATAAAGAAATAGATATAGGGAGATATATATATATATAGAGATAGAGCCATAAAAAAAAAGTAAATACAGATAATCTAAATCTAGAAAAGTCGATTAATATTCAGTATGAAAACTATATGGATAGATGCTAATATAATATATTTTAATATTAGTTATGTCTGATTTCTATGTGTATAGATAAAGAAGATCAATATGATAGAAATAAATATTACAAATATTTAAATGTAGGGGCTTTTTGTTTTTTATTTGGATAGAGGCATGGCATTTAAATGATTAATATAGAAATGAAAATATACACGTCTATAATAAAGAAATAAATATAGGGAGATAGATAGATAGATAGATAGATAGATAGATAGATAGATAGATAGATAGAGAGAAAGAGAGAGAGAAAGAGAGAGAGAGAGATATAGAGATACAGCCATAAAAAAGAAATAAACACCAATTATCTATATCTAGACAAGCTGGTTAATATTCAATATGAAAAATATACGAATAGATGGTAATGTATTTTAATATCTGTTGTGCATTATATCTCTGTGTGTATAAATAAAGAAAATCAATATTATAGAAATAGGTATTTTAAATCTTTCAATCAAGGGAATTACTGGTTTTTATTTGGTTACAGGCATGGCATTTAAGTGAATAATATAGAAATGAAAATATACACATCTATAATAAAGAAATAGATATAGGGAGATATAGAGACAGGGAGAGAGAGAGCCATAAAAAATAAATAAGTACAGATAATCTAAATCTAGAAAAGTCGATTAATATTCAGTATGAAAACTATATGGATAGATGCTAATATAATATATTTTAATATTAGTTATGTCTGATTTCTATGTGTATAGATAAAGAAGATCAATATGATAGAAATAAATATTACAAATATTTAAATGTAGGGGCTTTTTGTTTTTTATTTGGATAGAGGCATGGCATTTAAATGAATAATATAGAAATGAAAATATACACATCTATAATAAAGAAATAAATATAGGGAGATAGATAGATAGATAGATAGATAGATAGATAGATAGATAGATAGAGCCATAAAAAAGAAATAAATACCAGTAATCCAAAGCTGGACAAGTTAATTAATGATCAGTATGAAAGCTATACAGATAGATATACAGATAGGTAATGTACTTTAATATCTGTTATGCATTATATCTGTTCGTACAAATATAGAAAATCAGTATAATAGAAATAGATATTAAAAACATTTAAAACAAGGGTTTAATTGTTTTTTGATTTGGTTAGAGGCTTAGAGGCAGGGCTTTTAAATGATTAATATAGAAATGAAAATATACAGGTCTATAATAAAGAAATAAATATAGGGAGATATATCTATATGTAATTTTAAATAAAAACCAAAAAAAACCAAGTAATCTAAAACTAGACAAGTAGATTAATATTCAATTTGAAAAATATATGGATAGACGTTCATATATTTTTATATTGATTATGCATTATATCTATGTGTATAAATATAGCTCAATTTGATAGAAATAAATATTAATTACATTTAAGTGAAGGGGTATTTTGTTTTTTATTTGGTTAGAGGCAGGGCTTGCTAAGTTTCGATGGGGGGTGGGTTTTGGGGCGTTCCTCGGAGAAGAGTTTTTGGAAGGGGGTTGCACACGTGGTTTCTGGCCTCGCTTCTCTGCACGTGCAGGGGCGCCCCCCCGCCCGCCCCGGGCTGAGCTGTGCGGCAGTGCTGCCGCCGTGTGGGCACAGAGCGGTACTGCAGCTGTGCGCCGAGGCGGGCGGGGCCGGGCCGAGCGGGGGCCGAGCAGGGCCGAGCCGATCCGAAGCGGAGGGGGCCGAACCGAGCCGAAGTGGGACGGAAAGAGCCGAGCCGAGCCGAGCCGAGCAGCGTCGGGTCCCCCCCCACTCCGGAGCCGGCCGGGAGGACCCCGGATGAGGCGTTGGCTCCAATGCCTGCCGCCGCAGGTGCGGCCGCCGCCCAGCTACGGAGCCGCTGCGCCCCGCCGCCATCGTCCTCGCCCCGGGAAAGGCGGCGGACAATCGGGCGGAGTGCTCGGAGTCGGTCGGCGTCGGCAGGTTTTTCGTTCAGGCAAGTAAGTTAGACAGACGCGTTGAGAGCAGCGGGGGCCTTAATCTTGCCTCAACAAAGATGGCCGCGCAGCCGGAAGTGGCTTCAGCCACAACAAAGATGGCGGCGAGGAAGGGCGGAAGTGACGTCGCGCCACGCACAAGATGGCTGCCCGGTCGTGGCCGGCTTGACCTCCCAAGGATGGCGGCCAAAAAGGCGGGAAAATGGAAGGACCCCCGGGCGGTGGGTGCGTGCGATTTACTGCCTGACAAACACCCCGGCGCCGACGCCGCTCCGGCGCAATTTTCCGCGGCTTTTCCGGCCGTGCGGACACGGGCTGTGCGCTTGGCGGCGCCGGGGCCGGGCGCCAGCAGGTCGGGCGCCGACAGGCAGCGGTGAAGACGCCTCTCTCTGCCGGGGTCCTTGCCGCGGCCGCGTTCTGGGGCTTCTGGCACTCGCGACGACCCGTACCTCGCCGCCGCTGCTCTCGCTCCGTTCTCTCCCCCTCGGCCCCCCCCCGTGAAATGGCGGAAACCCCAATGGCATCGGGACCCAACGGTCGCTCCCCGGCCCCGGGACCGAAGCAGCCCGAGGAGGCGGCTGCTCTGTGTGTCGGAACGGTGAGAGCGGGGGCCGGGGCTGGGGCAGCTTATCAACCGAGTATATATTTGTAAGTATAAAGATGATCAAAATAGATATTAAAAAATATTGAAGAAAAAGGGGCTGCTTGGTTTTTATTTAGTTAGAGGCAGGGCTTTTAGATAAATAGGAAAAATACAAATAAATAAAATATTGAAAGAATGAATATATAAAGAAAAATATATACAAATCTATATATCTATAAATATATAGAGAAAAAAATATATATATATATGTAGGCGTAAAAATAAGTAATAGAAATATATACATATATGTTGATTTATAATCTATAATATGATTTCTGTACGTATAGATGGCAATATGATATCTTTTAGGATATGTTATGTGTTTTGTATATCAAGAAGGTATATAAATATGATAAAAAATATATATTAAAATATTTTTAAATACCGTTTAAGATAAAGGGACTGTTTGGTTTTTATTAGGTTAGCTTCGGGGCTTTTAAATAAATACAACAAAAATAAAAACATAGAAATGTATATTAAGTATATAAAGATATAGACGTATGTGCAACCAGAAAAGTAAAGAAATAGAAGTAATGCCAATATATACAAACAGATTTATATTTAATAGATATGTTATATATATTGATTTTATATGTGTATTATATACATAATGAATATATATCATTAAAATGTATGTAATATATTTAATATATAATAACATACGTATACACGTTAAAATAATATATTTTGATACTTTATATATTGCTTGTCATATATAAATGAATATAGTATATAAATTTAAACATGTGTGGTGGAAATAGATGTTAATTTGTATTTTTTTTTTATTTTCATTGTTTTGGTATGTTTCTCGGAGGCAATCCTCCCCTTGCAGCTGCTGACAGCACGGAAAAGCTGTGTGCTTCGTGGTGTCTATTGCCCAGCTGGCAACGATTCCCTTGTGTTTGGTGCATTAAGTCACACCCAGCTGTGTGGGATGGCAGGTGAGCACATTGCCCGACCCTTTTAGCTTTTCTGGCTCAGGCACAACTTCCTTTCCTTTTGGATATGGAAAACAGGGAAGAGAGGGTAGTGTGACATTAGCACTAATTTCTAGCAGATTTTTAACTGCCCCTGATGCTCGTTCATCTTTGCAGTGTGGGTTTTCATGCTGACAAATCCTCTGCTTTGCCTTCTGCTCACAGTCAGCTAGGCCCTTTATTGAACAGATTTATCTGCTACAAGGCTACGCAGAAGGATGGAAAGGAGGAACACAGGGGGGAAAAAAAATAGATTCAAGGCATAGAGAAGGTAGCTGGTTTATTTGTATGACATGTAGCTTTTTTAGGATGTTTTGTTCTTTATATGGCGTTAATTTCAAAGAGAAGCCTGTGAACTTTGTGTTCCCCTTTTGGGGCTGGTTCTGGGGTAAGGGGGAAACACGAGGCCTAAGCACCTCTGGCTTATCTGTCCAAGGATCTGCCTCAGTTGTGGCTCCCATCCTTCTGAAGGACTCTTCAGCGCAGTGAGTTACCTTCTATAACTATTCATTGTTGTATTGTTGTTGTGAGACCTCATTGCTGGGTGAGAGGACCAGGGGAAATGAAAGGCTGTATGCCACTGTTACTTCATCACTGAATTCTTGCACTCTGTTAAAATCAAAACAAAAGGGATTTACACTGTCAGAAACACTTAACTGTAAGTTAAGGTAAAGGTCACAGTGCTAAAACCTAAGAGCAGATAGGGTTGAGCTCCTTTGTCTTCCCTCTCCGGCAGCTTTTGTGACTCCTGCCTCCAAGGTATCATCAGCTATCCCCTGGATCTTGCAGTGGAAGAGATGCTGAACCACCAGCTGTTCCATATTCTACACCATGTGTCTTTTTACCATGCTCCTCTGAGAAGCATCTCTCCCGTCTCTGTTTCTTTGCAGACCAGAAGGGATAAACTGGGATTCCTTTGTTCTTTTGCCTGTTAATAAAAAGGCCGCTTGTGGCTGTGTGCAGTGGCAACTGCATCACAGAATCTTAGAGGTGATTATTCACAGGTTAAGGAAATAATTCCTTTTTTTGTCACTGCTGCACTGAATTTCATAGGCGTGTCTGTGGCTTGATGCCTAAGATATTTAAAGCAGGTTTTATTCTTACAGGGGTTTTGCACACTAAAGTGTCTGCCCAGGTTTTGTTTCCAAAAGTGAGGTATAGTGCTGGGTGTTTAATTTGGTATGTTACTTGTTCTGTTGTGTAAATAACTGCAGCTCCCTCCCTGTGCCTGTGTATTGCAGGGGCAGGCGAGCGCTGGTTATAAAGGTGGTGATAATTAGGAAACAAGGCCTCCATTCTTGGTCTCGGGCTGTTTCAAATGGGGAGGGATCAGTGTCCTGACTTCTCTCCCTCAGAGGCAGGGTTCCTAGACGAGGTGACCCAGGACAGCTTCGTGCTGGGCCCGGGCTACGACCGCCCCTACCAGCTGGAGCCCGCAGTGAGGGAGCCCAAGAGCATCCAGCTGTACCAGCACCTCAACCTCAAGAGCTGCATCTGGACCTTCGACGCTTATTACGACATGACCGAGTTAACTGATGTCTGTGGGGGCTCTGTCACCGCTGACTTCCAGGTGAGAGGCCCATCCAGAGCTCTCCAGGTATCCCAGATCTCTCTCAGTTCTCAGGCACAGCTCTGCCGTGTGTGGAGCTGCTGCTCTGCCCTGCACAGGTGGAGCGTGGCTTTCCCCCCACCCTCACCTGGAAGAAAACAGTGCTGTGTGCATTTATTTCATTTATTTTCCATTTCATTCATTTTCCATTTATTTTATTCTCTAAATCTTCAGAGTGCCAGGAAAATACTGGTTTCTTTTAATGTAGGGCCGTACTGGAAATACAAAACGTTCTCAGCTGGGCTCCCTTTTATAAGTTTGACTGTGTTCTCGGCCAATAGAAATGAGCAGAGGGGGCTCAGGCCATGCTCCACAACATGGGATATTTTGGCTCATTCCCTAATTAAGAGACCAGAAGCCAAAAATGTTCCTCTAGAAACGAGTGGCTTTCCCTGTTTGGGGTGTCTCACTGTCCTCTCCTGGCTGCGTTATCCACGTGCAGCCCACTCCATCTCCCCCAGGCTCTCCCATTAAATTGCTTGGACCAGCATCATCTCTCTTAATTCCTGCCAGCCTGGAACTAGTTCATGAAGTTTCCTTTTATAGCTCCAATTGTTTGCACAAATCCAGAGGAGCCGCCTGGCCGGAGAAACTGCCCAGTGGAGCATGTGGAGCCTGGCCCCAGCCAGGCTGGAACATCTCCTCGAATTCTCCAGGGCCTGCAAAGTACAGCTGCACTCTGCAGATAATAAATGGAGAGCTCTGGGAGGCCTGAGCAAGCAGAATTGCTCATTTTTAATTCACAGCCTTGGAAATCAGGGGGGTTTTGAGGTGAAATTGTGCCCAGAGTTCCTTTGTCCCATGGTCCCAGGGAGCCTTAGCACTGCCCCCGCATTACAGCGCCGGTTTGTCTGAGGTACCTGCACGTAAAGAACGTCCAGAGTCACCTCTGACTTCACTGCAAGGCGCATAACCCCCTTTCTGGGGTTTTATTGCCAGGTAAGGGACTCTGCTCAGTCCTTCCTGACAGTCCACGTCCCTCTCTACGTGTCCTACATCTGTGTGACGGCACCGAGGGGCTGGGCTTCCCCGGAGCACCGCAGCGAGATGGAGTTCTCCTTCTTCTACGACACCGTTCTCTGGAGGACAGGTGAGCCTGAGGCGCTCCAAGGGCTATGGAAGAAGTGGTTCCTTCATGTTTTCCCCTTAGCTCCTGCACTGCCCCCAGAGTCCTGAGGGAGCGGGGAACTCGGAATATTGCCTTCCTCTGTGCTTGCGGGGGGCTTAGGCAGCCGGTGGCTGACGGAGGGAGCGTGCAGCTGGCTCACTGGAGGCTGATCCCAGCTGAACCCTGCCTTGTGGAGGTGTCCCAAGCGCTTCTGGGGCTGGCAGAGCCCAGCAGAGGAGAGCGAGGGTGCTGTGTGGGCTCCCAGTGGCGCTTGCTGTCCTTGCAGGGATCCAGACGGACAGCGCGCTCTCGGCCTGCCTGCAGATAATCCCCATCTACATCCGCGAGGACGGCCGGCCGGTCATCGAGTTCAAGACGCAGGCCAAGTTCAGAGGTGAGGGCAGCGATCCTGGCAGGGACACAGAGCAGGGTCACACAGAGCTCTGCTCTGACGGCACAGGCAGCGGAACGAGTCCCTGTCCCCGCCGGGAGCCCCTCTGCCCCTGCGAGGTGGGGCCTCTCCGCGCTCTGCCTCCCGTCACCTCCTTGTCCTCCCCCAGGGCTGTTTGTCATGGAGCACCACAGCCTGCCAGGTGTCAGGTCCTCTTTGGTAACTCCAGAGCACCTGGGAGGCATCGAATTTGCCCTGCAGCTGCTGTGGAGCGCTCAGACTTTTGATTCTCCCTACCAGCTCTGGAGAGCAACCAGCTCCTACAACAGGTGAGGGCTGGGGGTGCAGTCCCCTCCAGCAGCTTCCCCCACAGCAGCACGTTCTCCCTGGCACCCCTCCAGCAGCCACGCCAGCAATAGCACGGAATGCTCAGGAGCTTGGTCAGAGCTGGAGCACCGTTGTACTGCGAGAAAAATCAGCTCAGCCTCTTGGAAAGGAATGTTTCCAGCAGTGCGGCCTGTGGATAGACTGATCCCAGAGTCACACTTGTCCCTCGGGGACTGCTGGATGACATTGCTGGGGCAAGGGAGAGGTGCTGCCCTGGGTGAAGGGCTTTGAGCTGTGCTTGGTGGCTGCAGGGTCTTCTGTCTGTTCCCAGGAAGGATTACTCTGGAGGATACACCATCTTCCTGATGCCCTGCACGGTGCAGCTCACGCCGCCGTGGGCAGAGCCTGGAGCCAAGCCCCTGCCCTGCCCTGCCCGGCTCACGCTCCCGAGCGGTAAGAGGGCAGGAGGGCAGGCTCGGCCCCTTTGGGGTGCACACCCGTCCAAACCTCATCTCCCCTTTGTTTCCTTCCTTGTCCCAGTTGCAGGTTTTTGATCCCGATCGCCTTCCGGCAGACAAACCGCCCACTTCCAGTTGTTTACTCCCTGAACACGGAGTTTCAGCTCTGTAACAACGAGAAGGTTTTTCTAATGGACCCCACCAAATCGGAAAGGTCGCTGGCAGAAATGGATTACAAGGGGGCTTTATCCAAGGGTAGGATTTACCTCTCCTCTTCTGCCTGTGCCCAGCATTTCTGCTTTCACAGCTTCCATTCCCTGGAGAGGAAAGGGCAGAACCCACGTGTAGCTTTGCCTCTTCTACAGCAGTAATTGACATCTTACAGCCCTGTGAAAGAACAGCGTGCTCTGGCACCGCGTTTTGTCACTCCCACACACCGAGCCCTTCCCAAACAACCCCAACCCTTCTGAACACGGACACTTGGCTCTGGCAGCGTTTTCCTGCTTGGGAAATTTCACCTGCCCCTCTTTGTCCCGACCTCCCCCCGGGCAGATCCTGTACCGGCGCGTGCTCTGGCCCCCCGAACAAAACCTCAACGCCGCTTACAAGCTGCAGCTGGAGAAGGTCTACCTGTGCACAGGCAGGGCTGGCCACGTGCCCCTCTTCGACCCCACGGGCACCGTCTACAACCAGGGGCCCCAGTACGGCTGCATCCAGCCCCACAAGTACCTGAAGCACCGATTCCTCCTCCTGGTGAGTGCTCTGCTCCTGCTTCTTCCCGTTTGGGATTTGCTCTGGCAACCGGCAGGCGGTGGCTGCAAAGGGATGAGGAAGGGAGCCCGTGGGGGATGTTTTGTGCTGCTGCTGCTGCTGCTGCTGCCAGCTGTGAACACCAGATCAGTTTTCCCCCACCCTTTGAGTGTGTTCCTCAATCGGTGCCCACGTGTACGTGTGGAGATGGGGCATTCGGACTAGATCCCTGACACAGGTGTTTGGTGGGGCTCTGGCTTCCAGCCTCCCTTGGGAAAGCAGACAGCATCCCTCACCACACTTCTCTGACTTTCCAGCACCGAAACCAGACAGAAGTGACGGGTAAGTATTTCCACGCTGTGCCTTTTGACTCTGCCCACTTTGCTTCCCAGCTGTCCGAGTTCCACTCGGTGAGCAGCATGCCCGGAGTTGATGGATTTACTCTCAAGGTGGATGCTCTCTACCAGGTATGGAGTACCCAGTGCTTTTGGTAGCCCAAAATGGACTCCTCTGTCCAGGACCTCCCGAACACTTGGTGAATTGTAGACTCTGGGCCTTCACACTTCACCTCTGATACAAGAAATGAAGATGAGGATGTTAGTCCCGTAATTTCATTTTTTTTTTCCCCTGAGGCACTCATGAGAAAGCTCTTTAAAAACACTTTATTCGTGTTCCTGAAGGAATTAATGCCATTGCAAAGGCAGGACACCTCGCTGGGTGGTGCGTGCTCCCGAGGAGCTCCCCTTGAACAGCGAGGTGGAGCTGCCCCGGGGCGCCCCGAAGGCGGCGGGCGGCCGCTGCTGCACCGTCAGGAACCTTCATCCACCGAGGGACAGCGGCGGCCTCTGCCAGGGCCAGGGCCAGGGAAGTGAAGCAGGTGCACTTGCAAGTCATACGGGTATTTTTTTAGTCTGGTGAGGAGGGGCAGCTGTCAATTCCCCCTGCTCCCGTCTTAGCGACTGCACCGCCGCCCTTCCTCCGTGCTGCTCCAGCTCTCCCGGGCTTAACTGGGCAGGGTGGCGAAGGCATCTGCCACCCCCGTGAGCCAGCCGAGGAGCAGCCGGGTTCCTCGTTGGCCTCCGGAAGAGAGTAAAGCTAAAATACAAAACCCGCTGTGATCGGGGTGTCCCTTCTTGCGCCGCCCCGCCGGTCTCCCTCATTCCCCTGGGGCGCGGCGGGCCGGAGCCCCACGGAGCTGCTGCGCCGGGGAAGGGAAGGAGGGAGACGCGGGCGCCCAGCTCGGCTCGGGCCCCGCCGCGGCCTCGGGGCCGGCGGAGCGGGGGGCTCGGGCCGGGAGCGCTCCGGGGCTGCGGGACCGGCCGGGCCCAGGCGGGGGCGCCGCGTCCGAACCGGGACCCGCAGCGCTCCCGCAGCCGGCGCCGCCCTCCCGCCGCGATGCCGAGCCCGGGACCGAGCCCGATCCGCCCCACGGGGGAGAGGCGGCACCGCCCGGGACCGCAGGGCGGACACCCGCAGGACCCGAACCCCCGCATCCCGGCTCCGGCTGTGGGCTCCGTCACCCGCTTTCGGTCAGCCCCGTCCCGGCATCGCGGCAGGAGGGGGGAGTCGAGTCCCGGCGAGGGAGTGCCCAGTCCCCCCGGCCTTGTCTCAACCCCAATCCGGCCGTGCTCCGCCGCCCCCGAGACCTGCCACCCGGGGCCGGCCGGGGGAGAGGCGGCACCGCTCCGCCGGCGGACACCGGCAGGACTCTGCCCCGCGGCAGACCCCGTCCCGAGCCGCGGCCCCGCCGCAGCGCGCAGGGCTCGGAGCGGAGCCCGCCGGGAGCAGCCCCCGGGCCGGGGCTCGCCCGGCGCCGAGCGAGAGTCCCGGGCCGGCGGCACGGGGGGCGGGGCCGCATGAGGAGCGGGGCCACGGGGCACAGCCCGAGCGCGCCTGGGAACTGCCGAGGGGTCCCGGGCGGCGCCGCCTCTCCGTCATCGAGGCGGCATCGGCCTCGGGTCCGGGATCGGTTCCGGGTCCGGGATGGCGGCGGCGATTCCCGCCGCGGAGCCCCCGTGTGGGCCCGGGACCCCGCAGGGCGCCCTCTGGCGGACGCGGAGCGCCCGGTGCGAGCGCGCCGCCCCCGGCGGCCCCGGGACAGCGGCACGAGGGGGGCGAGGCCAAGGAGGGGCGGGGCCGGCTCAGGGGCGGGGGCACGGAGCGCGTGCGCAGCTCGGGACAGCAGAGCGCGTGCGCGGCGCGGGGCCGCCTCAGGTGTGCGGGGCGGGGCCGGCACAGGTGCGAGGGGGGGGGACCGAGGCCACTTAAACACCGGAAGGGCGGCGGCCGCCATTTTCTCCGGGAGGAGCCGGCTGCGGCCGCTCCGGTGAGGCGCTTCTCTCTTTTCTGCTTTTATCTCTCCATTCTGCTTTTATCTCTCCTTCCTGCTTTTATCTCTTCTCTCTGTCTCTTCTCTCTCCTCTGCTTTTATCTCTCCTCTCTGCTTCTTTCTCCTCTCCGCTTTTATCTTTCCTCTCCGCTTTTATCTTTCCTCTCTGCTTTTACCTCTCCGCTTTTATCTCTCCTTTCTCTGCTTCTTTCTCCTCTCTGCTTCTTTCTCCTCTCTGCTTTTATCTCCTCTCTGCTTTTCTCTTCTTTCTGCTTTTCTCTCCTCTCCGTTTCTCTCCTTTCTCTGCTTTTATCTTTCCTTTCTCTGTTTTTCTCTCTCCTTTCTGCTTTTATCTCTCCTTTCTCAGCTTCTCTCCCCTCTCTCCTTCTCTGTTTTTCTCTCTCCTCTCTGCATTTGTCTCTCTCCTCTGCTTTTATCTCTCCTTTCTGCTTTTATCTCTCCATTCTGCTTTTATCTCTTCTCTCTATCTCTTCTCTCCACTCTGCTTTTATCTCTCCACTCTGCTTTTATCTCTCCTCTCTGTTTTTATCTCTTCTCTCTCTCTCTTCTCTCTCCTCTGCTTTTATCTCTCCTTTCTCTGCTTCTTTCTCCTTTCTGCTTTTATCTCTCCTCTCTGCTTTTATCTCTTCTCTCTATCTCTTCTCTCTCCTCTGCTTTTATATCTCCTTTCTCTGCTTCTTTCTCCTCTCTGCTTTTATCTCTACTTTCTCTGCTTTTATATCTCCTTTCTGCTTTTATCTCTCCTTTCTCTGCTTTTATATCTCCTTTCTGCTTTTATCTCTCCTTTCTCAGCTTCTCTCCCCTCTCTCCTTCTCTGTTTTTCTCTCTCCTCTCTGCTTTTATCTCTCCTTTCTGTTTTTCTCTCCTCTCCTTCTCTCTCCCGTCTCCTTCTCTCCCCTCTCTGCTGTTCTCCCCCGTCTCCCCTCGCACCGCCCGCCCCCCCCTGCCCCCGCCTCTGTTCCTGCTCTGTTCCCTTACAAACCCTGACTCCTGTCTCTGTTCTTCCTTCTCCTTCTCCCTCCATCCTCCCGCCCGTCCCGACCCTGCAGCCTCCCGTTATCCTCGCCTGTGCCCGCTCTTACCCTCCCTGTCCCCCTTCTCCTTCCTCTCTCGTCCTTATCCTTTCCCTCTCTTCCTCATCCTCCTTCTCTCTTCCTCACCCTCCTTCTCTCATCCTTATCCTCCTTCTCTCGTCCTTATCCTTTCCCTCTCTTCCTCATCCTCCTCCTCTCTTCCTTTTCATCCTTCTCTCGTCCTTATCCTTTCCCTCTCTTCCTCATCCTCCTTCTCTCGTCCTTATCCTTTCCCTCTCTTCCTCATCCTCCTTCTCTCGTCCTTATCCTTTCCCTCTCTTCCTCATCCTCCTTCTCTCTTCCTCACCCTCCTTCTCTCGTCCTTATCCTCTTTCTCTCGTCCTTATCCTTTCCCTCTCTTCCTCATCCTCCTTCTCTCGTCCTTATCCTTTCCCTCTCTTCCTCATCCTCCTTCTCTCTTCCTCACCCTCCTTCTCTCGTCCTTATCCTCTTTCTCTCGTCCTTATCCTTTCCCTCTCTTCCTCATCCTCCTTCTCTCGTCCTTATCCTTTCCCTCTCTTCCTCATCCTCCTTCTCTCGTCCTTATCCTTTCCCTCTCTTCCTTATCCTTTCCCTCTCTTCCTCATCCTTTCCCTCTCTCGTCCTTATCCTCCTTCTCTCTGTCCCTTTCTGTCTTCCCCCGCAGCCGCGGGGCTCGGGGCGCCGGATAATAAAGCCCCGAGGGCCGGAGCCGGCGCCCCCGGCGGGAATCCCCTCACGGGGCCGGAGCCCGCGGTGCGGGTCCCCCCACGCACAACACGGCCCCACACTGCCGGGTGTCCCCACATCACACTGGGGGCTCCCGGGGGGCTTAGGGTGGGCCCCCTCCTCCGGAGGGGTCTGGGGTGGGGTAGCGAGGGTTGGGGGGCTGCGGGGGGGATTGGGATGGGGGGGTTTGGGAAGGGCCCCCTCGTTAGGAGGGGGTCCTGGGGTGGGTGGGGGGGGGGGTTTGGGAAGGGCCCCCTCGTTAGGAGGGGGTCCTGGGGTGGGTGGGGGGGGGGGTTTGGGAAGGGCCCCCTCGTTAGGAGGGGGTCCCGGGTGGGGGGGGGAGGGTTAGGGGGGGTTTAGGGTGGGCCCCCTCCTCTGGAGGGGGTCCTGGGGGGGGTGGGGGGGGGGTTTGGGAAGGGCCCCCTCGTTAGGAGGGGGTCCCGGGTGGGGGGTGGGTTAGGGAGGGCCCCCTCCGGAGGAGGGGGTCCCGGGGAGGGGCGGGGGGCGGGGCCCCCTCCGGAGGGGGGGGCCCGGGGTGGGGGGGGGCTGGGGGGCTCCGCCCCCTAAGCCCCTCCCACTTCGGGCCCTCCCCTCCGGAGGGGGCTCCGCCACCCGGCCCCTCCCCAGGACCCCCTCCTCCGGACCGGGGCCCGGGGGGGGAGGGGGGGCGGGGTGGGTGGGGGGGGCAGCAGGAGGGGTCACGTCACTCTGCACCACAATCGCACATTTGTGTCAAACGACGGCACTCCCCCTCCTATTCCCCCCCACCCCGCCCCCCCTCCCCCCCCGGGCCCCGGTCCGGAGGAGGGGGTCCCGGGGAGGGGCCGGGTGGCGGAGCCCCCTCCGGAGGGGAGGGCCTGAAGTGGGAGGGGCTTAGGGGGCGGAGCCCCCCAGCCCCCCCCACCCCGGGCCCCCCCCTCCGGAGGGGGCCCCGCCCCCCGCCCCGGGACCCCCTCCTCCGGAGGGGGCCCTCCCTAACCCACCCCCCACCCGGGACCCCCTCCTAACGAGGGGGCCCTTCCCAAACCCCCCCCCCAACCCACCCCGGGACCCCCTCCTAACGAGGGGGCCCTTCCCAAACCCCCACCCCACACCCCCCAGGACCCCCTCCAGAGGAGGGGGCCCACCCTAAACCCCCCCTAACCCTCCCCCCCCACCCGGGACCCCCTCCTAACGAGGGGGCCCTTCCCAAACCCCCCCATCCCAATCCCCCCCGCAGCCCCCCAACCCTCGCTACCCCACCCCAGACCCCTCCGGAGGAGGGGGCCCACCCTAAGCCCCCCGGGAGCCCCCAGTGTGATGTGGGGACACCCGGCAGTGTGGGGCCGTGTTGTGCGTGGGGGGACCCGCACCGCGGGCTCCGGCCCCGTGAGGGGATTCCCGCCGGGGGCGCCGGCTCCGGCCCTCGGGGCTTTATTATCCGGCGCCCCGAGCCCCGCGGCTGCGGGGGAAGACAGAAAGGGACAGAGAGAAGGAGGATAAGGACGAGAGAGGGAAAGGATGAGGAAGAGAGGGAAAGGATAAGGAAGAGAGGGAAAGGATAAAGACGAGAGAAGGAGGATGAGGAAGAGAGGGAAAGGATAAGGACGAGAGAAGGAGGGTGAGGAAGAGAGGGAAAGGATAAGGACGAGAGAAAGAGGATAAGGACGAGAGAAGGAGGGTGAGGAAGAGAGAAGGAGGATGAGGAAGAGAGGGAAAGGATAAGGAAGAGAGGGAAAGGATAAGGAAGAGAGGGAAAGGATAAAGACGAGAGAAGGAGGATGAGGAAGAGAGGGAAAGGATAAGGAAGAGAGGGAAAGGATAAGGACGAGAGAAGGATGATAAGGAAGAGAGAAGGAGGATGAGGAAGAGAGTGAAAGGATAAGGACGAGAGAAGGAGGATGAGGAAGAGAGGGAAAGGATAAGGACGAGAGAAAGAGGATAAGGACGAGAGAAGGAGGGTGAGGAAGAGAGAAGGAGGATGAGGAAGAGAGGGAAAGGATAAGGACGAGAGAGGAAGGAGAAGGGGGACAGGGAGGGTAAGAGCGGGCACAGGCGAGGATAACGGGAGGCTGCAGGGTCGGGACGGGCGGGAGGATGGAGGGAGAAGGAGAAGGAAGAACAGAGACAGGAGTCAGGGTTTGTAAGGGAACAGAGCAGGAACAGAGGCGGGGGCAGGGGGGGCGGGCGGTGCGAGGGGAGACGGGGGAGAACAGCAGAGAGGGGAGAGAAGGAGACGGGAGAGAGAAGGAGAGGAGAGAAAAACAGAGAGGAGAGATAAAAGCAGAGAGGAGAGACAAATGCAGAGAGGAGAGAGAAAAACAGAGAAGGAGAGAGGGGAGAGAAGCTGAGAAAGGAGAGATAAAAGCAGAAAGGAGAGAGAAAAACAGAGAAAGGAAAGATAAAAGCAGAGAAAGGAGAGAAGCGGAGAGGAGAGAAAAGCAGAAAGAAGAGAAAAGCAGAGAGGAGATAAAAGCAGAGAGGAGAAAGAAGCAGAGAGGAGAAAGAAGCAGAGAAAGGAGAGATAAAAGCGGAGAGGTAAAAGCAGAGAGGAAAGATAAAAGCGGAGAGGAAAGATAAAAGCGGAGAGGAGAAAGAAGCAGAGAGGAGAGATAAAAGCAGAGGAGAGAGAAGAGACAGAGAGAAGAGATAAAAGCAGGAA
Source organism: Cyanistes caeruleus (assembly GCF_971803275.1). Lineage (NCBI taxonomy): Eukaryota > Metazoa > Chordata > Aves > Passeriformes > Paridae > Cyanistes > Cyanistes caeruleus. The sequence goes on from NC_141732.1 coordinate 82,154,478, forward strand.
GGAGAGATAAAAGCAGAATGGAGAGATAAAAGCAGAAAAGAGAGAAGCGCCTCACCGGAGCGGCCGCAGCCGGCTCCTCCCGGAGAAAATGGCGGCCGCCGCCCTTCCGGTGTTTAAGTGGCCTCGGTCCCCCCCCTCGCACCTGTGCCGGCCCCGCCCCGCACACCTGAGGCGGCCCCGCGCCGCGCACGCGCTCTGCTGTCCCGAGCTGCGCACGCGCTCCGTGCCCCCGCCCCTGAGCCGGCCCCGCCCCTCCTTGGCCTCGCCCCCCTCGTGCCGCTGTCCCGGGGCCGCCGGGGGCGGCGCGCTCGCACCGGGCGCTCCGCGTCCGCCAGAGTGCGCCCTGCGGTGTCCCGGGCCCACACGGGGGCTCTGCGGCGGGAATCGCCGCCGCCATCCCGGACCCGGAACCGATCCCGGACCCGAGGCCGATGCCGCCTCGATGACGGAGAGGCGGCGCCGCCCGGGACCTCCCGGCAGTTCCCAGGCGCGCTCGGGCTGTGCCCCGTGGCCCCGCTCCTCATGCGGCCCCGCCCCCCGTGCCGCCGGCCCGGGACTCTCGCTCGGCGCCGGGCGAGCCCCGGCCCGGGGGCTGCTCCCGGCGGGCTCCGCTCCGAGCCCTGCGCGCTGCGGCGGGGCCGCGGCTCGGGACGGGGTCTGCCGCGGGGCAGAGTCCTGCCGGTGTCCGCCGGCGGAGCGGTGCCGCCTCTCCCCCGGCCGGCCCCGGGTGGCGGGTCTCGGGGGCGGCGGAGCACGGCCGGATTGGGGTTGAGACAAGGCCGGGGGGACTGGGCACTCCCTCGCCGGGACTCGACTCCCCCCTCCTGCCGCGATGCCGGGACGGGGCTGACCGAAAGCGGGTGACGGAGCCCACAGCCGGAGCCGGGATGCGGGGGTTCGGGTCCTGCGGGTGTCCGCCCTGCGGTCCCGGGCGGTGCCGCCTCTCCCCCGTGGGGCGGATCGGGCTCGGTCCCGGGCTCGGCATCGCGGCGGGAGGGCGGCGCCGGCTGCGGGAGCGCTGCGGGTCCCGGTTCGGACGCGGCGCCCCCGCCTGGGCCCGGCCGGTCCCGCAGCCCCGGAGCGCTCCCGGCCCGGGCCCCCCGCTCCGCCGGCCCCGAGGCCGCGGCGGGGCCCGAGCCGAGCTGGGCGCCCGCGTCTCCCTCCTTCCCTTCCCCGGCGCAGCAGCTCCGTGGGGCTCCGGCCCGCCGCGCCCCAGGGGAATGAGGGAGACCGGCGGGGCGGCGCAAGAAGGGACACCCCGATCACAGCGGGTTTTGTATTTTAGCTTTACTCTCTTCCGGAGGCCAACGAGGAACCCGGCTGCTCCTCGGCTGGCTCACGGGGGTGGCAGATGCCTTCGCCACCCTGCCCAGTTAAGCCCGGGAGAGCTGGAGCAGCACGGAGGAAGGGCGGCGGTGCAGTCGCTAAGACGGGAGCAGGGGGAATTGACAGCTGCCCCTCCTCACCAGACTAAAAAAATACCCGTATGACTTGCAAGTGCACCTGCTTCACTTCCCTGCCCTGGCCCTGGCAGAGGCCGCCGCTGTCCCTCGGTGGATGGAGGTTCCTGACGGTGCAGCAGCGGCCGCCCGCCGCCTTCGGGGCGCCCCGGGGCAGCTCCACCTCGCTGTTCAAGGGGAGCTCCTCGGGAGCACGCACCACCCAGCGAGGTGTCCTGCCTTTGCAATGGCATTAATTCCTTCAGGAACACGAATAAAGTGTTTTTAAAGAGCTTTCTCATGAGTGCCTCAGGGGAAAAAAAAATGAAATTACGGGACTAACATCCTCATCTTCATTTCTTGTACCAGAGGTGAAGTGTGAAGGCCCAGAGTCTACAATTCACCAAGTGTTCGGGAGGTCCTGGACAGAGGAGTCCATTTTGGGCTACCAAAAGCACTGGGTACTCCATACCTGGTAGAGAGCATCCACCTTGAGAGTAAATCCATCAACTCCGGGCATGCTGCTCACCGAGTGGAACTCGGACAGCTGGGAAGCAAAGTGGGCAGAGTCAAAAGGCACAGCGTGGAAATACTTACCCATCACTTCTGTCTGGTTTCGGTGCTGGAAAGTCAGAGAAGTGTGGTGAGGGATGCTGTCTGCTTTCCCAAGGGAGGCTGGAAGCCAGAGCCCCACCAAACACCTGTGTCAGGGATCTAGTCCGAATGCCCCATCTCCACACGTACACGTGGGCACCGATTGAGGAACACACTCAAAGGGTGGGGGAAAACTGATCTGGTGTTCACAGCTGGCAGCAGCAGCAGCAGCAGCACAAAACATCCCCCACGGGCTCCCTTCCTCATCCCTTTGCAGCCACCGCCTGCCGGTTGCCAGAGCAAATCCCAAACGGGAAGAAGCAGGAGCAGAGCACTCACCAGGAGGAGGAATCGGTGCTTCAGGTACTTGTGGGGCTGGATGCAGCCGTACTGGGGCCCCTGGTTGTAGACGGTGCCCGTGGGGTCGAAGAGGGGCACGTGGCCAGCCCTGCCTGTGCACAGGTAGACCTTCTCCAGCTGCAGCTTGTAAGCGGCGTTGAGGTTTTGTTCGGGGGGCCAGAGCACGCGCCCGTACAGGATCTGCCCGGGGAAGGTCGGGACAAAGAGGGGCAGGTGAAATTTCCCAAGCAGGAAAACGCTGCCAGAGCCAAGTGTCCGTGTTCAGAAGGGTTGGGGTTGTTTGGGAAGGGCTCGGTGTGTGGGAGTGACAAAACGCGGTGCCAGAGCACGCTGTTCTTTCACAGGGCTGTAAGATGTCAATTACTGCTGTAGAAGAGGCAAAGCTACACGTGGGTTCTGCCCTTTCCTCTCCAGGGAATGGAAGCTGTGAAAGCAGAAATGCTGGGCACAGGCAGAAGAGGAGAGGTAAATCCTACCCTTGGATAAAGCCCCCTTGTAATCCATTTCTGCCAGCGACCTTTCCGATTTGGTGGGGTCCATTAGAAAAACCTTCTCGTTGTTACAGAGCTGAAACTCCGTGTTCAGGGAGTAAACAACTGGAAGTGGGCGGTTTGTCTGCCGGAAGGCGATCGGGATCAAAAACCTGCAACTGGGACAAGGAAGGAAACAAAGGGGAGATGAGGTTTGGACGGGTGTGCACCCCAAAGGGGCCGAGCCTGCCCTCCTGCCCTCTTACCGCTCGGGAGCGTGAGCCGGGCAGGGCAGGGCAGGGGCTTGGCTCCAGGCTCTGCCCACGGCGGCGTGAGCTGCACCGTGCAGGGCATCAGGAAGATGGTGTATCCTCCAGAGTAATCCTTCCTGGGAACAGACAGAAGACCCTGCAGCCACCAAGCACAGCTCAAAGCCCTTCACCCAGGGCAGCACCTCTCCCTTGCCCCAGCAATGTCATCCAGCAGTCCCCGAGGGACAAGTGTGACTCTGGGATCAGTCTATCCACAGGCCGCACTGCTGGAAACATTCCTTTCCAAGAGGCTGAGCTGATTTTTCTCGCAGTACAACGGTGCTCCAGCTCTGACCAAGCTCCTGAGCATTCCGTGCTATTGCTGGCGTGGCTGCTGGAGGGGTGCCAGGGAGAACGTGCTGCTGTGGGGGAAGCTGCTGGAGGGGACTGCACCCCCAGCCCTCACCTGTTGTAGGAGCTGGTTGCTCTCCAGAGCTGGTAGGGAGAATCAAAAGTCTGAGCGCTCCACAGCAGCTGCAGGGCAAATTCGATGCCTCCCAGGTGCTCTGGAGTTACCAAAGAGGACCTGACACCTGGCAGGCTGTGGTGCTCCATGACAAACAGCCCTGGGGGAGGACAAGGAGGTGACGGGAGGCAGAGCGCGGAGAGGCCCCACCTCGCAGGGGCAGAGGGGCTCCCGGCGGGGACGGGGACTCGTTCCGCTGCCTGTGCCGTCAGAGCAGAGCTCTGTGTGACCCTGCTCTGTGTCCCTGCCAGGATCGCTGCCCTCACCTCTGAACTTGGCCTGCGTCTTGAACTCGATGACCGGCCGGCCGTCCTCGCGGATGTAGATGGGGATTATCTGCAGGCAGGCCGAGAGCGCGCTGTCCGTCTGGATCCCTGCAAGGACAGCAAGCGCCACTGGGAGCCCACACAGCACCCTCGCTCTCCTCTGCTGGGCTCTGCCAGCCCCAGAAGCGCTTGGGACACCTCCACAAGGCAGGGTTCAGCTGGGATCAGCCTCCAGTGAGCCAGCTGCACGCTCCCTCCGTCAGCCACCGGCTGCCTAAGCCCCCCGCAAGCACAGAGGAAGGCAATATTCCGAGTTCCCCGCTCCCTCAGGACTCTGGGGGCAGTGCAGGAGCTAAGGGGAAAACATGAAGGAACCACTTCTTCCATAGCCCTTGGAGCGCCTCAGGCTCACCTGTCCTCCAGAGAACGGTGTCGTAGAAGAAGGAGAACTCCATCTCGCTGCGGTGCTCCGGGGAAGCCCAGCCCCTCGGTGCCGTCACACAGATGTAGGACACGTAGAGAGGGACGTGGACTGTCAGGAAGGACTGAGCAGAGTCCCTTACCTGGCAATAAAACCCCAGAAAGGGGGTTATGCGCCTTGCAGTGAAGTCAGAGGTGACTCTGGACGTTCTTTACGTGCAGGTACCTCAGACAAACCGGCGCTGTAATGCGGGGGCAGTGCTAAGGCTCCCTGGGACCATGGGACAAAGGAACTCTGGGCACAATTTCACCTCAAAACCCCCCTGATTTCCAAGGCTGTGAATTAAAAATGAGCAATTCTGCTTGCTCAGGCCTCCCAGAGCTCTCCATTTATTATCTGCAGAGTGCAGCTGTACTTTGCAGGCCCTGGAGAATTCGAGGAGATGTTCCAGCCTGGCTGGGGCCAGGCTCCACATGCTCCACTGGGCAGTTTCTCCGGCCAGGCGGCTCCTCTGGATTTGTGCAAACAATTGGAGCTATAAAAGGAAACTTCATGAACTAGTTCCAGGCTGGCAGGAATTAAGAGAGATGATGCTGGTCCAAGCAATTTAATGGGAGAGCCTGGGGGAGATGGAGTGGGCTGCACGTGGATAACGCAGCCAGGAGAGGACAGTGAGACACCCCAAACAGGGAAAGCCACTCGTTTCTAGAGGAACATTTTTGGCTTCTGGTCTCTTAATTAGGGAATGAGCCAAAATATCCCATGTTGTGGAGCATGGCCTGAGCCGCCTCTGCTCATTTCTATTGGCCGAGAACACAGTCAAACTTATAAAAGGGAGCCCAGCTGAGAACGTTTTGTATTTCCAGTACGGCCCTACATTAAAAGAAACCAGTATTTTCCTGGCACTCTGAAGATTTAGAGAATAAAATAAATGGAAAATGAATGAAATGGAAAATAAATGAAATAAATGAAAAGCACCCAGACCTCCCAGCTAGTCCCAAATCCAATGAGATTTTTAGGCCAGAATCTCCGCAGCCCCACCGGTGCCTCCCCGCCCGCGTACCCTGTGGTTGACGCTGGTGAAGGGCGTGTTGTCCGTGATGGTCTCGAAAGGCCAGCGGGCTTCCGTTCCCGTCCGTGGGGGCGGCCACTTCCCAGCTGAACTGTATGGAAGACTGGTTGATCCCGGCCTCGCCGCAGCGCTCCTTCATCAGGGCGTACTTGGGGATGTGAAGGTCACAGGGAGTGACACAGACGAGGGGGTAGCCTGGGGAGGGGGATTTCTTCGCACCCTCCTTGGTCACTTCTTCCACGCGGTCGTAGTGACCAGCCACGGTGACCACCTGTGGGAAACCAGAGGGCAGCACTCAGCTGGAGCCGAGGGAAAGGGTGGAAAAAGCCATCCTCGCCTCCCACGTTGCCACGGCAGCCCCACTTTCTATTTCCCAAATCCCACTGCGGTTTCCACTCTGTGCTTGAAGGGCACCAACTCACATCCACTCACCACGGGAGGTGCTGGGAGAATCGGGCTCCCCGCTGCCTCCTGATCCAAAATAGTCACTGTGGCAGTGCTGCTGTCTCCTAGAACTGCTTCCACAGGATCATCTGGGCCCAGCACCAGAGAAAAGGACTCGTGCCACTCCCGGTCTTCGTTGGACATGATCTCCACCTTAAACATGATGTGGGCCACGCCTGAGGGAGCGAGTACAAGAAAAACAGAGAGAAGTGGATTCATCACCAGAGACTGCTCTGAAGTTCTCATCCGGACCCTGCTCCCAGCTGTGACCACGGAGACATTAGGATAAAATACGCATTATAAATTTTATTTCCACTCATTGCTGCTAATAATTTACCCAGAGGAGCCCACTATAAACATAAAACTCCAGCTATGACAACTGATCCAATCGATCCGGTGACAGATTTACTAGCAGATGCCATCTGAGGATTAATAGCGACTGTCTTGTAGTAGCTGCCTGAAGGAAAAATCTGGGATGCAAAGCACATTCCCATCCCTCGTCTTCCTCACACCAGTGTGCAGAGCCATTTGGTGAGGGCTTCTTGGTCCAGCAACGTGGTCTGAGGTGTTCACAGGCCTATGTTCCTTCAGGAGGACTTGACTCTGCCAAGTGCCAGCGCTTCCTCCTCTGCTCTGATCAGCCTTCCTTTAAACACATCAGCTAATTTTGAGTAACAACATTACAGCAAACTTCATGCTTTTCCAGTGGCTTTTCCCAAACCTCCTGGAAGTCCCTGGCGCGCACAAAACGTCCCTGGTCGCATCCCCACCTCAGACCCTCCCCGCCAGGCCCCTTCACCTGGGCTGAACTTGAGCATCCAACTCTTGGGGTAGTAATCCACGCCGGCCTGTGCCGAGCCGTCGCGGGCGCTGCAGCGCACCTTGGAGGTTCTGTTCTGGTCACCTCTGCGGATCACCGGGATGTTCAGCACAGCCACTCCCTCCGGGCCCGGCGGCTCCCGGCACCTGGTACGCGGCCTCTTCGAACTCGATGCTGGGGGCTGCAGGCACAGCAGGGAGGGGAAAAGCTCCGGGTTTGCACCCCTGACTGGCTCAGCTCAGCTCCTTTCAGACTCGTCTACACGCCTTCGGAGCGAGGGGCTCCTCAAAGCAGGGGCCAAAAAGGCTTGGGTGTGACTTAGGGCAGAACTTAACGAGGGCGTTGGGTTACAGAGGATGGCAAATGATTCTCCCATCCCTGGCATCCCTCTTCTCCCCCCACAGATCTCTCCAGGCTGTGATGCTGTGGAGGGAGAGGAACATCTCCCAGGAGAAGCACAGCAACTTCCAGCAATGGAAACAGGAGAGGTGGTGCGTCTGAGCTCTCTTAGCCAAGCCCTCCCTTCAGCCCAGCACAGGGCTGTGACCACGGCACCGAAGGCATTCACTGCAGCCCTGGGACTGTGCCGACTCCCTGGGAAGCAGCAGGACATCCTTGCAGAGCAGCCTCACTCACCATCTTCCTCATTGGTGACAGTTACGGTTGCCACGTCCATCTTCCCAACCCGAGCTCCGCTCCAATGGTTTCCAAGGGGGCTACTCAGATAGACCTGGAACTGCTCTTCTGGTTCGAAGGCAGTCATCACTGATGTGGACGCTGCAGTTCTTCACCTACAGCCAAGTGAAGAGGAGAAAGCAGCGCACACTGATACATCTGATAAAGCCCCGTAAAGGCCAGGCTGTGCCTCACTATCCAGGGTTGCTGTCCATCCTGGAAGAAACCCTTCTATTTTTAGGGCTGCTACTTCAGTGTGGACAAAGCACAGCCTGTTACAGGAGGAGACACATCAGCAAAGACATCTCTTTCCACAATCCCACAGCTCTCTGTAGAACAACCCTGAGTCCTCCTGATGCATCACATTTACATTTCATAACGTAACCAGTTTCAGCATGAAACGCACAGCCCCTTCAGAGTGGCTCACGCTGCTAGGACAAGAATCTGTGCCACCTGAAACCAGCCTGGACAACTCTGCCAGCTCCCTCTGACGACAGAGAGCCGAGGAGGAGACGTGAACCTCTCTCCCAGCACCGGTTCTTCGCTCCCCCACGAGGCAGGTCCAGCTCACCTTCTCCCCTTTGAAGAAGGTGACGCGAGACTCCTCTGCATCCCTCCTCTCCGCGAAGTCCTCCGTGACCTGCGCCGTCTGGCTCCGCGTGTAGCACCTGACGGAGGACTCGTAGCTCAGGTCCCCCGTGCGGAAGATGGGGATGTGCAGGGTCCCTTCCTTCTCCTTGGCCGTGTAGGTGTCCTTGGTGAACTGCATGCTGGGCACTGCAGAGGGGCAGAAACAGAGCCCAGCAGAGCTGAGGATCCTCAGGGAGCCAAGGGGCCAGAACAGAGCAGATAGAGCTGCCAGGGGTAACTTACCGTCTTGGAAAATGTCGTTAATGGCCACGACAGCCTGGAACGGCTTTGCCAGCTCGGCTCCGTAGGGGGAGCTGAGGTAAACAACAAATGTCTCCAGCCCTTCTATCACTGGGTACTGAGCATCGTCCAGGATTGTCAGGGGGCAGAACTGGGAGGAAAGTGGAATTCCTGCTGTTAGACGTATAAAGCTTTCATCCCTCTCAGCACTCACATCTGGCAGTCTAGTGTAAAGCCATTATGTCACTGGGTTTTCTGAATCCATTAATCAATGCAAAGAACGTTCTACGTGAATCCAGCTTATCATTTCAGAGAACAGGGCAGCCATCCTTATCATGGAAGAGGTGGCACGGCCAAATCTCTCCTGGCTGGAGTGCTGATGGGATGGGAGTCTGTGCTTAGCAGACTCATTAATAGTTCTCAAGTGGCCCAGCGAGGATATTCAAAACAAATGCTAGATATGCACAGAAACACAAGACAAGTGTCACCAGGCAAAGCAGACCCAGCAGGAATCCAAGTGGCTCCTCACCTCTTCTGTCTTGCCTGGCCTGAACTCTATTTTTCTGGAGCTGGGGACATAATCAACTCCCGGGCTGGCCGAGGGCGGGTCTGACGTCCGAGTGGCACACCACACCGACGTGGGCGTGGAGAGGTCGGGTCCCTGCCGGAGCACTGGGATCTCAATGTGTCCTGCAGCAGCACGTGCACATGAGAGAGAACAAACTGAGAGAGCACAAACTGAGAGAGCAGCCACGTTCCACAAACCCCTGCCTTGCCCTGCAGCACTGCTCCTGCCCCCAGGCTCCCCCTGGGCACACAGGGAACCAGAGCCCATCCGCACATCTCTGAAGTTCTGCTGTGCCCCGAATCGCTCCTTCTGGCACCTCCTGGTGGTGAAAGCTTCTACAGTGAGCATCCCAACACGACCACCTGCTCCTCACCTGCAGCCTCGCTGACAGTAAAGGTGGCATTCCCCAGGAACAGCGTGGAGGCGTCGTTGGGACCGGCGATGACCGCGTTGGCTGAAGCCCGGCTGCCGATGCGGGCGCTGTTCGAGGTGTCGGCCAGCACCACCTCAAACTCCTCTTCCTCTTCATATTCGCTGTCGTCGATCAGAGTGACATCACAGGTCACCAGGGTGACACCTGGCCCCAAAATGAGGCGGCTCTCATCCGACAGCCCCCGGGACTTGAAGTCGGAGCCGGATTCCAGCACGTGAAGGCTGCTGCCCTTGGCCGATTGGGGGACGGTGTAGCAGATGCAGACACGGTGCTGCTGGCATCCCCTAGGAAGCAACAGGGAAACTCCATAGATCTGTGGAAATACTTTTAATCTGTTTGCTGGAGATACTGGTCACTTAAAAAATAAAGCAGCATTCGGAAAAGAGGGCGAGGAATGAAAAAGAACACCGTCCCTGCTCCTGAACTTGCATGGCAGCTGGCTTAGACATGACTTCCAGGCATGCTCCTAAATCCACACTCAGAAAACCGGTGGCACTTGCCTATTAACATGCAGCCCAGTGACAGGGTCCACATAAAACACTGTCTAGGTCACAGAGAAGCAGCAAACAAATACAAGGGTTTGCTCCTGCTGGGAGCTGAAACAAATCCAAACCCAAGAAGCTTTAACAGCAGAGACAGGAACAAACACACTGCGTGTAGCTTGACGTTTCACAGTCGTGCCACATAACATCGGAGAAGACCCCAAAACCACAAGCAGGCACAGCCCAAGGGCTCGCTCTCTGTCACGAGGGTTCCCCCATGGCCCTCCCATGGGGCTCAGCATGTCCTGCCCAGCCCGACCCACCTTTCCTTTGCACGGGAGCCGAGAGCAAGCCGGCGCTCTCGCTGACATGGAAGGCGTTCCCGTCAAACTGCAGCGTGGGCTCGTCCTCGGGGTCCGCGACGGTGACGGTGGCCCGGGTGACGTTCCCCAGCAGGGCGTAGGCCGGCATGCTGAGCTCTACGGAAAAGCTCTCCGTGCCCTCGAACACGTCGTCGTCGTTGATGGTGACGGTGGCAGGCCTTGGTGTCCTCCCGCTCCTCGAACTGCACCTGGAAGGCAGAAATCCGGCTGCTGTCCTTGGACCGGGCTCTGGAGCTTCCCGTCCTTCCCGTCTCACCCTGCTCTGAGGCGTTCCCTCTTCTGACAGCAAATAACTCGCGTGACTTTAGGAATAAAACACACCCTCCTCGGTGTTTTTAGCACTTTTTGTCTGTTCTTTCCTCCAGGCTCTGTGTGAGGCAGGTGTGGTCGGGCCCACCCACCTGCCCCGCATACTCCACGTAGTCCTGCTCCCCGGGCCGTGATGCGGCTCCAGCGGTGGCCGTTCCCTGCTCGGTGCGGCACAGGACAATGCTGTACCGGTTGAGGTTCCCCACCCGCCTCACGGCGACGCTGACGGAGCCGGCGCTCTCCCTGACCTCGTAGCTGGAAAAAGGGATCGAGCACACACAGGTAACGGGCTGGGGAGCAAACCCCGTGCGGGGCTGCGGGGGTGAGCGTGGCCTCCCTGGGAGATCCGAGGAACAATAACAACCGGGGACTTGGGCGCGGGGCAGCTGCTCCACGCTTTAGGCCCCTCTCCTCACTGACAGAATTGCCTTCCCATGCTGCAGGGAGCTCAGCTAAGAGCCCAGCCCCCAGCCAAGTGCCCCTCGTGCCACTTACCTGCCGTGAGTAAAGCTGAGAAGGGACCGCTGGACGTGGAAGACGTTGCCGCTGACCACGTTGAGTTTGCTGTCCTTCACTAGGAACTGAAAGCTGTCCGCGGTCTCCTGGACCATCTCCTCGTGCGCCACGTACCGAATGAGGCCCTGGTTCACATCCTCTGCCGGGAGGGAACGTCCAAGGAGTTGGGACAGAAATCCCAAGGCAGCTTTGGAGATGAGCAGTGTGGGTCTGCACGGCCACATGGAGCGAGGATCACAGGGAGCAGTTACCCCCTCACCTCCCCTTCCCTCAGCCCCGCAAGAGTGAACTCTCCCCACATTTTGCTGGCTCTGCACAGCTAGCCACACCACTGTGATGAACACCTCCTGCAAGATCTATAACCCCTCTTCACTGCCCCAAGTCACAGCTCCAGCTCTAACAAGCCTGGAGAACCTGGGACAAGCTGCAGGACACAGGTTGGTGTCTCCAAGAAATTACAGGATTTCTGCAACTGACAGCCAAGTTCAATGCTTACTGTCAACACACTTTGGAGATCTGCCCCTTGTCTTCTCCCCTCACACCTATTTTTCCCTTATTTTAACAAACTGAATCAAGTGATGGAAAAAAGCAGCAGGACACAGCCCAGCTCCATACCCTGTGTAAAGGTGGTCACAGCTGTGCCCGGCTTCAGCTTGTTCTCCACGTGGCCATTTCTGGGACCGGCTGTTATCTCATAGATCAGCTGTTCGTCATCTGTGTCAGGATCTGTCATCAGTAATTCCTTCTTAGTGATGAGATTGGTGGCCTGGATTAAAGCCAAAACCAAGGGAGTCAAACTGAAGCTCCAGCAGTGCAAGTCTGATTGTTCACACAAAAAGCCCGACCATCCCTCTGTTAAAACAGACAAAGGGAAAATCTAGGGATGTGAAAGCACAGAGCGGCCTTGAACTGAGATATCCCACAACGTGTTTGACAACACAACAAAGATTCAAATTTTGCCTCGCATCTGGTTTAATTAAGCCAGGTTTAGTTTAATTAAGAAGACAGATGTGGCTCAAAGAAAAGCAAATTCCAAAGCAGCTGCCCAGCCTTATTTAGCTGGGGCTAAAAGCTAGGACAAATCTTTGGGTTTAACTTAGAAAGTTCTGTTCCACGAGCTGTGCTGACGCTCAGATGAGGCCCTGCTTGGCAATAAAACATCTGCAAACAGCCTCAGATTGAAGGACTCACTCAAGACAGTTCGCACAGCCTTGGAGAGCCTCCAGGAGAGCACTTTTCAAATGCCCTCAGGTGGATCTGATTCAGTTCTACCACATTTTGCTTTCTCTTCAAAAGCAGAATGTTTTTGACAGCAGGAGAAAGAGAGAAAATTGAGCTGCTCGAGGAGCAGGAGTGCTTTTCCTGAAGTGAGGAGTTTGAGCTGAGATAGCCATTTCTTAATGCAATTTCTTACTACAGCGTTTTCCACTCATTTTTTTCTGGGAAGAACCAAAGTGTTGCTTTGCAGTTAGTGCTGGCTCCTCAGAAACAAGCTGAGAGTTTTATGGGGTTTTGTTTGGATTTCAGCACAACAAAGGCATTTGTTTCACAGCAAGAAACTCCTGCACCGTATCCTTGGAAAGCCATCTATCTCTGCCGCACATCATCAAGACATCTCCACCGTCAGCAAAGCTAAAAATGTACCCTGGGGAGGGTATTCTCCATCCCAAAAATCAAAGTGCTGAAGGATGAGGATGCTCTCCTGCGAAGCCCCTTCTCCTGGAGCAGCCTGAGAAGCAGCCCAAGCTGAGGCCAGGCAGCTGTTACCTTGCCATCCGTGTACTCCAGTCACTGCAGGCCCAGGTTGGTGACCACCCTGGGTGTCCCGTCATCCACAGGGAGGATGTCCACCTGGAAGCGCTGCGGTGCTGCCGTCACCACCTGACACCAGTTCAGAGACACGGGGGTTACTGTGCGAGTCAGAGCCTCAGCCACCACGTCACCAGCTCGGCTCCCTTCGGCTCTGCTGGCACCAAGGGCAGAGTTTGCAGGGAGGGGAAGAAGCAAAGACGTGACCGAGAACGTTCAGTCAGCATCTCAGTCCCCCCTGCCCCGAGAGGAGGCACCTCCCTGTGAGCTCCCAAGGCCCCCTCCCATCCCTTCTCCTCCCTGACCTTCTTCCCTCCCTCCTGCACCACGAAGAGGGGGCTGGTGCCGTCGGAGACGGTGAGGGTGAAGCGGTCCCTGAGCGCGCTGCCGCCGCCGTGCCTGCAGCTGCCGCGCTTCTGGTAGATGTGATGTCATCCCTGGTGAAGGTGGTGGCCTGCAGAGGACGCTGCCCGCGGCCGCTGCGCTCCATCAGCCCGTGCCGGGGCGGCTGCACCGCCCCGAACGTCAGGGACTCCACCTGTGCCCGGACATGGAGGGGCAAAGCTGGGGACACGACCTCAGGACACTGCCCTTCCAGCTCAGGAGGCCCGGACAGGGATTCTGGCCAGGCAGCTCCCCTGCGTTGGTGTTCCCAACACAAGGGTTAGCACAGAACATTCCTGGTTCCCCCTGAGCCCCGCCCTGTCCTTGTCCCTCTCCCAAGGGATTTTGTTTTGTAGGTGTCTCCCTATAAAACAAGGCACATCCCACCGAATTCCTGCTTCAGCTGGTCTGAGACAGCTCCCACCCACCCCTGTGCCTGCTCCACGAACACAAGAGCAGCCCCCAGTCCTGCAGCCATTCCGGGCAGTGTGTCCCTTGCCACTTCTGCCAGGGCAAAAACCTTGGGGGCAGGATTTTGGCTCAGGCAGCCAGATCTCTCGCTGCAGGGGAAACAGCAGTGAGATAGAGCCAGTGTTCGACAGCTCAGCCTCTGGCCAGACCCAGGAAGAAGAGGAAGTGCCATTTCCATCCATGCTGAGCATAAATTCAGCATTAAGTCTTTAAACACAAGCCCAGATGTGCAGCACAAGAGGGGAGCAAGGAGGCTGGGGGTGGTCCTGCCTTACCTCTGTGTCAGCATCTGTCGCTTTGAGCTCAAACTCCGTGATGGTTTTTCTCACCCCTTCCTGAACTGTCATCCCAAAGATTTGCACGATGGGCAAGGAGTCATCCACGGGGTTTATGGTGATGTCAAATGTCTGGCTCACCTGGGACAGGAAGAAAAGCTTCCCTTGCCAAATTCAGCCTTCCAAGAGTGTGACTTCACCGCAAGAGCACAGCGATCCCCAGTTTGGGTCTCTTCATTTCAGCCTTGTCTGAGCTGCTAAGCCCAGATCACTTCTTTATCCCTCCCCACTCATTAATTCTCCCTCTTTCTGTGATATTTACGGACATCCACTTTCCCTCCCTCTCTCACTCAGTTTTGCTCCTCTCCCTCTATGTGCAGCTAGACTTCTTCTCTTTCAGAAAGCAGGAAAAAGGCATTTCTCCAGGGGCTGGCTGTCGTCACTACGCTGTCAGTGCACTGGATCAAAGCTGAGCTCCAGCAACAGTTGGCAAGCAGCTGAAAACCAGGCACCCAGCTCTTGGTGAGCCCACAGGGCAGGTGGCTCCCTGTTCCCTGCACAGGCCTTCCTCCCTCCCTGACCTGAGCGATGTGGGAAATCCCACAGCAGGAGAAGGAGGAACAGCCACATCTGCCCACTCAGGCAAAAGTCAGGCTGGGACTGACCTCGTTTGTCCCATCAGACACAGAAAAGGTGAAGGCATCCGTGTGCTTTTCCTCCTCACTGGTGTGGATGTACTGGATGCTGCCAGAGGCCAAGTCTGCCTGGCTGAAGGAACTAATTCTTGTCCCTGGAAAACGAACAACAGGGAGGAAATGTGCAGCAGAAAGAGCAAGGCAGGGAAAAACTACGGGAAGCAGGACATATTTAGGCATGAGGACTCGGTTTTGGCTGGTTCTGATCCAAGGCAGGCTGCCCCGTGAACCCTCAGCTGAGCCAGGGATTTAGCTGGCACAGAGCCTCCTAAAATTTCCTTCTCAAAAAGAAGTCCAGGCTTCTTTTCATCTCCTCCTGTTGGGAGTGGGCCTCCTGGGGCAGAGAAGCTGGGAGAAAAACTGTCCATGTAACACTTGGATTGTCGCTGCTGGGCAGGACTAAGCCAACCGTGGCATTGCTGGGGATGAACCGAAGGCCTCCTGGCCTCACAGCAGTTTTCCAAAATGCCTTCCAAGGATCTCTCCTCTCTGCCCTTCCTTATACCCCTGCATTTAGTACCCAGTCCCATTTTCAGCACTGATTTATAGTGACATCTTTACAGCCCATTAGGTGTGACACAGCCACAGAAAGGTACCTGACAAGCATTTTAAAAAACACTTGAGCATTTTTAAATCTCTTTGCTACGTTCAACAGTTTTTACTGCTGCTGTCAACCAACATCCTGACAAGAAGTTTGACACCAATATATCACACTAAATGGCTGCTGACAAGTGCTGGCCACACTACAGAAGACACCAGGATCTGATTTAAATAAATGAGCCACAATGCAACGATCAGCTAATATTTCCTCAGAGCTCATCAGCTGGAAAGGTTTGGGTTCTCTTTTGAACACTTCAGTATTCTCTCCTTAGGTTTAGGTCATTTGAATCATTACAGCTACTTCTCAGTCTGTGACTCGGTAGCCTTATTGGTCCCTCACAGACATGAAAAAGCAGAGAAATCAGAATCATCATCAGATTTTAAATAACAGGAGGAATAAAGCCCTTAATTCAAGTCTCCCAAGTACAAAATTCGCTGGTTAGTTTGCAATTTAGACAAAGATACTGCAAGTTTTTAATTTACTCTCACAGCAGGGAGTAGTTTGCTTATTATAACTCATTCACTATTCCTGCCCTTTCAACATGTTTTTGTGAGAAGATGAGGCAAACCACACACCCAAACTGAGCTGTACAGGGACCGTCTGCATCTTGAAAACACAGAGCAGATATTTCCGCTTTCATCTCACGTTAACGAGAAATATAAAGTTAAGAAGAAATACAACCTTAGATGAATATAATAAAATCAGAAGAGCGTATTTTATGACACCACAGATCAAGATTAATTCATCAGGGAGAGGCAGCACACTCGCACAGTCAGCAGGCACGAAAGGCAGCTCTGAAATTCAGATCACATCTGCAGAACTGACCAACCCCCTTCCCTGAACAACCAGAGTTCATTATCCAGCACAACCATCACACCCCAACATCGCTTCCTGTTAAACTCAGTAGACGGTTCCCTTCCTCTCTCCACAGCACAGCTTAGGGAAACAGGCTGGGCTTTAGGGATCAAGGGACATACTGGCCAAGAGGAGGACAGAAAGCACCAAGGAGGACAGTCTGTGCACCAAGATGAGCCGTTCCCAAGGACATTAAGGGATGGATTCTTTGCTGTTCACAGCAAAGGCCAAAGGTTTTCCTGGGAGAAAAGGAAAACCTACTGCAGAAGCAGCAGTAGGGCCAGAAACTGGCCCAGAGGCTGAATAAATCCTAAACTGGGATTATTGGGCTGCTCTGCCTCCACTCACCTTATTCCCTAACCCTCTGGGCTCATTTATTTTAGCTTTGATTTCTAACAGGAACTGGAATTGTGTGTCGCTGCCTCTGGGCATGTTTTTCCTGCAATGAATGTTTAGGGCTCAAAAGCCTCCAGCATTTTGCTGCTGTGAGAGCCCAACACCTCCCAGCTCACCTGGGGAAGCCACGTGCTCCAGATGCCCCAGCTGTGGCTGCCAGGTGACCTTCAACTGGAGCTGGGAGGCTTCGCTGTCCTGGTCAGTGGCCGAGAGCTGGAGGGTTCTGATTGTCTTTGCCGAGTTCTCATCCAACACCAGCCCCTCGTTAGTGATGATGGAGGGGGGAAATCTGTCCTCTGGAAGGGTTAAACACAAAGCTGAGTTAGGAGATGCTTCTTCCCGTGGGTGCTTGGGCAGGAAAACAAAACACACGCACAAATGTTTTGATAATTCCAAACCAGGAACTTTAGGCCTTGCCATTGATCGGGGTTGATAACATTATAATGTCTTATAGACGATCTCAACAAAATGTGAAAGATACTAAGGGGAATTTTTCTACCTTTTCACTGAGTTTGTCAGAAGCCAAAGAATGAACCCTTACATCTGCAAAATCTCCCCGTGCCCCTCACTTCAAAGGCCTTGGAATTGACGGCGCATCAAAACCGAGTCTCAAGAATTACATTTCGCCTTGCAGTACATGTGGGATGGAATCTGGGAGCAGCCCTGAGCGCTGCAGCAAAGAAAGCATAACTGCCTTTTACCTATGACATGGATGTAAAAAACCCGGTCCATCAGTTTGTTGCCATCTGCATCCATCACATCAAAGGTGAAGGGGAAGTTTCCACCAGGATCCCTTTCCTGTGGCTGGCATTTTCACCACATGCCCTGGAGAGAGGGACAGCAGAAAAGAGATGCTTCCTTACAGGCTGCAGCTTCTAATTCTTACTTTGGAAGCAGGCTGACCCCATCAGCTGAGGCACCTGGGGCTTGACAGAGCTCCAGAATTTGGGTTTCACAACTTTCTCTCTTTATTCTTTTTCTCCTGCTGAGAGAGCTGTTTTAACATCTGTTCAATGATACAGGGTTCTGCTCTAATCTTACTTCTTTCCCTCCCTCTCTCATAAAGAATCACAGAATCATGGAATATCCCAAACTGGAAGGGACCCATAGGGATCATCAGGTCCAGGATGTTAAGAGTGTGTTATCCCCTTCTTGCCTCCCTGCCCCACCTGCCCCAGCCCCCGTGATTTCGCGGTCTGTTCCTATGTCCCCAAACCCCACGGCGGATCCCGCGGCGCCCCCTCCCCTTCCCCATCCTCATCCCTCTCCCGTCTCCGACGTGGCAACCGGCGAGCTCCCCGCTCCGTGTTCCACACCCCCCCCAGCCTCGTCACCGGTGTCGCAATCCCCGCCCTGCCCGCCCCCGGCTCTGCCCTCACGGCCCCCGTTCCCTCTGTCCCCACAGGCGTCCCTCCCTTCCCGCCCGCTTAGAGCGGCGCGCCCCCGCCCCTCGACCGCGCGGCCCTCGTTACTCCTACCCCAGTTCCGGCACGCTCCGCTCCCCTACAGCCGCTCCGTGCCGCCCGCGCCGCCTATGGCGCCCCGCGGGCTCCGCTTTCCCGGCAGCCGTGCAGTCGCCGTTCCCGCCGCCGCCGCCGCCGTTCAGCGACGCCGCTCTCAGCGGTGCCGCCGGGGCCCATTCGGAAGTCGCGCCGTCCCACACCACTCCCCCATGCTGCCCTGCGGCGCTGACGTCATCCACGCATGCGCAGTCACAGGTTCTATCGCCGATGCTCCTGCCGCCGCCCGCGGCTGCCCCGTGCCCGCTCGCAGCCGCAGCTTTTCCACCGCCCTCCGTACCGGCCTCTCAAGCCGCGGGGGGGAGAGCAAGGACGGGCACGGGGCCCCGGCTCTACAACTGCTGACAGCCGCGTCGCCTCTGCCACCGCCCGGCCCAGCCGCTGTCCGGTCCCCGCCGTGCGTCTTCACGTCCCCGCGTCCACCACCGCAGCCGCCCGACGCCGGCACACGGCCC
The DNA here is from genome assembly GCF_971803275.1 of Cyanistes caeruleus. NCBI lineage: Eukaryota > Metazoa > Chordata > Aves > Passeriformes > Paridae > Cyanistes > Cyanistes caeruleus. Next base: position 82,172,838 of record NC_141732.1, read on the forward strand.
CCGCCTGTCTCTGCCCCGCTGCTAACACCGGCACAATAAATAAACGGGAATTGGGGGAAAATCGGGAACTGGGGGAAAAAACGGGAATAAAGAAAAAAACACTGGAAATCGGGAGAAAAAAAAAAACGGGAAAGAAAACAACAAACCAGGAATAAAGAAAAAAAAGGGAATTATGGGAGAAACGGAAATTGGGAAAAAAGGTAATGGGATCAAAGGGAACAGGATCAAAGGTCCCGAGGGTGCTGAGCGCCTTCCAGAAGGTACAGGATGAGTCCCGAGCGTGCTGAGCACCCTCGGTACTCATCCTGCATCCTCGGGATGGTGCTGAGCACCCTCGAGACGGCGCTGAGCACCCACGGTATGGTGCTGAGCACGCTCAGGACTTATCCTGCAACCGCGGGACTCATCCTGCACCCTCGAGATGGTGCTGAGCACCCTCAACACTCATCCTGCACCCTCGGGATGGTGCTCAGCACCCTCGGGATGGTGCTGAGCATGCTGAGGGTGCTCAGCACCATGCCAAGGGTGCTCAGCACCATCCCGAGGGTGCAGGATGAGTGTTGAGGGTGCTCAGCACCATCTCGAGGGTGCTGAGCGCCTTCCAGAGGGTGCTGGATCCGTCCCAAGGATGCTGAGCACCTTCCAGAAGGTGCTGGATCCGTCACGATTGTGCTGCGTGCCTACCCGATGGTGCAGGATGTGTCCCGATGTTGCAGAGTGCCTTCCAGATGGTGCTGGATCCATCCTGAGGGTCCTGGGCATCTTCCAGGAGGTCCTGGATCCATCCTGAGGGTGCTGATTGTCTTCCAGAAGGTTCTGGATCCATCCCGGGGGTCCTGAAGGCTGCTGAGGTTCTCCCGGTGTTTTGGACTGTCCTGGGTGATCTGGAACCTCAGCACCGAGCGGGGTCCAGCAGAATAGTCTAGAACCACCGGACTGGTTCCAGAAACTCTGGACTCGCAGGATGGATTTTGGGGTGAAACCCTGGGGGATTTTGGCGCTGAAATTTGGGGATTTGGGGTGAAAATTGGGGGATTTTGGGAGGAAATCCTGGGAGGCTTTTGGGGTGAAATTCGGGATATTTCAACATTTTCCTTCCTAATCCACGAGTAAAGGGAGATGTTGGGATTTGATCCAAAAGATCTTACAACCAATTTTGTGGTGAAACAGAGAAAAACCGTGAGCAGCCAACTCACTGGAAAACTGTATGTTAAACGCAGAGAAGCACAAAGTGTTTGATGCTGTTAGAGTTCAAAATAACAAGGAAAAATGGTGGGGAATTTACCTGCCTTGGAACAAAGTATGACCCCATCCCATACTCTCAGCTCCCGCTCCCCTTCCAGCGTGGCTGTGACCCGGGCTGGCCGTACCGCTCGGTGTCTCTGGACCTCACAGCATTTCTACGTGGCTGCTGCACCCGGGTCCCCAGCACGTCCTGCTCTGGCCGCCTTCCCGAGCGGTCCCACGTGCACCAAGCGGGTGCTACAGACCACAGGGGCCTCTTGGCTGCAGAGCTGGGTGATGGGAGACAACAAAGCAATGCCCAGGATGCAGCTGTTCAAGCCAGCCTCGCCTCACGGAGCATTTCTTTCTCACCTGTCCATGGTTCTCTCTGTGTGTGTGTCTGTGCTCCTTTTTAAACTGCAGGGCTGGGAGGCCTGGCCATTCCACCGGGAGTGCTCACCCTGGGAGCACCAGTGTCTACCTTGGGAGGAAGCAAGCTGCCACCAGAATAAAAGCAGGGTGGAGCTGCTCCCACTCCAAGGCAAGAGCCTGCAAGGCCCATCCTTTGGGGACTCGTCTTTTGTGTGAAGGCACATTGTCTAGCAGAGGAAGAGGTTGGTACCTGGTGGAGCAGGGCCAAGATTCCATTTTCCCCAGGCAGCTCCCTCCTCTGCCTGCTGTAGCGCTGGCCAGGACTGGGAGAGGAGGGGGAGTGTGTTCAGCACTGCTGCTGGAACGGAGTGGCCCTCTCAGGAGGATCCCGGTTGCTTCAGGACCTTGCTTTTGCACTGGTTTGTGTCCACAAAGGAAAGGCATGCAGAAGGCAGAACCATCACCCCAGCCCTGCAGTCAGGAGTCCATCAGCTTTCCCCACAGTGAACGTGGTTAAGGTCTCCTTAACCAAAGGAAAACTCAGCACCACTACAGATGTACAGAACAGCAATTTATCCACTCCGACACACTTTTCCCATTATGTGTCCAGAAGACTCCAAGTACTGACTTTACATGTCCACAAGCGTGGCCAAAGCCACACATACAGAGCAACACCAAGTTTTCAAGGTGTACCAAGAGAAACAAAGATTTAATAACATTATTTCTTAGACAACTGTTGGGGATGAAGTCAAATGTAAAGAAAAAATGGAAATGTAAAAAATCATGGATGTTAGTGCACACAGATAGAGAGTTTCTGCTTTTGAGCTCCGCAGATGTTTTTTTCTTTCCTCTTTCCCTTCTTGTGTGAGCTGCCTTTGAGTCAGTTATGTTATGTTGAGCTCTTGTGGGCACAGAGCGGTACTGCCGCTGTGCCCCGACCGGGGCCCTGCCCCGCTCCGCTGGGTGACGGGGGGGAGGCGGCAGCGGGAGCTACGGCAGTTCCGCGGCTGCCGAGCCTGGGGAGGGAGTGAGCGGGGCGGTGTCTGTAAATAGCAGGGAGGGGTGAAATAGCGTTAAGTGTGTAAAGTGACACGGCTGGGAGCAGGGACACTGCGCTAAAAGGAGCGGCGGCCGTGCAGGCCGGCGGCTAAGAATAGCAGCAGTGGCGGGCGGCAGATCAGTTTCAGCTTCACGGACGGACTGCGGGGAGAAGGACGGTGAGCAGCGGACCCGCAGCAGGCGAGGGGCGGGCACTTAGGTATTTTGCTAAGGTGTTTACCTCGGCCAGCACCTAATCGGGCAGTCCAAGTCCTCGCAGAAGAGGAACCGCTGCGAGGGAAGAGGCGCTCAGAGCCCGCAGCGAGCTGTGCACGCCTTCCCCACCGCCGCTCCCTGCTCCGCGCTGCCATCGCAGCTTTGCGAGCTGGCACCACACCCGGGCGAGCTGGTGGCTACGCCCCTCCCCGCCCCCTGCCCCGAGTGCCGCTGGGGCGCTCCGATAGAGGCTCTGCGGGGGCCTTTTAGGCGGGACCAGGGCAATAGAGAGGGCCGGAGAAGGGGACGGGAGTCTGGCGAGAGGGGCACAGGGCGACCGCGGACCCTGCGAGGACCCCTGGCTCCGCCTAACTGAGCACCTCGCGCTCCCATGGGCCGCAGCCTCAAAGCTTCCGCCAATCCCGGTGGATTGGTTCTAGGTTATGGTTCTAGGTCAGGGTTCTAGGTTATGGTTCTAGGTCATGGTTCTAGGTTAGGGTTCTAGGTTATGGTTCTAGGTCAGGGTTCTAGGTCATGTTCTAGGTTATGGTTCTAGGTTATGGTTCTAGGTCAGGGTTCTAGGTTATGGTTCTAGGTCAGGGTTCTAGGTCAGGGTTCTAGGTCAGGGTTCTAGGTGGCCAATCACAGCCGCCCTTTGAATCCAGGCGCGGTCCCGCCAAGCTCAGCCCGCTCAGTCGTGGCCCGTTCCCGCTCCCCCGTTTTGCTGGGGTGCCGCTCCGGCCGCTGTCGCTTTGGGAGCCGGCGGAGCCGAGCTGCCGCAGCCCCAAGAGGTGCTGTTGGGTCCCGGGAAGGGTGGGCGGGGGCTCCCCGTTCAGGTCCCGGCCGTAACTTCGCCCAAAGAAACGGGGAGAAGGGGGGGAGCGGGCGGGATCGCGGGAGCGGGGCCTGAGGGGACAGCGGGGGGTCGCGGAGGCGAGCGCGGCGGGAACGGGCGGGCTGGGATTGGCGGGCCCGGCGCTGCCTCGGGCTGTGATTGGCTGGGCTGGCCGGTGTGGGCTATAAATAGCGTGAGCTGGAGGGGTGCGGGCCTTAGTTCGGTGGCGCGGCGGCGAGCGGCGGAGAGGCGGGCGGTGGCGGGAGGTGCGCGGGTGTGATCCAGGGAGCGCCGGTGCTCCAGGACGGGCAATGGAAATACTGAGGCTGGAGCTGGATAAATGCCATGGGGGAAGGGGATGGAGCTGCAGCTCAGGGCCTGCAGGAGGTGCCTGGGGGATTTGCAGCCCCTGTCTGCTGGTACCAAGGAGAGTCTGAGGGTCTGGGGGCTGGGAGGGCTCCAGGGCCTGAGAACCAGCCCAAGGGCACCTTTTGGGATGGGCTAGCAGGGGCCCAATGGCTATTCCCAGCCCCTGGTAATGCCTGGGGGGGGTGAGGGGGGGCCTTTGGGCAAGTGCTGGGCTGAGACCCAGGGGGAGGGGGAAGGTACCTGTTGGGCTAGAGGCCTCAAGTGTCCCCAAAGTTGGGCTCCCATTAGGGTGGGTAGGACAGTATCTAGAGACATTGAAGTGATAGTAATAACTGACTTGTGGCCTTATCAACAGCCCTGGGTTGCAGTGAGAAGCGGGAGCAACTTTCAGCCACCAGAAGTGGGAAGCTGAGGAGCAGGAACTCAGGAAGCAGAGCTGGAGCAGACAGAAACATGGTAGGGTTTAGGGTAAAACTGTTGTGGGGCTGGGATAAGGAATATGGAGCTGGGATGCGAACTGCGTGGCTGGAGCTGAAATCAGTGTAAGGGCGGGGATAGGGCCTTGCAGAGCTGTTCCTCCAGTAAGGATGGTCAGGTTGGGGCTGGAATGTGAGTTCAAGAGCTAAGCTCAAACCACAGAGAGCTAGAGCTAAAACAGAGATCCTGCCTGGAGAGCCAGAAAGCAGCATGATGTGGCACTGCTGGGAAGATGAGGAGGCAGAAGGATAGCACAAGAGCTGGCAGTCAAATAAAGCTTGTGGGACTGAAGCTGAAGTCACTGGGGCTGGGATGGGGACTGCTGCAAACACTGTTCTGAGGGCATAGTGACTGTACATGTGGGAAGCAAGCATAGAATGGTACACAACGGGGCAGGCTGTAAATACAGTAAAGATTGCTTTGGGGTTGGGATGGGGTTGGAGTGGCATTTCTCAGCCTTAAGGTGAAACCTCAGAGCTGGAACCAAGAACAAAGACCCTTTGTCTCAACCTGGAGCAGCTTCACCTAGCAGAGCGGAGGGAAAAGGAAGTGGATGTGGAGCTGGAAGAAGAGAGCTTGCAGTGAAATAAAGCTCGTGGGCCAAGAGCTGAAATCACTGGGGCAGGGAAGGGATCACTAGGGCTGGAGCTATAATCACTGGGGCTGGGATAGAGACTGATAGTGTTATTGACACGGCTGGGTGAGATAACTGTGGTAGCATTCATATGCTGAAATCACTGTAGGTCAGTAATATTGATGTTGGGGCAGGGTCAAAGGGCTGAGGTCAAGTGCAAAAGGTCAGGGGTCAATGGTTAAATTGGAAAGTCAGGGATTCAAACTTCAAGGGTCACATGTGAATGGTCAGTGTTCAAAGATCAAGAGTAAAGGGTCCCAGGTGCAATGTTATGGGTTAATTTTCCAAGGTTATGTGGTTCAAGGTCAATTATCAGGGAATCAAACTTCAGAGAGCTAAAGTCAAGAGTCAAAGGTCAAAATTCAGAGGTTAAGAGTAAAAGGTCAATGGGAGGTTGCCAGGGATTTGCAGGGAAGAGGAGTATTTATAAACTTTATCCATATTTCCCTGTAATTCTGGGTGTTTGGATTTCATTTGTGCTCGTCAGGATAAGCCATAAACAAGCCCCTGAACTCTGCATCCATGCGTCAAGCACTTCCACAGAAAGGCAAGTCAGCAGTGATTCTAGAGGAAAAATTAGAGGTGATGGCTTATGATCCATGGGGAATTACATTGGGAATTGTGAAACTCAAACACATGGAATTGTGGAGGTGGAATTCCATTTTCAGCCTTGGGCACCAGGAGGAGGAGAAGTGTCCTGATCCATAGCAAGGAAAGCCTGGTGCCCCAGTGTGTCAGGTGCAGACAATGTCCTGTCCAGGGAATGAGCGACAAGTTCCTTCTGCCCCTCCCCTCACCCGTAGGATGGCAACAGCACAAACTGAATTGTGAGGTTGATGAGCGCTCAGAGCAGCCCCAGGTGTGAGCAGTTATGGTAAAGAATGGGTGGGTCCTGCCCGGGGCTATTTTAGGGGGAGGGTTTCTGTCACTTCGCTTGAGCATGGAGTGTGGAGCAGTTGGAGCAGAGGGATTTTTGGTGAGCTCCTGGGGGATATTTCATGGAGTAGTACTGGGAGTGTCTCATAGGATCTGGGAGAACAGCTGGATACACCTGGACATGGAGCATTGTTTAAAGCAGCATCTGAGCCAAGTAAGCCTGTGTGGGTTCGCAGGGATTTGCAAAAGGGATTTTCCCTTTTGATTTCATTTTGCCGTTTGCTCCCCAATTCCCCCCGGAAGAAATGGGTATTATGAGGACAAAAGGGGGCATAAATTGAGGGAAGAAACTCCTGTTATTATCTATTTTTACACTGGGGGGGAGTCCACCTATGATTTTAAGGGTGCTGATTGGAGGAAAACCTGCCTTTTCCAGGGTGTTAGGGGTATCAGTGAACAGTGAATCCCCATGTTCCATTTTAAATGGAAGGGGGGAAATATTGTTGCTATTTTATGGGTTTGACTTGAGGGGAACCCCCCACTTTCCATCATCCTGAGGTTTAAATTGAGAAGGAAGCCTTATAGTCACTACTTTTTAAGGGTCTGATTGAGTGTTCCCCTTTTCCTATCATTTGAGAGATTTCAATCAAGCGAAAAACAACTTTTTACTTTTAGGGGATTAAATTGAAGGGGGGGAGCACTCATTTATTTGCCATCGTATTGGTTTAAGAAGGCACGAACACCCCCCCATTGCCTCAGTTTCCGGGGTTCAATTGACAGAAACACCGGCTTTTCCAGCATTAGGCGGGGTCACATGGAGCCGTGGCGCTGCTTTTGAGAGCGATTCTGACCCCTTACAGCCCTGCACGGCAGCGCTTCTGGCATTCCCTGGGGAATTTGGCGGCTTGGCAGCCCCCGAGGAGTGACAGAGCCGTGCTGAGGCCGGGCGGGCAGGCGGGAGCCGCGGCGCGGAGCTGTGTCTGTCCCGGCTGCTCTGTCCGCTCCGGGCGCGGGGCTCGGGCACCGCTGGGGCCCCTTCGGGCCGGTCCCGGTGCCGCTGGGCGGGCCGGGCTCTCCCGGGGCCGGAGCTGCCCCCGCCCGCCGGAGGAGCCGCTTTCCGGCCGGGAGCGCGGGGCCGCCCCCGGGTGCCGAGTGCCGCCGCTGCCGGGGCTCGCGTGGCTCCCCCGGTCCCCCCGCACCTGGAGCGGCGCCAGCCCGGGAGCGAGTCCCGGCGGGGGCGCTGGGGGACACTTGTGGCTTGTCAGCTTCAGAGTGCGCTGGCAAAAGCCGCTGGGAGGAGGGGAGGGGGAAAAGCCCGACCTGCCGGGCTTTTTGTCTCGGGGCTTTGTCGATATTGCTCTTTAGCCGAGCTGCGCCTTTAAATAACGATGTGGCGCCTTCTAGAAACTGTGTCCAATACCTTTTGTACCCTCGCAGGAGGGCTTCGAGCTCAGGTTTTTCCATTGCCGAGTTAACTGCAGGTCCGAGCTGGCAGCGTCCCGTGCATCTGGGGTGTGTGAATCTGTTTGTGATGTTCATTTCCCCTGGATGCAGAGCTGGGCTTTTCGGGCAGACTGTATTTCTCAAGCCTCGGGGTTTATTTAAGCCTTACACGCGATTTTCTGGAGACGCGGGCCGAGTGAGAACTTTGTCTTGGTGCTGTACTGGGGAATGGAATGCAGGGGGTCCCCGCAATATCCCCGTGGAAGCTGGAATGTCCGAGGGAATGGATGTGACAATTCTCGGGGCTGAACCTGGCTCCCAGCGCTCTGCAGCGTAGGATGCGAGAGAGCAGGGCCGGGGGACAGCAGGGTAGGGACAGCGAGGTGCTTCGTGCTCTGGGTTTGGTGTTGATGTTTCCAGAGCCAGAGCAGGTTGATTTGGTTCAGGTGCACTGGAACAGGATCCAAACCTTGGAAAGGTCTGAGACCAATTGGGAGGAAATGTTTTAAAATGAATGTGTTTCTTGATAGAAATCAGGTTTCAGTTAGTTTTTTAATAGATTTTAAAGGAAATTTTTTTTTTGAGGAAAAGTGAAAAAAATCTTTATTTCAATAAGTAGGGCGTAGGAAGAAGAATGAATAACGTTAGATAGTTTATTTGTTGTGGAGTAGAGATCAGGAGATTTAGAAGGTTTTGTGGTTTTTATTCACGTGTGTTTGGGATGTGGTGTGGGGTCTTTTTGAGCCGTGGGGTGTTTTGGTGGTAGCTTGGGTTTTGGGATTGGAGTCAAGTTGAACAGTTTTAGAAGAAGTTACTATGGTTTTGGCAATTATTTTGTATTCACTAATCAATGATGTCAGGAAAATTAATCCACAAACACCAGAGGTTTATGTCCAAAAAGGAGACAGAGGAGTCCTTTTACTTTATTCGAATAAAGGGAGAGGCCATGGGGCATTCCCCTGGGGTTTCTTGAATTTTTGGAGGGCGCAGCCTACTTTTTATCCTAATTCCTGGCTGCTTGTCCCTTCTCTCTTTCCCCATAGGCTGAGGTACTTGAGAGGTACAGGCTTCCCGGAACGCCTGACACCTGGGGTACCTTTCCCCCCCCTCCACGCATAATCCCTTTTTAATTCTTAGCTTTTGTGGAATTCATGATACTCTTTCCGTGCCTCTTTGATCTTTTAGTGGAATCCATCCCATTGTTTCTGTTGTCTCTCACTGATAGCTGCATCTTATCAGCAGACCCACAGCTTGTTTGTAAAGACAAACCTGTCATTCCTCTCTATGAGAAGTTATTTTCAAAAAAGTACAAAATGGATTTTTTGTTGTCTCTGATAAACAATAGAGTTGAGAGAGAATTTGGGGTAGAGTGTATTAGTATTGTATACAGATTGTACGTTAAAAGTTTTTTTTTTTTGTTAGTTTTGAAGTTACAGAATTTGTTTAAGCATAAAGCAGATGGTGGGGATATAATGTAATTTTAGGACATCTTAATTTTTATTGTATATCTTTGGCTTAATGGTCAAATTATTTTTTACTTTTAGATATACTTTTATAGAGATACAGGTAAATATAAATAGTGGTAGTAATATTGAGTAAGCAGAGTTATTTATGTGGTTTTTATTCAATATTAGTTTTTGTGGTGGCACATAGTGTGTTGTTTCATTTTTTTGTGTTCACTACGTGAAATCTGGTTTTTGAATAAAGATGATTTTTATGAATGGGTTGGTTTGTATTTTAGGTAGAATCAATTAAAATAGATTTTGATATGTATTATTTGGTTTTGTTTATTGTATGTACGGGTTCAGATTGGGTAGGGTTTGTTTGGTTAGCTGAGTTTTGGGTGTTAATTAGGCGGCTTTTGTTAGATGCAGTTTTTAATTTTTGGCAGTTTTTTGAGTGGTTTTAAGGTGATTTTTAGTAATTGATTGTATCTTTTTTTTTGGTTTGTAGTTGGTGTATAATAATGTATATGTTCTATTTATTTAATGTTGTGTTTTTTAGTTTAGGTGTTGATGATAAGTTTGGATTCCTTTCTGTTGTGGTGTTTCTTATTAGCTTCATTTCTGGGGACACAGGCATTTATATGGTGGCTTTTTATAGGTATATTTTTGGGGGTGGTGTTTTTTAACTTGTTGTAGTTTAGGTTGTTTTTTTGTTTTTAATTAGTTATTAAAATTTTTTATAGAGTCTTGGTAATTATTCAGGTATTACTATAAATGTAGAGCTTTGGGGTTTTTTTACTAATGTCTAGGGTTAGTTTAATGGCTTTGAGTTCAGTGACTTGGTTTGATTTTTTTCTTTTAATAGTTGGTGTTGTCAGGAAAATTACTCCACGAACACCAGAGGTTTATATCCAAAAAGGAGACGGAGGAGTCCTTTTACTTTATTCAAATAAAGGGAGAGGCCATGGGGCATTCCCCTGGGGTTTCTCAAATTTTTGGAGGGCACAGCCTCCTTTTTTATCCTAATTCCCGGCCGCTTGTCCCTTCTCCCTTTCCCCATAGGCTGAGGTACTTGACAGGTACAGACTGCCTGGAACGCCTGACACCTGGGGTACCTTTTCCCCCTCCACCCCCAATGCATAATCCCTTCTTAACTTTTATGGAACTCCTAGTGTTCTTTCAGTGCCTCTTTGATCTTCTACTGGAATTCATCCCATTGTTTCTGTCGTCTGTCACTGATAGCTACATCTTATCAACTGACCCACAGCTTGTTTGTAAAGACAAGCTCATCATTCCTTTCAGTGTGATGTGTGGAGTTCAATAGGGTTGCTTTTTATTTATGTTTAACTTTGCTGATGTGATAAGAACTGTTAGTGAAAGAGCATAGCATCTGTTTTTGCTGGTGGTTGTATGGCGTGGCTTTTGTTTGTGTTACCTGTTTTGGGGTTTTTTTTGTTAGTGAGATTAAACTTTATTTTGGGGTTAATTTGTGATTATTTTAAAGATTTTAGTGCAATTTAGGTTTTTGATTTGGGGGTGCTGTGATGAGACTGCTTTATTTGTTTTATGTGGTATTGGTGGTGTGGATAGAGGGAATACTTGTTTTTAAAATTTATTTTAGTATTGTTAGTTGAAGTGTTAGGATGCATTGTGTTTCAGTGTTGAATCTTTTTGAGGTGGTTTGGATTTTTTCTAGGTTAAGATTTTTTTCCCTTGGCTGGTGGAGGTATTGTGACTTTATTGATCATATGTGTGAGAATTTGATGCTGTTTGTTTTTTGGTTATTTTTTTTTTTAGGAATTAGATTTTTGCAGTAGACCTGGAAGAATTCACTTTATTTCAAAGCATACTAGTTTAATCACATAAAGGTTCCCATATTAACTCGTAATATTAGATTCTTTTTCTCATTTAGGTTTTCCAGAATTTACTGTTGATTTAGCAATCAAGCAGGGATGGCACTTCGTTCTTGAAAAGATGGCTATGGAAAAACCTGTGTCTAACAACAAGTACCTGACAGAGGGCAATGATTTTGCTGTTATTACAGGGCCAAATACGAGTGGCAAATCAACTTTGGCATGGAACTGCTGAAGGAGAGGAGTTTCTGGTGGGCTCCCAGTGGCATCTGATGGAGTGACGGTGAGAGCATCTCATAGGGTCTGGGGGAGCACGTGGATGCAACTGGACGTGGAGCACTGCATAAAGGAGGTGGTGAGGGACAAAGCTTTCTGCCAGGAAGCAGCACCTGAACAGCTGAGCCAGTGTGGATTTGCAGGGGTGATCTTTCTCCTTTTCCCTTTTGATTTCATCTTGGCAGTCCTTCCTCAGTGCCCTCAATCTGTCACAAGAATTCCAAAAATAAAACGGCTGAGTGAACAGTGAAAAGAAGGGGTATAGGTAAGGTGGAGTTCAGGTGTACCCCACCCCAAACCCTAAACAGCAGCCCTAACAGCGCTCCCGTTTCCTTGAGACAGCTGCAGGCAGGAACCCTAAAGCAGCAGAGTGCCAGAACCCCCGAGAGGTGCAGGCAGTTCCCTGGTGCTAGGGCCAGCCAGGAAGAGATAGTGGGGGGACGATCCGCAGGGTTGGGGAAACAGGGGGTTTCCCGCCCCGCCCCACCCTGGGCTCTCTGTCCCTCCGCAGCCGGGGATTGCTCCCACCCCTCCTCGAGGCGGCGGTTGGTAAGGCTTCGTGCCTGGCCTCCGCAAAGAGTTCCGCTCTGTCAGCCTCTGCCCTGTCTCAGGGCCAAACTTAGGTAGGGTAGGGAGCAACTGTGGATTGCCTAGTCCGGGCTAAGGGACATCTCTTGGGGCCTATGGATAAGGAGCATCCCCGGTTGCAAGCGTAGGGTTGTAAGTTTGTAGGGTTCAGCGGGGCAGCTTGGCAGTGACACGGAGAGGCTGAGGGAGGGCTTCAGAGGTCAAGGGCTCGAGGGCTGGAGACAAACAGAGAAAATAAAAGGGGTATAGGTTGGGATATAAGGTAGAGTACAGGACTATTCAAACCCTAAACAGCAGCCCTAACAGCGCTCCCGTTTCCTTGAGACAGCTGCAGGCAGGAACCGTAAAGCAGCAGAGTGCCAGAACCCCCGAGAGGTGCAGGCAGTTCCCTGGTGCTAGGGCCAGCCAGGAAGCGATAGTGAGTGCTTGGGCCTACTGCTGTCATATAAGCTGGGGTTTCTATCCTTGGGGTACCCTGGGCTCCCTGGCCCTCACTGACTGGAGAGTCTTCCTCCCCTCCTTGAGGTGGTGGTCGTTTGGCTGTCAGCCAATACTGCTGTGAAGCAAGCCTCTGTCTCCCTGTGGGGTGAAGTGTGCAGCCCATGAACCTGGGCATTCTCTAGAGAAGGTAAGTGCTGGGTTTTCACAGATGTGGCACTAAGCTCCTGCATTGATATTTGGTCTTCTTGGTTGTAGCTGACCAGGAGTCCACATCCTGGCAATGGCAGGAGCTTCCCAGATGGCGAGGAGGCCTTCCTTCACACCCCATGTGGATCCACCCCACCCAGCATCCGAGAGCTGAGTCAAAGGCTACGACCCGCAGAGGGGATGAAAGCGGGGTGCCGGGTCGGGACTTGTGACCTGGGATAGTTGAGTCAGCTTTGGGGACGGGGAGGTCCAGGCTGTGGCCCCTTAGGCCGCACGGTGGGAGAGCCTCACTTTTGTTCACAGTGCTGAGGTGTGCAGGACAGAGCAGCCTCGGGGCGTGGCGTGTCACTTGTCCGTCGTGACTTCTGTGTCTTTTGTGCCTCTTGTGTTGTACGTGCCTTGCCCTATCTCTTCTGGGGGCTTACCAGAAACCCCAGCGTCACTTATAGCATCTGCGATCTCTGGGCTCCTCGGCTCGGCTGCTCTCAGAGGCCTTGGAATCGCATCTGTTTCGAAAAGCATCCGATCGGATGTCTTTTAGACGTCTTCTTCCGAGCTGTGTCAACAGCCGTGCGCCGCGAGGATCCATTGTTGCGGCTTAGGACTTGAAGAAACGCAAAGATAGGTAGAGGATTGCGGCCGTAAGATTCTTGGGCCTCCGTCTTGGCGGTTCCTGGAGTTTGTCATTCCGTCAGCATCTTCTTCCTCCCGGGTTCTGTGAGCTTCATCAGCTCGCCTTCATTCTCACCCGGCTCATCTCGTTCCGCATTCTCTCAGTCCTCGCCGCCGTTCTTGTGGCCCAGAGTTTTGTCTCCCCATTGTGTCCCCTCGTCGGGTGTCTGGTGTGTCACGGGTGTCTGGGTGTAGTTGTCCCGGAGCTGCTCTGCCCTGCTGCCCAGCCTGGCTGTAGGTGTAAAAGGCCAAGTCCCAGGCCCCTGTAATTTGAAATTTGTGATGTAGGGTGTAGTTGGGGTCTAGAACATATCCCTAGATCAACACAAGATGTCCGGAGCTGTGAAGTTACCCTGCAGCGCTTTGACTTTTGTCTCAGCTCTCTTTCAGATGCGGACGGATGAAATCGGTGGCAGAGCGCCCCATCCAGGGTAAGGGGGTTTCCCCGAGAAGGTAAGTCAGTGTTTGTCTTTGCAGGGCAACTGGAACCGGTCCCTGTGTTACAGGTCTCCTCTTTGTCTTTATTTTTAGGAAATAGAGCCATCTAGCAGCAGTCAAGGTGAAGTGGGCAAGGTGAGCGTTGACCGGTGGAGGGAGGCTGTTGTTATCGCTGGGCTCTCAGTTTCAGGTGCGACGCCAAGCGTCCCTCCTTGTTTGCGTGCTTTAGGCGGTCCAGTCGCGTTTCGTCGAGACCCCGTCGCCAGCCGGCCGGCACGCCTGCTTCGCCGCTCCCGTGAGCCCTGCGGAAGCGTCACAGGGACCGCGTGACGGAGCCTTTTCCACGTAAAGGGGCCGTGTGGCTGGCCTTCAGGAAGGGGCCGAGGGCTTCCCGTGAGTTGGGGATGTCGGGGGGAGGAGCGAGGGCCTGTTCAAGTCTCAGCAACGCCACATCACTTTTTCTTCTCTTAACTCAGGCGCGCCCTGCGACGACGCTGCCTGGTCCCGGCGTGGCCGTATCGTGCGGCCTCAGGTCACGGCCGTTCGCAGGAGACCGTGAGTAGCGGAATTGTCAGGTTTTGGCTGACGCCCTGCAAAGATCAGCTGCTGATTTTCTGTTTTATTTTTGGTAGCTGACGGAGAGACGACAGCCTGGCGATGGCAGGAACTTCCCGGATAGCCAGGCGGCCTTCCTTGGCGCTCCGTGTGGATCCTCTCCAGCGGGCATCCGAGAGCTGAGTCAAAGGCTACCACCCGCAGAGGGGATGAAAGCGGGGTGCCGGGTCGGGACTTGTGACCTGGGATAGTTGAGTCAGCTTTGGGGACGGGGAGGTCCAGGCTGTGGCCCCTTAGGCCGCACGGTGGGAGAGCCTCACTTTTGTTCACAGTGCTGAGGTGTGCAGGACAGAGCAGCCTCGGGGCGTGGCGTGTCACTTGTCCGTCGTGCCTTCTGTGTCTTTTGTGCCTCTTGTGTTGTACGTGCCTTGCCCTATCTCTTCTGGGGGCTTACCAGAAACCCCAGCGTCACTTATAGCATCTGCGATCTCTGGGCTCCTCGGCTCGGCTGCTCTCAGAGGCCTTGGAATCGCATCTGTTTCGAAAAGCATCCGATCGGATGTCTTTTAGACGTCTTCTTCCGAGCTGTGTCAACAGCCGTGCGCCGCGAGGATCCATTGTTGCGGCTTAGGACTTGAAGAAACGCAAAGATAGGTAGAGGATTGCGGCCGTAAGATTCTTGGGCCTCCGTCTTGGCGGTTCCTGGAGTTTGTCATTCCGTCAGCATCTTCTTCCTCCCGGGTTCTGTGAGCTTCATCAGCTCGCCTTCATTCTCACCCGGCTCATCTCGTTCCGCATTCTCTCAGTCCTCGCCGCCGTTCTTGTGGCCCAGAGTTTTGTCTCCCCATTGTGTCCCCTCGTCGGGTGTCTGGTGTGTCACGGGTGTCTGGGTGTAGTTGTCCCGGAGCTGCTCTGCCCTGCTGCCCAGCCTGGCTGTAGGTGTAAAAGGCCAAGTCCCAGGCCCCTGTAATTTGAAATTTGTGATGTAGGGTGTAGTTGGGGTCTAGAACATATCCCTAGATCAACACAAGATGTCCGGAGCTGTGAAGTTACCCTGCAGCGCTTTGACTTTTGTCTCAGCTCTCTTTCAGATGCGGACGGATGAAATCGGTGGCAGAGCGCCCCATCCCGGGTAAGGGGGTTTCCCCGAGAAGGTAAGTCAGTGTTTGTCTTTGCAGGGCAACTGGAACCGGTCCCTGTGTTACAGGTCTCCTCTTTGTCTTTATTTTTAGGAAATAGAGCCATCTAGCAGCAGTCAAGGTGAAGTGGGCAAGGTGAGCGTTGACCGGTGGAGGGAGGCTGTTGTTATCGCTGGGCTCTCAGTTTCAGGTGCGACGCCAAGCGTCCCTCCTTGTTTGCGTGCTTTAGGCGGTCCAGTCGCGTTTCGTCGAGACCCCGTCGCCAGCCGGCCGGCACGCCTGCTTCGCCGCTCCCGTGAGCCCTGCGGAAGCGTCACAGGGACCGCGTGACGGAGCCTTTTCCACGTAAAGGGGCCGTGTGGCTGGCCTTCAGGAAGGGGCCGAGGGCTTCCCGTGAGTTGGGGATGTCGGGAGGAGGAGCGAGGGCCTGTTCAAGTCTCAGCAACGCCACATCACTTTTTCTTCTCTTAACTCAGGCGCGCCCTGCGACGACGCTGCCTGGTCCCGGCGTGGCCGTATCGTGCGGCCTCAGGTCACGGCCGTTCGCAGGAGACCGTGAGTAGCGGAATTGTCAGGTTTTGGCCGACGCCCTGCAAAGATCAGCTGCTGATTTTCTGTTTTATTTTTGGTAGCTGACGGAGAGACGACAGCCTGGCGATGGCAGGAACTTCCCGGATAGCCAGGCGGCCTTCCTTGGCGCTCCGTGTGGATCCTCTCCAGCGGGCATCCGAGAGCTGAGTCAAAGGCTACCACCCGCAGAGGGGATGAAAGCGGGGTGCCGGGTCGGGACTTGTGACCTGGGATAGTTGAGTCAGCTTTGGGGACGGGGAGGTCCAGGCTGTGGCCCCTTAGGCCGCACGGTGGGAGAGCCTCACTTTTGTTCACAGTGCTGAGGTGTGCAGGACAGAGCAGCCTCGGGGCGTGGCGTGTCACTTGTCCGTCGTGCCTTCTGTGTCTTTTGTGCCTCTTGTGTTGTACGTGCCTTGCCCTATCTCTTCTGGGGGCTTACCAGAAACCCCAGCGTCACTTATAGCATCTGCGATCTCTGGGCTCCTCGGCTCGGCTGCTCTCAGAGGCCTTGGAATCGCATCTGTTTCGAAAAGCATCCGATCGGATGTCTTTTAGACGTCTTCTTCCGAGCTGTGTCAACAGCCGTGCGCCGCGAGGATCCATTGTTGCGGCTTAGGACTTGAAGAAACGCAAAGATAGGTAGAGGATTGCGGCCGTAAGATTCTTGGGCCTCCGTCTTGGCGGTTCCTGGAGTTTGTCATTCCGTCAGCATCTTCTTCCTCCCGGGTTCTGTGAGCTTCATCAGCTCGCCTTCATTCTCACCCGGCTCATCTCGTTCCGCATTCTCTCAGTCCTCGCCGCCGTTCTTGTGGCCCAGAGTTTTGTCTCCCCATTGTGTCCCCTCGTCGGGTGTCTGGTGTGTCACGGGTGTCTGGGTGTAGTTGTCCCGGAGCTGCTCTGCCCTGCTGCCCAGCCTGGCTGTAGGTGTACAAGGCCAAGTCCCAGGCCCCTGTAATTTGAAATTTGTGACATAGGTTTTACTTTGGAATCTACATGCTTTTCCTAGGTTGACAGTAGATGTCTGCATTTGTGAAGTTATCCTGCAGCGCTTTGAGTTTTGTCTTAGCTGTCTAAGCATTTTATTATTTGCTGCCCAATGTGGGGTTCAGAAGAGTAAGGAAAACCTATGCTGATTTTGTTGTATTGGTGCTTACTGTGTGCTGGGATAAAGGACTTTGTAATGGTGTTACTTAAGTTCATGTCTCTCAGGGTGGAGGCCTTTATGTTGTTCTAGTCTCTGAGCTTTTTTTGAGGTTTTAATGCCTTTCTTGTCCCTATGTTTATTTTCTTATCCAAAAATAACTCCAATAGTGTCCCTACTACATAACTTTCACAGTAAAAGAGCACAGATTAAAATAGCTGCTAAGCTAAGCTCAGTAATAATGATGGATAAAAGCTTTATAAAAGTACTGAAATTTGTACCAAATAGCTTTAGTTTATTTTTTCTTTGGCCTACCCTACATCCCAGTCCCAGTAACATGTTTTAAAAGTGTATTAGTAATTATACCCTGTTTATTAGAGGAGGAGCAAAAAAACCCCACTACACTCTTTTTACTAATAATT
Organism: Cyanistes caeruleus; assembly: GCF_971803275.1. Classification (NCBI taxonomy): domain Eukaryota; kingdom Metazoa; phylum Chordata; class Aves; order Passeriformes; family Paridae; genus Cyanistes; species Cyanistes caeruleus. Next base: position 82,190,069 of record NC_141732.1, read on the forward strand.
CATACCACATCATAAAAGTAAAACAAATCACAAAAAGCTATATAAAACCTAACACAACCCAATCTGCTTAAAAAAACCTCAACAACTTACTAAACTGAAAACCATTCAATGAGCCCTCAGCATTACTAAAAACAACCTAACCAAATTGCTACTTTCTAATTCATAAATAATAATCAATGCTGTATAAAAATAAAGACCTCATTAACAATAAAAAAATTAAACTACTAAAAAATAAGAAATCACTACAAAAACGACCTACCTTTAAAAATCCATCATATAAATATTCATATCCCCAAAAATACAACTAATAAAAAGCACCAAATAAACAGGTACATGCAACTACAAAAAAAAAAGATCGAAAATAAACTGTAATTAACCATACAGGAAAAATTTGGTTTTAACTCAATAATCTCATAATACCTTGAATCATCAAAATAAAAATACTATCTCCAAATAAACATAAAACCAAAAAATAAATTTAACCATAAATAATACTTTTCACGTTATCCATAAGTTTAAAACATACTACAATCAAACAAATGAACCCCCTCTAAGAAACAATAATCCAAATAGAAATATAAGAAACCTAACAAATTAGCTACATTACTGTACCCCAAACATACATAAGCACTACATACTCACAATAATAAAAATACATCAATAAATAAATAAAAACCTACCCTATACCTCACACTGCTACTCAAAACATCATCCTTAACCTTAAAAAACAAGCCCTTTAAAAACATAATGCCCCTAAAAAATTAAATCAAACCATAAAACTCATTTCAAAAACAACCTTATCAACACCTCAACTAAAAAACATAATATTCAGTAAATATACCATATCCCCTACCATGCACCAAGTACAAAACAAAAACTAAACCAAAAAACTATTAAAAACCATCTTAAAAACAATAAATAAAAAAGTCTTTCAAATATTAAAAAACATTTAGCAAAAGCCACCTAATTCATTAACACCCCAAACTCCACCAAGCAAACTAACCCTACCCAATCTAAACCCTGACATATCATTAACAAAACCAAAATCCCAGTAACAAATAAAAAAATGTATTTAAAAAAGCAATTAAAATCAATTCCAGGTTAAATAGAAAAAACTCCATAAAATTGTCTTAACTCAAAAACCAAATGACACATCATAAATAATACGAAAAAGTAACACAATATATACCTCAAAAAATATGTACCTCAAAAAAAGTCTAAGCGTTAAATAAAAAATACATATAAGCCTCACTTTTTACTCAATATCTCTACTCTTATCTGTCTATATATATAACTAATTTCCAAAAGAAACAAAACACCCCACACAAGTTATTTTCAAAAACAACACTCATTCACCCACATCTTTCTCCAAACGATATTACCTACAACAAAACAAAAGTCTCCCTTACTTTGAATTAATTTTTAACAAACTAAAAGAAAAAAATTCTCCAAACTATATATATTTTTTCTTTCTTTTAACTGTATTCAAATGTACTCTAAATGAAAAACGCAAACACCAAAAACTCACACATCCAGCCCTCGGGGGTCTGGGCCTCAACACTTTGCAACACCAAACAAACTGATATATGACTAAAGAAACAAAACTACACCTACCAACAAGAACTTTCTAAATTGACCATCTCTTCAAACATCAACTAATTTTATTATTTATTAGTCATTTGTTTATAATTATAAATACTTTACTCATTAAATAAACATTTTTTTTCAATTTTCCCCCAAAGAAATCTTTTCCCAAACAAATTAAACAAAATAAAAAAAACTCTTAAATTTTCTTTATTAAAAACCCCCTTCAAAACTTTTCTCCCAAATTTACCCTAAACCAGGAAAAATATTGTGCATTATACATATATCAATGTAGTATATAAATATAAATTTGATAAAAATAGACATTGAAAAAATATTTGATTACCATTTCAGGTAAAGGGGCTGTTTGGTGTTTATTTGGTTAGAGGTAGAGCTTTTAAATAAATAATATAGAAATTAAAATGTACGAATCTATAATAAATACATTAAGAGATCGATATAAAAAAGCAATATACGTAATATAAACTTAGACATGTAGATTAATATTCAGTATGAATAAGATATGTATAGATGTTATATATGCTTATATGTTATGTATGCTTCTTCACCCCCTACTGCAAGGTCACCTATGACAGCAACACCCCTCCATGTTCACCAAAATCATATTGCCAATATTTCCAATAAATAGTACATACATCACGGCAGACATGTAAATCCACCACACCGCATCAGCACATGCACACTGCTGTACCATCCACTAACCAACCCACACAGCCCTCCAAATAAACCACACCACCCAGGCCCACCAAAACACGTGTGGCACAGCATCCGGAAACCACACAAATGTACAGCACCGCGTTTGGCCAGAAATGCATGAGCATAACCATTTTTAACCACAAATAAATGCACATCACCATATTCAACCCAAAATGCATCTGCAGACCACCATATCGAACCCGAAATACACATGAACCACCATAGTTACCTAAAAATAAATGCAAAGCACCAAATGTGAACCAGAAAAACACAACCACCACCATTCCACTGCTGCTGGAATGGAGTGGCCCTCTCAGGAGGATCCCGGTTGCTTCAGGGCTTTGCGTCCACAAAGGAAAGGCATGCAGAAGGCAACACCATCACCCCAGCCCTGTAGTCCGGACCTAGAAAGGCTTCCAATAAAGCAAGGTGCTGCTGTCCCCGGCAGTTGGAGTTGTTCTCTGCCTTCTTTGGGGGTGAGGAGCAAAGGCTGAGGGGGATGGGATGGAGACTGGGGGGCTCCCGTGTCCCTTGGGGCACGCCGAGGTCCCCGCCAGAGGGAGGGACACACTGCGCTGGAGTAGCAAGGTGAGCGGGGAATGGGGAGGGCTGGTGCTGGGTACCCTTGCCCAGAGGGGACCCCGAGCTGCCAGGAAATTCCCTGGGAGGGCTGGGTGCAGAATCCAAAAACCTGTGGAGTTGTTCTGGTTTTTACGGTAGGTATTGGCAAGGGACAGGAATTGACCTCTCCAAATCCCCTTGGAAAGGAACCCCCTCTCTGTGCACTCCGTCGTTAGGGTTTTGTTATGTCAGGAACGGCTTAGGGTTAAGAAAGTGGGTTTTGTCTTTCCACCTCTTACTTCCCTGTAAAATGGGAGTGTATAAAACACATGTGTGCATCCCTGAGGTATTAAAATGCACCGAGAGAAATTTCTGTGCCTAAGGTCCATAGAGACGAGCGCGTTCTGCACTCGAGGTTGAGTAGGGATTTATATTTTTGTCATTCTGACCTGTTAGCTGAAAGAATTGGGAGAGTTTCCAAGAGAAAGAAATGCAAATTTCAAAAAGCAGATTATTAAAAAGAGAAATAAATGTATACATAAATAAATATAGGGAAGCTCAATAGATCTATATATATAGAGAAAGAGATAAAAAGAAATAAGTACAAGTAATCCAAATCGAGACAAGTAGATTAATAATCAGTATAAAAACTATATGGATAGATGCTAATATAATATATTTTAATATCTGTTATGTATTATATCTATGTGTATAAATAAAGAAGATCAATATGATGGAAATAGATATTAAAAAGAGTTAAATGAAGGGACTTTTGGTTTTTTATTTGGTTAGAGGCTTAGAGGCAGGGCATTTAAATGAATAATATAGAAATGAAAATATACACATCTATAATAAAGAAATGTATATAGGGTGATAGATTGGGAGATATATAGATAGAGAAAGAGATAGATAGGGAGATAGATAGATAGATAGATAGAGAGAGAGATATATAGCCATAAAAAAGAAATAAATACAAATTATCTATATCTAGACAAGCTGGTTAATATTCAATATGAAAATATACGGATAGATGGTAATGTATTTTAATATCTGTTGTGCATTATATCTCTGTGTGTATAAATAAAGAAAATCAATATTATAGAAATAGATATTATAAATCTTTCAATCAAGGGAATTACTGGTTTTTATTTGGTTACAGGCACGGCATTTAAATGAATAATATAGAAATGAAAATATACACATCTATAATAAAGAAATGAATATAGGGAGATAGATAGATAGATAGATAGATAGATCGATAGATAGATAGATAGATAGATAGAGCCATAAAAAAGAAATAAATACCAGTAATCCAAATCTGGACAAGTAAATTAATAATCAGTATGAAAGCTATACAGATAGATGGTAATGTACTTTAATATCTGTTATGCATTATATCTGTGTGTATAAATATAGAAGATCAATATTATAGAAATAGGCATTAAAAACATTTAAAACAAGGGTTTAATTGTTTTTTATTTGGTTAGAGGCTGAGATGCAGGGCTTTTAAATGATTAATATAGAAATGAAAATATACACATCTATAATAAAGTTATAAATATAGGGAGCTATATATATATAAATTGAAATAAAAACAAATAAATACAAGTAATCTAAAACTAGACAAGTAGATTAATATTCATTATGAAACATATATGGATAGACGTTAATATATTTTTATATTGATTATGCATTATATCTATGTGTATAAATATAGATCAATATGATAGAAATAAATATTAAATACAATTAAATGAAGGGGTATTTTGTTTTTTATTTGGTTAGCGGCAGGGCTTGCTAAGTTTCGATGGGGGGGTTTTTTGGGGAGTTCCTTGGAGAGGAGTTTTTGGAAGGGGGTTGCACACGTGGTTTCTTGCCTCGCTTCTCTGCACGTGCAGGGGCGCCCCCCCGCCCACCCCGGGCTGAGCTGTGCGGCAGTGCTGCCGCCTTGTGGGCACAGAGCGGTACTGCAGCTGTTCTCCTAGCCAGGTGGGGCTGGGCGGGGCCGAGCCCAGCCGAAGCGTGCGGGCCCGAGCCGAGCCGAAGCGGGCTGGAAAGAGCCGAACCAAGCGGAGCCGCGTCGGGACCCCCCCCCGCAGGAGCCGGCCGGGAGGACCCCAGCAGAGGCGTTGACTCCAATGCCTGCCGCCGCAGGCGGGGCCGCCACCCAGCTACGGAGCCGCTGAGCCCCGCTGCCATCATTCTCGCCCCGGGAAAGGCGGCGGAAAATTGGGCGGAGTGTTCGGAGTCGGTCTGCGTCGGCAGGTTTTTCGTTCAGGCAAGTAAGTTAGACAGACGTGCTGAGAGCAGCGGGGCCCTTAATTGTGCCATAACAAAGATGGCCGCTCAGCCAGAAGTGGCTTCAGCCACAACAAAGATGGTGGCGAGGAAGGGCGGAAGTGATGTCATGACACACACAAGATGGCTGCCCGGTCATGGCTGTCTTGACCTTCCAAAGATGGCGGCCAAAAAGGCGGGAAAATGGAAGGACCCCGGGCAGTGGGTGCATGCTTTCGACTGCCTGACAAACACCCCGGCGCCGACGCTGCTCCGGCACAATTTTCCGTGGCTTTTCCGGCCGTGCGGACACGGGCTGTGTGCTTGGCAGTGCCTGGGCCAGGCGCGAGCCGGTCGGGCGCCGAGAGGCAGCGGTGAAGACGCCTCTCTCTGCCGGGGTCCTTGCCGCGGCCATGTTCTGGGGCTTATGGCACTCGCGACAACCCGTACGTTGCTGCCACTCCTCTCGCTCCGTTCTCTCCCCCACGGCCCGGGGAAATGGCAGAAACTCCAATGGCATAGGGACCGAACGGTCGCTCCCCGGCCCTGGGACCAAAGCAGCCCGAGGAGGCGGCTGGTCTGTGTGCCGGAACAGTGAGAGCGGTGGGTGGGGCGGGGGCAGGTTATCAACCGAGTATATACCTGTAAGTATAAAGATGATCAAAATAGATATTAAAAAATATTGAAGATAAAGGGGCTGCTTGGTTTTTATTTAGTTAGAGGCAGGGCTTTTAAATAAATAAGAAAAATACAAATAAATAAAATATTGAAAGAATGAATATATAAAGGTATAGAGAAATATATATATATATAGACGTATATATATATGTAGGCGTAAAAATAAGTAACAGAAATATATACATACATATTGATTTATAATCTATAATATGTTTTCTGTACGTATAGATGGTAATATGATATCTTTTAGGATATGTTGTGTGTTATGTATATCAACAAGGTATATAAATATGATAAAAATTATATATTAAAATATTTTTAAATACCGATTAATATAAAGGGACTGTTTGGTTTTTATTAGGTTAGCTTCGGGGCTTTTAAATAAATACTACAAAAATAAAAACATAGAAATGTATATTAAATATATAAAGATATCGACATATGTGCAAACAGAAAAGTAAAGATATATAAGTTATGCCAATATATACAGATTTATATTTAATATATATTATTTATATTTATTTAATATATGTATTATATATATAATAAATATATATCATTAAAATGTATATAATATATTTAATATATAATAACATACGTATACACATTAACATAATATATTTTGATACTTTATATATTGCGTGTCATATATAAATGAATATAGTATATAAATTTAAACATGTGTGGTGGAAATAGATGTTAATTTGGTTTTTTTAAATTTTCATTGTTTTGGTATGTTTCTCGGAGGCAATCCTCCCCTTGCAGCTGCTGACAGCTCTTAAAACCTGTGTGCTTCGTGGTGTCTATTGCCCAGCTGGCAACGATTCCCTTGTGTTTGGTGCATTAAGTCACACCCAGCTGTGTGGGATGGCAGGTGAGCACATTGCCCTACCCTTTTAGCTTTTCTGGCTCACACACAACTTCCTTTCCTTTTGGATATGGAAAACAGGGAAGAGAGGGTAGTGTGACATTAGCACTAATTTCTAGCAGATTTTTAACTGCCCCTGATGCTCGTTCATCTTTGCAGTGTGGGTTTTCATGCTGACAAATCCTCTGCTTTGCCTTCTGCTCACAGTCAGCTGGGCCCTTTATTGAACAGATTTATCTGCTACAAGGCTACGCAGAAGGATGGAAAGGAGGAACACAGGGGGAAAAAAAATAGATTCAAGGCTGTGCATTGATCATCTGATGTACTCTAGAGACAAACGTGGCTATCGGAGGTAACATGGAGCAGCCCTTCTGGCCTTTTCAGTTGTATTCAGAGAGATGTTTGCCTTCTGTGAATATCTGGGTGCTTGGAGTTCACTCTGATTTCAACAAGCCCATCAATAATAAAACATTGTATTGATAGAACAAGATCTACTTCTGTGAAGTTGTGGCTCCACAGAAAAGCGGCATAAAGAAGGTAGCTGGTTTATTTGTATGATATGTAGCTTTTTTAGGATGTTTTGTTCTTTATATGGCGTTAATTCCAAATACAAGCCTGTGAACTTTGTGTTCCCCTTTAGAGGCTGGTTCTGGGGTAACGAGGAAACGCAAGGCCTAAACACCTCTGGCTTGTCTGTCCAAGGATCTGCCTCAGTTGTGGCTCCCATCCTTCTGAAGAACTCTTCAGCACAGTGAGTTACCTTCTATAACTATTCATTGTTGTATTGTTGTTGTGAGACCTCATTGCTGGGTGAGAGGACCAGGGGAAATGAAAGGCTGTATGCCACTGTTACTTCATCACTGAATTCTTGCACTCTGTTAAAATCAAAACAAAAGGGATTTACACTGTCAGAAACACTTAACTGTAAGTTAAGGTAAAGGTCACAGTGCTAAAACGTAAGAGCAGATAGCGTTGAGCTCCTTTGTCTTCCTTCTCCGGCAGCTTTTGTGACTCCTGCCTCCAAGGTATCATCAGCTATCCCCTGGATCTTGCAGTGGAAGAGATGCTGAACCACCAGCTGTTCCATATTCTACACCATGTGTCTTTTTACCATGCTCCTCTGAGAACCATCTCTCCCGTCTCTGTTTCTTTGCAGACAAAAAGGGAGAAAGTGGGATTGCCTTTGTTCTTTTGCGTGTTAATAAAAAGGCCGCTTGTGGCTGTGTGCAGTGGCAACTGCATCACAGAATCTTAGAGGTGATTATTCACAGGTTAAGGAAATAATTCCTTTTTTTTGTCACTGCTGCACTGAATTTCATAGGCGTGTCTGTGGCTTGATGCCTAAGATATTTAAAGCAGGTTTTATTCTTACAGGGGTTTTGCACACTAAAGTGTCTGCCCAGGTTTTGTTTCCAAAAGTGAGGTATAGTGCTGGGTGTTTAATTTGGTATGTTACTTGTTCTGTTGTGTAAATAACTGCAGCTCCCTCCCTGTGCCTGTGTATTGCAGGGGCAAGCGAGCGCTGGTTATAAAGGTGGCGATAATTAGGAAGAAGCTGTTTAAGCTTGGATAAATGTTTAGAAATCATTGATTAGATATTGCTGTGTAAAATGCTTGCTTGCGGTGAGCGACTTCTCCAGGGTCAAGCTGTTCAGGTATAAGCAGTTTATTATAAGGGTAAAGAGAGGGGAGACCTGTGTCCACCACCAGCCTCGGCATCCACGTGGTCCAGGGGAGGGGGGAGAGCAGGGGAGGAGAGGTTGGAAAAGGGGAGGGAGGGAGTAAGAGCAACAGAGGGAGAGCGGGGGAAACCAGGGAGGCTTAGGAGAGGGGGGAGACAAGAGAGGGGTAAGAGGGGAAAAACCAAGAGGGTAAGAGTAAGAGAGGGAAAGAGTGGAAGAGGTAAGAGAGGGGGAGAGGGGAGCTGAGAGAGGAGTAAAGGGGTAAGAGAGAAGAGCCAAGAGGTATGAGAGAGGTTAAGAGAGAGAGGTTCAAGAGTGAAAAGCTAAGAGAGCAAAGTTCTTGTCACAATCCAATGTATCTTTTTCTACAGTGAATATTCTAATTCCCAGTATCCAATCACTATGAGATACACCCACTAAAGACTTTACATACAGTGTTGCATTTGAGGCTCTACAGGCTTTACAAGTTCTTTCCTTGCTTCTTGGCCTTTGGGCTTTCTGTCAGCAGAAGGGCATTGTTTTATCAGCAGGGATTTTCCTTTAGCTGGCTAGGCTATTGTTCTCTGGTCATATAGTAACCAGTACTCTGTATCTTATGACTCAAAGCAGGCTTTCATTTCTACTTCGATTCTAGCCTTCTTTTTTCAGAATGTTCTGCCAAACAATAACATTCATAAGGTTTCTCTGTTTCACCCTCCCCAACAGGCTGCGAGTTGTGCTGTGCTCTGATAATTCCATACTCAACCTGTTCCTCATTTCTTAAAGGTTCACTTCAGCCTTGAATCAGCAGGTCCCTAGGTCCTGCTTCCACAGGATCATCTGGGCCCAGCACCAGAGAAAAGGACTCGTGCCACTCCCGGTCTTCGTTGGACACGATCTCCACCTTAAACATGATGTGGGCCACACCTGACAACAGTTCAGAGACACGGGGGTTACTGTGCGAGTCAGAGCCTCAGCCACCACGTCACCAGCTCGGCTCCTTTCGGCTCTGCTGGCAGCAAGGGCAGAGTTTGCAGGGAGGGGAAGAAGCAAAGACGTGACCGAGAACATTCAGTCAGCATCTCAGTCCCCCCTGCCCCGAGAGGAGGCAGATCCCTGTGAGCTCCCAAGGCCCCCTCCCATCCCTTCTCCTCCCTGACCTTCTTCCCTCCCTCCTGCACCACGAAGAGGGGGCTGGTGCCGTCGGAGACGGTGAGGGTGAAGCGGTCCCTGAGCGCGCTGCCGCCGCGGTGCCTGCAGCTGCCGCGCTTCTGGTAGATGTGATGTCATCCCTGGTGAAGGTGGTGGCCTGCAGAGGACGCTGCCCGCGGCCGCTGCGCTCCATCAGCCCGTGCCGGGGCGGCTGCACCGCCCCGAACATCAGGGACTCCACCTGTGCCCGGACATGGAGGGGCAAAGCTGGGGACACGACCTCAGGACACTGCCCTTCCAGCTCAGGAGGCCCGGACAGGGATTCTGGCCAGGTAGCTCCACTGCGTTGGTGTTCCCAACACAAGGGTTAGCACAGAATATTCCTGGTTCTCCCTGAGCCCCGCCCTGTCCTTGTCCCTCTCCCAAGGGGTTTTGTTTTGTAGGTGTCTCCCTATAAAACAAGGCACATCCCACCGAATTCCTGCTTCAGCTGGTCTGAGACAGCTCCCACCCACCCCTGTGCCTGCTCCACGAACACAAGAGCAGCCCCCAGTCCTGCAGCCATTCCGGGCAGTGTGTCCCTTGCCACTTCTGTCAGGGCAAAAACCTTTGGGGCAGGATTTTGGGTCAGGCAGCCAGATCTCTCGCTGCAGGGGAAACAGCAGTGAGATAGAGCCAGTGTTCGACAGCTCAGCCTCTGGCCAGACCCAGGAAGAAGAGGAAGTGCCATTTCCATCCATGCTGAGCATAAATTCAGCATTAAGTCTTTAAACAGAAGCCCAGATGTGCAGCACAAGAGGGGAGCAAGGAGGCTGGGGGTGGTCCTGCCTTACCTCTGTGTCAGCATCTGTCGCTTTGAGCTCAAACTCCATGATGGTTTTTCTCACCCCTTCCTGAACTGTCATCCCAAAGATTTGCACGATTGGCAAGGAGTCATCCACGGGGTTTATGGTGATGTCAAATGTCTGGCTCACCTGGGACAGGAAGAAAAGCTTCCCTTGCCGAATTCAGCCTTCCAAGAGTGTGACTTCACCGCAAGAGCACAGCGATCCCCAGTTTGGGTCTCTTCATTTCAGCCTTGTCTGAGCTGCTAAGCCCAGATCACTTCTTTATCCCTCCCCACTCATTAATTCTCCCTCTTTCTGTGATATTTACGGACATCCACTTTCCCTCCCTCTCTCACTCAGTTTTGCCCCTCTCCCTCTATGTGCAGCTAGACTTCTTCTCTTTCAGAAAGCAGGAAAAAGGCATTTCTCCAGGGGCTGGCTGTCGTCACTACGCTGTCAGTGCACTGGATCAAAGCTGAGCTCCAGCAACAGTTGGCAAGCAGCTGAAAACCAGGCACCCAGCTCTTGGTGAGCCCACAGGGCAGGTGGCTCCCTGTTCCCTGCACAGGCCTTCCTCCCTCCCTGACCTGAGCGATGTGGGAAATCCCACAGCAGGAGAAGGAGGAACAGCCACATCTGCCCACTCAGGCAAAAGTCAGGCTGGGATTGACCTCGTTTGTCCCATCAGACACAGAAAAGGTGAAGGCATCCGTGTGCTTTTCCTCCTCACTGGTGTGGACGTACTGGATGCTGCCAGAGGCCAAGTCTGCCTGGCTGAAGGAACTAATTCTTGTCCCTGGAAAACGAACAACAGGGAGGAAATGTGCAGCAGAAAGAGCAAGGCAGGGAAAAACTACGGGAAGCAGGACATATTTAGGCATGAGGACTCGGTTTTGGCTGGTTCTGATCCAAGGCAGGCTGCCCCGTGAACCCTCAGCTGGGCCAGGGATTTAGCTGGCACAGAGCCTCCTAAAATTTCCTTCTCAAAAAGAAGTCCAGGCTTCTTTTCATCTCCTCCTGTTGGGAGTGGGCCTCCTGGGGCAGAGAAGCTGGGAGAAAAACTGTCCATGTAACACTTGGATTGTCGCTGCTGGGCAGGACTAAGCCAACCGTGGCATCACTGGGGATGAACCGAAGGCCTCCTGGCCTCACAGCAGTTTTCCAAAACGCCTTCCAAGGATCTCTTCTCTCTGCCCTTCCTTATACCCCTGCATTTAGTACCCAGTCCCATTTTCAGCACTGATTTATAGTGACATCTTTACAGCCCATTAGGTGTGACACAGCCACAGAAAGGTACCTGACAAGCATTTTAAAAAACACTTGAGCATTTTTAAATCTCTTTGCTACGTTCAACAGTTTTTACTGCTGCTATCAACCAACATCCTGACAAGAAGTTTGACACCAATATATCACACTAAATGGCTGCTGACAAGTGCTGGCCACACTACAGAAGACACCAGGATCTGATTTAAATAAATGAGCCACAATGCAACGATCAGCTAATATTTCCTCAGAGCTCATCAGCTGGAAAGGTTTGGGTTCTCTTTTGAACACTTCAGTACTCTCTCCTTAGGCTTAGGTCATTTGAATCATTACAGCTACTTCTCAGTCTGTGACTCGGTAGTCTTATTGGTCCCTCACAGACATGAAAAAGCAGAGAAATCAGAATCATCATCAGATTTTAAATAACAGGAGGAATAAAGCCCTTAATTCAAGTCTCCCAAGTACAAGATTCGCTGGTTAGTTTGCAATTTAGACAAAGATACTGCAAGTTTTTAATTTACTCTCACAGCAGGGAGTAGTTTGCTTATTATAACTCATTCACTATTCCTGCCCTTTCAACATGTTTTTGTGAGAAGATGAGGCAAACCACACACCCAAACTGAGCTGTACAGGGACCGTCTGCATCTTGAAAACACAGAGCAGATATTTCCGCTTTCATCTCACGTTAACGAGAAATCTAAAGCTAAGAAGAAATACAACCTTAGATGAATATAATAAAATCAGAAGAGCGTATTTTATGACACCACAGATCAAGATTAATTCATCAGGGAGAGGCAGCTCACTCACCCAGTCAGCAGAATAAAAGCAGGGTGGAGCTGCTCCCACTCCAAGGCAAGAGCCTGCAAGGCCCATCCTTTGGGGACTCGTCTTTTGTGTGAAGGCACATTGTCTAGCAGAGGAAGAGGTTGGTACCTGGTGGAGCAGGGCCAAGATTCCATTTTCCCCAGGCAGCTCCCCCTGCATGCTGTAGCGCTGGCCAGGGCTGGGAGAGGAGGGGGAGTGTGTTCAGCACTGCTGCTGGAACGGAGTGGCCCTCTCAGGAGGATCCTGGTTGCTTCAGGGACTTGCTTTTCCACTGGTTTGTGTCCACAAAGCAAAGGCATGCAGAAGGCAGCACCATCACCCCAGCCCTGCAGTCAGGAGTCCATCAGCTTTCCCCACCGTGAACGTGGTTAAGGTCTCCTTAACTAAAGGAAAACTCAGCACCACTACAGATGTACAGAACAGCAATTTATCCACTCCGACACACTTTTCCCATTATGTGTCCAGAAGACTCCAAGTACCGACTTTACATGTCCAGAAGCGTGGCCAAAGCCACTCATACAGAGCAACACCAAGTTCTCACGGTGTACCAAGAGAAACAAAGATTTAATAATATTATTTCTTAGACAACTGCTGGGGATGAAGTCAAATGTAAAGAAAAAATGGAAATGTAAAAAATCATGGATGTTAGTGCACACAGATAGAGAGTTTCTGCTTTTGAGCTCCGCAGATGTTTTTTTTCTTTCCTCTTTCCCTTCTTGTGTGAGCTGCCTTTGAGTCAGTTATGTTATGTTGAGCTCTTGTGGGCACAGAGCGGTACTGCCGCTGTGCCCCGACCGGGGCCCTGCCTCGCTCCGCTGGGTGACGGGGGGGAGGCGGCAGCGGGAGGTACAGCAGTTTCGCAGCTGCCAAGCCTGGGGAGGGAGTGAGCGGAGCGGGTAAATAGCACGGAGGGGTGAAATAGCGTTAAGTGTGTAAAGTGACACGGCTGGGAGCAGGGACACTGCGCTAAAAGGAGCGGCGGCCGTGCAGGCCGGCGGCTAAGAATAGCAGCAGTGGCGGGCGGCAGATCAGTTTCAGCTTCACGGACGGACTGCGGGGAGAAGGACGGTGAGCAGCGGACCCACAGGAGGAGAGGGGCGGGCACTTAGGTATTTTGCTAAGGTGTTTACCTCGGCCAGCACCTAACTGGGCAGTCCAAGTCCCCACAGAAGAGGAACTGCTGCGAGGGAAGAGGCGCTCAGAGCCCGCAGCGAGCTGTGCACGCCCTCCCCACGGCCGCTCCCTGCTCCGCGCTGCCATCGCAGCTTTGTGAGCTGGCACCACATCCGAGCCAGCTGGCGGCTACGCCCCTCCCCGACCCCTGCCCCGAGTGCCGCTGGGGCGCTCCGATAGAGGCTCTGCGGGGGCCTTTTAGGCGGGACCAGGGCAATAGAGAGGGCCGGAGAAGGGGACGGGAGTCTGGCGAGCGGGGCCCAGGGCGAGCGCGGACCCTGCGAGCACCCCTGGCTCAGCCTAACTGAGCACCTCGCGCTCCCATGGGCCGCAGCCTCAAAGCTTCCGCTAATCCCGGTGGATTGGTTCTAGGTTATGGTTCTAGGTCAGGGTTCTAGGTTAGGGTTCTAGGTCAGGGTTCTAGGTGGCCAATCACAGTCGCCCTTTGAATCCAGGCGCGGTCCCGCCAAACTGAGCCTGCTCAGTCGTGGCCCGTTCCCGCTCCCCCGTTTTGCTGGGGTGCCGCTCCGGCCGCTGTCGCTTTGGGAGCCGGTGCAGCCGAGCTGCTGCAGCCCCGAGAGGTGCTGCTGGGTCCCAGGAAGCGTGGGCGGGGGCTCCCCGTTCAGGTCCCGGCCGTAACTTCGCCCAAAGAAACGGGGAGAAGGCGGGGAGCGGGCGGGATCACGGGAGCGGGGCCTGAGGGGACAGCGGGGGGTCGCGGAGGCGAGCGCGGCGGGAACGGGCGGGCTGGGATTGGCGGGCCCGGCGCTGCCTCGGGCTGTGATTGGCTGGGCTGGCCGGCCGTGGGCTATAAATAGCGTGAGCTGGAGGGGTGCGGGCCTTAGTTCGGCGGCGAGCGGTGGAGAGGCGGCGGCGGCGGGCGGCGGCGTGAGCGGTCCAGGGAGCACCGGTGCGCAGGACAGGAGCACTGCGCTCACTGAACTGGGGAGCGCCGGTGAGGTCGGGCGCCATGCCCGTGTCTGCTGGGGCCAGAATCTGGGGGCCGGCGGTGTCCTGGGGCGGCGGGGCTGGTCGTGGCCAATTCTTTCTGCCACGTCCTGGGCTTTTCGGGCGGCCGGAGGCGGGTGCGGGATCTGGAGTGGCACAGGGAGACGAGCTGTTGTTTCTGCGGGACAGAGAGGAGCTGTTTTGTAGTTTCTGGATTGAAGATAATGTTTAAAATATCGAGAATAAAGCTGGGTTTTTTCGTTTTTATTATTTTAGTTTGATTTTGTTTAAAATAATAACGATTTTCTTTATTACATTGCTTTATTTTGCTCGTTTTATTAAAATAATAAAATTATTATTAATTATAATTACTTTTAACAAGATATTTTGTTATCCTTATATGTATTAGTTTAACAAAGTATTAATAAATAATGATTAAATATTATCTACTATTATTAAATACTATTTGTTAATCATTATCTAATTAAATATTTTTTATTTATTAGATTGTTATTATTTACTAATTATAATTTAATACTATTAAATATTACTTATCATTAATTATTTAATTAAATATTTATTATTTATTCGTTAGCTAATACTTATTAATTTTTATTTATTGATTATTAATTAAATATTAATTAAATATTATTTATTAATTATTAAGTAAATATTGATTAATTATTTATTAGCTCGTTATTATTTATTATTAAATTATTAATTCAAACTCTAGGTGATTTCCAGGAGCAAAAAAAAGGTGATAGTCAAGGTGCTTGTGAAGTGGTGTTAAAAGACAAATTCTTCATTGTCAATCCAGCTACCATCCTTGTTCAGTTAAACTCTGCAACAGATCTCCCACAAAGGTAATTTTCTGCTTCTCTGGCTTAATTCTATTCATCTTTTAGAGAGTAATTAGCACTGCTTGGTGTTCTTTTAAGCCCAACTAATTGCACCTTGTTTTAGGAGAGAAAGTTAATGCCTCTCCATGTAGGTTAGTGCAGCAATTTATGATGAGAGCTGGGACCAGGCAGAGGTGTCGACCAGGGGCACCATTGCTGCTGCTGCTGCTGCTGCTGCTGCCGCCGCCACCAGAAGCATGGTGCTTGCTCCATTGCAAAGGTTTCCCAGTTTTAATTTGAGCTGTTTTCTGGATGCTGTGGCTAGCAGCAGTGAGCCCACATTGCCAGCGGCTGCCTCTGCTACTCAGCAATGGTCAGAGGGTTGCAGGACAGACTTGATTGCGCCTGGAAGTGTGTGGCAGCAGAAGGATGCCCACAGCCCACCATGGTCACATGGTTATAGAGTCATAGGGGATGGTGACAGGGCCACCACCTGCCACACAGTCAGAGGGGCGCAGCCAGGACCAGCTCTAGTGCCACCAGGGAGGCAGAAGGGGCTGGATGTGGCTGTGAGGCAGTGGTGTGACCCTTACAGGGAAGTCCTCCTCTGGGATAGTCACTTTGTAGTGATATCTGTAGGTCAAGACTCCTGCTACAGTAGCATTTACCAAATTGTTCTTTGCTCAGTTGTGTCCTGCTGTTGCTGCTTCTGAAGGATCATGGAATCACACAATGGTTTGAGTTGGAAGTGACTTTAAAGCTCATCTCATTCCACCCTTGCCATGAGGAGGGACACCTTCACTAGACCAGGTTGCTTCGTCCTGGCCTTGAACACTTCTAGGGATGGAGCACTTCCACGATGGCTTTTTGACTTCCTTTCCCTGCAATGGCAAATGCCTTTGCTGGGGTTCCTCTGCTGAAATCACCCCCTGACCAAATGTAACACCAACAAAAATCTGGACTTGTGCCAGACTGCCATCATCAGAGCTCAGCCAGCAAACAGTGCTCAGCAAAAGGCAACTAGACATTGTGTTTGGAGGCCTCATTTATGGAGCTGCTGATGAGGCATCAGTGACTTTGATAATGTCAAGGACTAGAAAGCAAATGCTTCCACGATAAATCTTGTCTACTTTGAAAGTAGGTTATACTTCGAAAGCGCTTTAGTTCTTAGGAATTTAATATTTCTATGTCAATTGTAAGACAAGTAATTGGATGGGGAGAAGGTTGTTACCGGAACCTGAGATCAAAGGCAGGATTTGAAATGATGTGCAGGTGGGTGTCTTTGTTCACTGCAAATGTGACTCTGGAGGTTTTGCAGGCACCACTTGTGTTTGAAATCATGGAAGCACATATTCTGAGGTGGAAGGGATCTGCATGGATCAACTCCTGGCCCTGCACAGAACACCAAAATCCACCCTGTGCCTGAGAGCATTGTCCAGATGCTTCTTGAGCTCTAGCAGCCTTGGGGCCATGACCATTCCCTGGGGACCCTGTTCAAGTGCTCAACCACCTGCTGTGGGAATACCCTTTACCTAATATCCAGGCTAAACCTCTCTGCAGGCATGGCAGAGAAGACCACTGTCCCAGCACCTGCCATGCCCAGGGTACTCATCCACAGACTGGTGTGTCCATGGAGGGAGGGGCTCCGGACCTGGGCTTAATCCTCCCTGGGAGGAATGCTTTCCCTTCCATGAGAGCGGGTTGTTTTAATCGCACTAAGCAGTTTATATTGAGGTTATCGAAAACTCTTTCTGCCCATGCTGGGAGATACTTGGGTTGTTTCTAGAAAAAACTCTGCCTCCTCCTGCCCTCACTCACCCCTTCCTCTCTAGGGAAGGAGTTTCCCACATCCCATATGCAACATTTCCCTGATCTGTCCCTTTCCAAATTGCAAGCTGCACAACTGTGAGCTGGCATCAAGACTCTGAGGTAAGCACAAACTGCCTGAATCCGAGCCCTCCCTGTGGGGCCGCAACCCCAGAGCCCCTGGACATGTAGCATAGCTGCAACACCATGGCTGTGGATTTCCCTGAAAGGATGAAGCAGCACGGTGGAAGTCCCGGGGCACTGTCTGAGGAATTGCCCTCCCTGTGCCGTGCTCTCACCTGGGGACAGCAAGAATTGTACAGCCCTGTCCCAGAGCTCTATGCCCAGCCTGCCTGAGCAGTGAGCAAAATGGGATCAGTTTAATTATAATTTGATATTCCAGCCTTAAACTTTCTGTAAACCAGTGGCTGCTGGACAGGTGAGCTGGACTCCTGTGCCTAATGTAGATTGATAGCAGATCAGCTTTTCTGTCTCAATTTGCTTATGACCTAGAGAATTAGCAGAGAGGATCTGTTATCCTGCCAGTGCACTAATGGCTTTGGCAAGAGAAGAGCTCCCGAGGGAAGCAGCGGTATTTGCTAAACTTTCCGCAATTTGCTTTACATAATAACACACTCCTCCAAACGTCCACAGCGTGACTGGCCATTCCCCTTCGCCTGCACGTGCCTTGATACTTCACTTTTTAAATTTCACAACTAGTGCACAGTAAGAAAAGGTGCTGAATGCCTCATGTCATTCATCTTCCCTCTCCCTTCAGAGGCTATTCTTAGCCATGCCATCGGTTTAGCAATTCAGAGGGAAGTACTTTTCCTTTTCAAGGTCTCTAAAGATTTCCTATTTCTCTATGTCCAGCTAGAAAAGAAAAACAATCTGAATCTGCCTGCCAATCTGCCCTTCAGCTCACTGGTTTTCTCCAAAATGTCTTGCAAGGCTGGGAGCATAGCAGAAACCCTCTCTGGGGGCACTTCTAAAGGCAGTAGGACAACTGAGCACACAGTGTGCTGAGGATCAGGCAGGACACTCCAATGACACACCATCCTAATGAGCGTCTGAAAATTAGTTTTTCAGGAACAGGCAATGGGAGTGGAAGCAGGAGCCCAAAAGGGGGAATGAAATTGCTAGTGGTGAACCAGAGAAAATGCAAGTTAATTCTCCTTCTCCACATACCATTGTGGAGTGGGAATTGCAGCCTGTCTACTGAGAAGCAGAGATCAGCACATCTCCTTTGCTTGGAAATGGCTTTGCCTAATATCCCAGTGCCCACGGACTGAGCTCAGTGCCCTGTGAGGAGGCACATGCTGCAGGAGGTAGCTGCTTGGACCCTGTGGCTGTGGGATCTTCTGCCCCAAGCACTGTCAGACTCATTCGTGGAAGGGGCACAGCTGATAGGCCTTTCTCAGAGCTGGTCCATGGCCAGCATTTCTCCAGGGATGCAGCAGTCACAGCTGTGCCTCACCCACGTAGGACAAAACAATGGAAAACTGATCAACTAACTAAATTAATTAACTAATTAAAATTAACTGAGTACACATGCACCAGCCCAGTCTCCTTCTCTTCCCACTCGCAAGCAACTCTCCCCCACATGCAGTACTCAGGGGTGGGAGCTATACAACTGGGGATGATAAATGCAGTTAGTCCAAGCTGCCACCATCACTTCATGTGACAGGTATCTTCAGACACTGTTCTCAGCCCTATAGTCTCCCTGCACACCCACCACCCACCATGCCCTCCCCAGGAATCACATAATTCCTCACCCTGACAGCCCAGTCCAAGTGCCAGCAGCTGCAGCTATTGTTGTTACATGCTGCCATTTATGAGTGTTTTTATTTCAGATTATTACGATTTTTTATTTTATTTTATTTAGATTATTTTATTCAGATAATTATATTAATTATTCAGATTATTATTATTATTCAGATTCTTGACGTTAAAAGCCCACAATTAAGATAATTAAAACAAAGACATTTGCCTTGTAATCAGCATATATTTCAATAAGAGGTTTTAATTTACAGGTGAAAGTTCTGAGCTTATTATTTAAATAATGTTATCTATATTGACAACATGCTATATAGATCTGATTGTTTAGGGTGTTTATGATACTCCTTTATTTTTAAATCCTTTTTCAATTTGATGAACACACATCAAACCTCCAGGACATGAGAGAGAGTAGCTCCTCAGGGAAGCCAGGCAGAACTGTGTTAGTGGTTGCTGGGATTGCCATGGGGAGGCACTATACAGAGCCACAGCTTGGTCGAGGCACTGCAGTGATTCTGGAATCATGCAGTACAGAACTGGAAGGTATCCACAAGAATCACTGAGTTTAACTCCTGGCCCTGCACAGGACAATTCCCAAAATCCCACCATCTGCTTGAGAGCATTTTCCAAATGCTTCTTTGACTTCGGGTCGGCTCGGGTAGGGTCGGCTCGGGTAGGGTCGGCTCGGGTCGCCTCGGGTAGACAGCCGAGTAGCCCCGGCTCGGGTAGACAGCCGAGTAGCCCCGGCTCGGGTAGACAGCCGAGTAGCCCAGGCTCGGGTAGAGAGCCGAGTAGGCCCGGCTCGGGTAGACAGCCGAGTAGGCCCGGCTCGGGTAGAGAGCCGAGTAGCCCCGGCTCGGGTAGACAGCCGAGTAGCCCCGGCTCGGGTAGACAGCCGAGTAGCCCAGGCTCGGGTAGAGAGCCGAGTAGGCCCGGCTCGGGTAGACAGCCGAGTAGGCCCGGCTCGGGTAGAGAGCCGAGTAGCCCCGGCTCGGGTAGACAGCCGAGTAGCCCCGGCTCGGGTAGAGAGCCGAGTAGGCCCGGCTCGGGTAGAGAGCCGAGTAGCCCCGGCTCGGGTAGAGAGCCGAGTAGCCCCGGCTCGGGTAGACAGCCGAGTAGCCCCGGCTCGGGTAGACAGCCGAGTAGCCCAGGCTCGGGTAGAGAGCCGAGTAGGCCCGGCTCGGGTAGACAGCCGAGTAGGCCCGGCTCGGGTAGAGAGCCGAGTAGCCCCGGCTCGGGTAGAGAGCCGAGTAGCCCCGGCTCGGGTAGACAGCCGAGTAGCCCCGGCTCGGGTAGAGAGCCGAGTAGGCCCGGCTCGGGTAGAGAGCCGAGTAGCCCCGGCTCGGGTAGAGAGCCGAGTAGCCCCGGCTCGGGTAGACAGCCGAGTAGGCACGGCTCGGGTAGACAGCCGAGTAGCCCCGGCTCGGGTAGAGAGCCGAGTAGGCACGGCTCGGGTAGACAGCCGAGTAGCCCCGGCTCGGGTAGAGACCCGAGTAGGCACGGCTCGGGTAGAGTCGGGTCGGCTCTGGTCTGCTCGGCCCCGCCCGGCCCCGCACGGGCCCGCGTTCCCGCTCTGCCCCCGGTACAGTCCCGCACGGCTCGGTACAGCCCATCACGGCTCGGTACAGCCCATCACGGTACGGCCCCGCTCGGGGCGGTGCCCGGAGCCGCGCGGCGGGGCCGGGACGGAACTGGAGAAGGGAGCGGGACCGGGCAGAGGCCGAGAGAGGTGCGGGGTCCGGGGGAGCCGAGCGGAGCGGGGACAGCCGGGGACGGGGGGATACTGGTGGGGAGGGGGGCCCGAGCTGGGATCTGGGGGAACTGAGGTCTGGGTTACTGGTTGTGGTGGGGTCTAAGTTACTGGTGGAGTCCGGAGAAACAGGGCTTCGTGGTTACTGCTGGGGCTTGGGGGAACTGGGGTCAGGGTTTCCTTGTCGGGTTTGGAGGGACTGAGATCTGCGTTCCTAATGGGGTGTGGGGTTACTGCCTCTGGTCAGGTATGGGCTCAAAGGTGGGGTTACTGGGGTGTGGGGTCAGTGCAAGGGTGGGGGAATGGGGCATAGGGTGGGTGGCCCAGCTGGGCTGCTGGGTGGGGTGCAGTGCGACAGGGTGGGGTGGGGGTCCCTGGGTGTGGTGAGGGTGGGTCAGCTGCACTTTCGTTGATGCGGGTTGTCATCCCTTGACGGTGGCCTTGGGCTGTGGGTCCCAAGTTGCCTGGTCTCCCAGGCAGTGTCTGACCTGGGATGGGAGCCTGGGGGCTGCTGCCCCATCCCACATCCGTCCCCACAGCCCCTGCTCCAGCAGTGTCCCCATGGACAGCCTTGCTTATGGAGTGGCCGCTCTGTGTTTTCTTCAGAAAAAGGAAAAAAAGTTCCCTTTCTTTACTGCTGAGCTCATTCTTAAACATTTATATTAGGGGGATTTGCGGGGCGGGGAAATAACTGTGTAATGTCTTAGGAGCAGGGGAGCATTCCAAAAGCATGACTGCGGGGCCTTTTCCAGCACTAGCACTCTGGCAGCCAAGTCTCTCAGTGGCCGCCAACCTCCCTAAACCCAGCCCCAGCCTTCCAACCCCTCCGGGAGAACGGGATTGTGATCCCTGGCTTGCATCTGCGTGGAGTGGGCTGGGAGCAGGGGCTTGGCTGAGCCCCCTCAAGCTAATATCCCCAGTCGGGAAACTGGACACTAGAGGCAGTGGTTTGGCTGGCTGCGTATCATGGGGACCAGTTGCGTTTTGTTTCTATTTTGCCAAGTGCTTTTGGTGTCCAAACAGTTTCAGTTTATGTCCAGCTCCTCCTCCTCAGCTCAGGTAGACACTGCATGAGATTTTATGGACTTCTGCTTGAATCCAGGTTCCTGACAGCTACAGCTTCTCCAGGGAAATATGTAAGTGAAAATAAGCCAAGTCACTATCTTGCTACAGGTTATCAGGAACCTTTAACCAGGGTCACCTCCCGACTTGCTGTTTGCACCGGAGAAGCGCACTGACGTGAAAAGTAAGGAATTGTATTAGCAAATAGTGATCGGCGCTGGGGCAGGCAGGCGTTGCACCAGTACAGGCATCTGCTGACATTGTGGCAGGTTGTTTGGAGCTTTCAACAAGACATTTGCGCTACCGTGAGGCTGGGAAGGCTGTCACTACTGCAGGAGGTAAAATAAGAACATGGCATGATGTCCTTTGGAAAAGGAGGTAAGGGCAGGCAGCTTTTCCCACACTGCTCAAACACTTGTGGTTTGACCTTTGTTTAGGCTTTCAAATTCTTCTGTTCCAAGTCCCTTTCTCTGTTTTGCTTGTGGATGTTTTCTGGGGGATTTAGCAATGAAAACGAGCCACCCCGGACACTTTGCTCCAGGTCTAGGTCTGGGAAGTTGCCCTTTTCCACTGGAGTGTGTGTTAAGCCCAGCCTGCCTGGTTGTGCACAAATATCTCCAAAACCATGGGAAAGGTCTAAACTTGTGCACTGGGTTGAGCTCCTACTTTGACAATCACTTGTCATTTGGATATAGCAGGTCTGGAGGTCTGAGGAAGGTTTCAGGCAGCTCTCAGTGGTAAATACAGACATTTTCCTTGGTCTTTGCTTCTGGCAGCAGAGGGATGGCAGGTGAGCCAGGAGCAGTGGGCAGCGGTGGTGCGGGTGGGCGTGGGTCAACCCTGGGTGTCAGCGAGGGCTGCTGGCCAGGGCTGAGGGCTGCTCTGTGCTGCACAAACTGCACAGCTCGGCCAGCCTGGGGGCTGGATGAGCATGAAATTACAGGTGCTGCTTTGCCAAAGCCAGCGCCACTTGGATGGTCTTGCTGCAATCCCAAGCTCTGCCCTGCCCTTTGAATTTCCCCTCAGCACAGCCGTTTGCTTCCAGCCCTTTTTGGAAATGTTTTCTGCCATTCAGCCTTAATGATTCCATGATTCTGTAGTAAGAGTCCCTCTGGTGCTTGCAACAGTGGCTGAGACACTTGTCCTGTACAACCTTGGCCATGGCTTAGGTATGTCAGCAAATGAAATTCCCCTCAGTGGATATCCCTGTGGGGTTTAATTTGGAAGTTTCCTTACTTTATCATTGTACCAGTGAGTCCAAACTGCTAAAACTATTTCTGTAGTGGAACTGCCCCACAGCACTGGGGGTATCCCTGTGGGCAGTGTCCCTGCCAAGGGGCTGCTCCCAGCACAGCTCTTTGCCCCCCCAGCCCTGCCCAGACTCAGAGCTGTGCCTCTGGCCAGGGCTGTGATCCCTGGTGTGACTGGTCCGACTGGGGTGGGGCCGTCAGCAGTGTTTGGGAATTTCTACTTTGGAGCAAAACCCCTCTGTTACCTCTAGGAAGTTGAGTCTGGCCAAGGAGGTTCATTGAAAGATTCCTGCCCCTGGTTGGAGTCCTTCAAAGCACTGACATCTTTGTCTGCTATTCCTGAGTCCCCATAGCGCAGACACTGGATGATGGACACATCCTGCTGCTGGAGGAATCACTGAGTTCAACTCCTGGCCCTGCACAGGACAATTCCCAAAATCCCACCATCTGCTTGAGAGCATTTTCCAAATGCTTCTTTGACTTCTGTCAGGCTTCAGGCTGTGACCACTTCCCTGAGGAGCCAGTTCCAGAGTCCATGATACTGTACAGCATGAGTTTGGGTGGCCTCAGACCTCTCCAAAACACTCAAAAGAGAGATTCTGGCTCTGGGAAATTATTTCTCACTCTACTGTGTCAGAGGCTGTTGAAAATAGTTGCTGTCAGTATCCAGGAGTTCCTGTGTGTCAGCAGTGGGGTGAGAGATTGTAAGGGGCTGGCTGTTCACCTTGCCAAAGGAGCTGGAGTATCTCTGATGTTCTCTGATTTGCTCTCCATACCTGGTTCCTGGGGTAGCATCACAGGCAGCTATCCTTCCTCTGTTCCAACAGGGGCAGGGTACTCCTGGCTGCTTGTGCCTCCATTCCATCTGTGCCTCCATCCTGCCCACGCCTTCATCCTGCCCACGTCTCCATACCGCCAAACATGGTCTTACAGAACAGGCAGCAGCAACAGCAGACCTTGCTCCTCCTCTACACCTAGAGATTGCCTTTTCCACCCAGCAATATCTTTTGGAAGGTTTTTCACAGTGACATTGTCCCCGTGAATGTTGGTGTCAGCCCAGTAGCAGGCACGCAGTTCCACTTACCAGGACAGTGCCTGCAGCCAGACTTCTGCCAAGGAGTGGGATGGGGAGGGTGGTGTCACCAATGTCCCTGTGCTGGCTGCTGGGTAACAAGTATCTGCTCTGTTCACCTGACAGTGCTCCAGAATACAATGCACCTTCCCTCAGCTGCAGCTGGCAGCCCTTCATTTCTCAGGCTTAAAAATAGTCACAGGCATTATAAACAGCCCTGCATGGAACACAACAGAAAACTTGTTTTTCATTCTCTCCACGTTCCTTGTGGGAACAAATGCTCTTATCTCCCTTATGTGCTCGGTTGACATCTCTGTGCAGGACAGAGACGTGGAATATACAGCACATCCAGCACCATACCTTGTATAGAGGAAATTATCTGTTTATTTCCGCTTCTATGATGTTCCAAGTTCTTCAGCGGAACCAGGATGAAGCAGCAGCCACTGTAGAATCATTTGGAGACTGGTGCCCACCAGCCTCTGAGCTTTCAAAAAAAATCTGCTCACAGAGGACAGACTTTGGCTCTTTCTCAAGAGCGCCTTCCAAATCCAAGGGCTGTCTGGCATACTCACATTAATGAACACTTGCACGTTAACAGTTATGAAGTTCTTACCTTCTGCTAAAAAGGTATGAATTATGCATCAGGGAAATACATGAGTTAGCGGTGTGTAAAGAGCTTGGAGCGGCCCACGGATCCAGTGTGCGGAGGCGCCACAAGCACTGGGGTTTTCCTATCTCTGCCAGCCCCATTCTGGCTGTCGGCAAGTCAGTGCACGGGCTCCCGTCCCAGTTTGGTGCATGCCCAAAGGCTGGCCTGGGAAGTCTGTGAGCATGTCTGGCTCTGCTCTCCCTGAGAAAGACACAGCTGCTGCTGCTGGCCCTGCCCTTGATATGCCACCAGCTTCACCACATTGGACTTTCCCCACAGAGTGAAAATAATGAAAACCAGAGCCATGTCATTTTGTTGTAATAAGGCATTTTCTGCAATCCTTCACAGTCTGCCCTTCACTGCCACAGGGACAAGCTCTCGGTGGTGCCTTTAAGCCTGGCAGTAGGTTTGGTTTTTGGGAACCGCCACGTATGTTTGCTTCCCGGGGTGGGGGGGGGGCCTATTGGAGGTTTTCTCCCAAATTTGCCCTAAACCATGACAGGGGACCTGACTACATGGGGCTGGGTGTTCATCCCACTCGTGTGCTGCAGCTATGGCAACATTGCCTTCCCAACCTCGTTCCCTAAATTAGCTGCTATTTAGGCTTTGTTTATAGCTCTGCTTAACAAACGGAGTGTTGCATGTAAAGGTTCTTATTTATTATTTGGCAGATGGGGATCTGTTAAATTCCAGTTGGAAATGAGTTGTGGGAAGATCAGGCTCTTTGCAGAAACTTCCTTCTAAAACAATGGAACAGGACCAGGGACTCACGCACCTATGGCACTGCCCTGGGAATGAAGGACAGCAAATAACAAAATTAACTTCATAGAATCCTAAAATGGTTTGGATTGGAAGGGCCCTTAAAGCTCATTATCTCAGCCCTGCCGTGGGCAGGGACTCCTTTCCCAGGCCAGGTTGCTCAGCACCATACAGGATTCTGTGCCACAGCTCCCAGGTCCTGTTGTGCCACTCATGCCCTTGATGGTCTCCTGCTTTATGTATGCAGCAAATCTTGTAAGATTTCCTGTCTTTTTTCTCTTCCTTCTCTCCATGCACAGTCCATGAACAGCCGCCTCTCTGCCTGCTGCTCTGTATGGAATTTTTACAGGTGTAATGTACATTTTGACAAGGATTGTGAAGGCCCGAGGGCAACAGAGATATTAATTGCACACTGAATATTCCACTCATTACTAGGACAAAGCTTCCCATTAAATAATTCACAAGTGGAAGACATGCTGAGGAAACTACCTCTCCAGAATAGTGTCCAGGCTCCCATGAGCTGAAGGAGAGAGTTGCAAACAAGCAACAGGCAAACAGTTTGACATAGTTTTATTTTCTCCCAGTACCACTATGATCTATAAGCCATAACAGGCAGATCTTTCCAAAGAAGCTGTAAGAACTCGTTAATATTCATGCTTTTAAATAACAAGGCAGCAACGGCTCAGCAGCGATTATACCCAGTAAGTTTTGATGCACTCAGCTCACATCCCTAGAGGCTCCAGCTCTATCAGCTGGGCTGCTAGGTGAAGGACAAGATGCTCTGCTCCTCTTGTCTTGCTCTGGCTTGTCTCCCACCAATCCAGCTGCTGCTGTTTTCCATCAGTCTGCATCTCTCAGCTAGTGGCTGTGCTCTAGGTAAAACCCCACTGCTGTGTTTACCCATGCAAGCCAATCCTCAAAATCTGGCACCAGGCAGCATTCAACATGAACCTGCAGTTAATTACACCTTCTTGCTAAAATAATTGAGTAGCCTACATTCTGATTGCAGTAATTGCATCCTAATGAACTTACGTGTCAGCTTAGCTTGTTTCACACAACTTTGGCATTCCAATATATATATAAATATATAAATATGTATATAAATACCAAGTTAAGTTCATAGTTCAATCTCGAGGCACCAGGAGTCCAGAACCAACCTCCTGAATGGAGAAGGCTGGACTTGATGTTCTTGGAGGTCTTTTCCAAATTTAATGATTCTATGATTCTATTCTATAGTCACTCCAGGAGCTCAGCTGGGGGACGGCTCTGTTCCAGACTTTGTCAGGAACAGAGTTGGGCTTCGCTGGACAAACAGTGGGATGTGGCTCCAGTGCCAGACCAGTGCTGGGCACCTCCTGCTCTCAACCCCAGCTGCTGGAAAACACTGCTGATGTTCTGCCAGTCCATGGAAGGGGATCCTGAAGAGTCAGAGAAGAAACTACAAAACGATAAATTAACGTTGCTAACAGAAAAGTGTAATCCTATTGACTTCAGTGAGACTTAAAAGCAAACAGTTATGTTAACTATTAATTGTTATAACTAAGAAGATCAGATCAGAAGCCCAACCTGTGCTTTATGAAGAAAATTAAAGCTTCTACAAAAGTTACTAAAATGATGACATGCTCCCATTATGGCTCTTTACAGATCATTACTTATTGTCAATGTTGTTCATATTTGCTACCAAAATACAAATGATAGCTTTCTATAAAACTGTGCATGTTAGTTAACCTCATTAAATCCTAAAGGATTAGTCAGCTGTTCCTCAAAGTTATGTGGCTTGGAAAGTGATTTTCTAATATGCAAACTTCAAAGGAATTTTGAAATCCTGCAGCGTAAGCGAGACAGACAAATGTTAATCCACTGGAGTGCTGCTTAATGGCCTGTTTAATTTTTGTATTGCTTGGTCTCTGTAAGCAGCTGGACATGAAGGCTGCTTGCAATTCAGCTTCCTCTTGAATCACCCCACTCATGGAACATGGATTCCTCTTCCACATGGATGACAGTGCTTGCAGGTATGGCCACGTTCCCGTGTCCTTTCCCCAACCTACAGCTATGCACGGACACAAACCCACCTGGGGAGGGACTCCCCAAGCTCACTGGTGCGTGATCACAGACTCCACAAATGGTTTGGAAGGGACCTAAAAACTCATCTCATTCTAAATCCCCTGCCACGGGCAAGAACCTCTTACCACTATCCCAGGTTCAACCACGGGATTATCCACGTACAACCTGGACTTGGACACTTCCAGAGATGGGGCAGCCACAGCTTCTCTGGGCCGCCTGTGCCAGGGCCTCAGCACCCTCACAGGGAAGAACTACTTCCTAATACCTAACCTAATTGTTTCCTGTTTTAGTTAGTGTTAGGGAGTGCAGGGAGTTTGTGCCTGCCCAGTGTATCATGCAGAATTGGGAACCCACTATCACACAGGCTTGGTGGGGACTACTCTGACTCAAATAAATAATGCTATTAACTGTGAAGTAGTGAAGGAATAAAACACACTGCATTTTGAGAGCACAAAGAACTGAAACCCACAAATTAATTAAGATTCACAGCCCTCCTGTACAATACAGAGATAATTGCTCAGTTCACAGTTCATATGGGATAAGAGGGAAAGCGATGTGGCACAGTGATAGCAGCTCTGTAATATAATAGAAGAAGCACAAGTGTCACTTCAGCCCCAAGAAGCTTCTCCTGCTTCCCCTGCATCTCCTGGGGCTCACAGGGGACTGGAGGAGCTGGGCTTGTGTGCTCCAGTGCCGAGTAGAGTCTGGACAGAGATCCCTGGCTCTAGTCCCATCCCACTGCCTCTCCCCATTACGCCCTGTAGCATCAGCCACGTTCTGCCAGGACACTCAGATGAAGCTTGGGATCCTCACCCGTAAGTGTTGGAAGATGTTGCTGTAATGGAGACTGCCAGCAGTCAAGTCAGCAATCCAGGCTGAATAATGTACTCATCGCTGTGTTATCAGCTGGGAAATCTGTTAGTAGTAAACATACATGAGAAGAAGAAAGGGCACATGAATGTTTAAAGGGACGAAAGCTTTCTCAAGGATGACACTTAGGCAGGCCCAGCATGAGTCTGGGTGTCAGACATATCAAAAGGCTGCTGTACGGAAGTATTTTGGTATGTCTGATATGCAGGGAGCACAGCTTTGCCTCAGGGATCTTATTTCATTCACCTGAAAATGAAAAGCATCACACCATACCCTGGAGACCAGTGAAAGATCCTGACATTGGACTCAAGGATGTCAAAAGTCTTTTCTAACCTAAATGATTCTCTCTTCTACCAAGTAAAGCAGCAGGATGAGAGGAAATGGCCTCAAGTTGCACCAGGGGAGGTTTACATGAGATACTAGGGAAAATTTCTTCACCAAAAGGGCTGTCCATCATTGGAACAGGCTGCCCAGGGCACTGGTGGAGTAACCATCCTCGGAGGGATTGAAAAAATGGGTGCACGTGGCACTCGAGGACAAGGATTAGCGGTGGCCTTGGCAATCCCGGGTTAATGGTTGGACTTGATGGTCATAAAGGTTTTTTCTGACCTAAAAGATGTCATGATTTTGTTTCCTGACTTTTATGTTAATAACAGATAGTGTCCAAACCCACAGGAGCCATCTAGAAACAGGATACGTGCTTTTTTCCTTCTTTTGTGAAAGTGGTTTTGAGGGCTGACAGTGAAAGATGAAGCACTGTGTACTCCCTCCCGTCATCCTTCAGTGAGGTTGAGCCCAGCAGTGGGACTTGAGAAGTGATATCTATAAAACAGATGTCAGTGGTAACAACTTTTTATTTGTATAGAAAATAGCTGTAAACAATTTAGTACCAGCTGTAGCTCTTGTATGGCTTTAGCGTCTGATGTCCCACACCAGTTCCTACCGGTTTCAGTGCTTGCCGCCAGGATTCGGTCCCATTAATCCAGTTTTTCTGGGCATGCCATAGGATGACATCTCTGATGAGGCCAGTGCATTCTGGGTTTTGTAGAATTCTACAAGAAGGAAAACTTCTGATACATACACTGAGAATATATTTTAAAATTTGAATGATTTTCTTTCTACCCACGTTGGTTTAAGGTTAAGGTTAGAGTTAGGGTTAGGATTAGGGTTCAGGGTTAAGGTTAGAGGGTTAGGAAAATTACGAATGGAGCAGGATTCCTCCCAGACCCAAGCCACCCCCAGCTACAACTCGGGCTGCCCTTGGAGTGCCAAACGTCTCTGACAAACCGACATCAGGAACCTGCAGAGGTGAGTTTTCTTTCCCACGGAAAAGGGGTGCCATTCACGTCCAGCGGCCGGGCGGCCGCGAGCGGGTTTCTGCGTCCCAAAATTACAAACGGAGCAGGATTCCTCCCGGACCCGAGCTGCCTCCATCCAGAACTCAGGCTGCCCTTGGACTGCCAAACGCCTCTGACAAACTGACAGTCGGGGAGGGAGGGCGAGAGGAGGGTTTTTTTACATTTTAAAAGGGCTGCCATTTGAGTCCAGGGGCCCAGTGGCTGGGAGCGGGCTTCTGCCTCCTAGAATTATGAACGGCGCAGGGTTCCTTCTGGACTCTAGCCCTCCCCACCTCGAACTCGGGCTGCCCTCGATGTTATAAACACTTCTGACAAATCAACATCACCAAAATTGTGTCGTGAGTTTTCTAGTGCAGGATTTTCCTCAGACCAAACCTCCAGCGTCTATTCATGAGTCTAACCTCAGCAACTTCACTGGACCTGGAAAATCACCTTTGGATCAGCAGCATGGGACCCAACCCACGGCACCACAACCGGCCCCTTACCAAAGCCTACCTCTGCAGTCCTAAAACTCTACATTTTCACAGGGCGTCCCCTCTGACTGACCTTAAAATATGTTGAAGTATCCTAAAATAGCTCTGAAATAGCTAAAGAATTAGCTATTCTTAAAGAATAGCCTAAAGAACTATTCAAGTTAAACCCGCGGTCCCCCCTTCCCCCGCCGACACCGTGGTTCCCGGCTCCGCCACCCCGCCCGCCCTCGGCATCGCGGTTCCCGTAGCTCAGCTCCCCTACACCCCCTCCGCGCCGTCCGCGCCGCCTTGGTGCCCCGCGGGCTCCGCTTTCCCGGCGCCCGTGGGGCCGCCGGCCCCGCCGCCGCCCACCGACACTATTCTGTGCGGTGCGGGCCGACCCGAAATTCGCGCTGCCGTCCACCACTCCCCCATGCTGCCCTACGGCGCTGACGTCATCCACGCATGCGCAGTCACCGCTTCTATCGCCGATGCTCCTGCCGCTACCCACGGCTGCCCCGTGCCCGCCCGCAGCCCCAGCTTTTCTACCGCCCTTCGTACCAGCCTCTCAAGCCGCGGAGGGGGAGAAAAGGGGACGGGACACCGGCTCTACAACTGCTGACACCCGCGTCGCCTCTGCCACCGCCCAGCCCAGCCACCGTCCAGTCCCCGCCCTGCGTCTTCACGTCCCCGCGTGCACCACCGAAGCCACCCAACGCCGGCACACGGCCCCCGCCTGTCTCCGCCCCGCTGCTAACACCGGCACAGATCTCGTCAGTATCCGCTACGCCAACAACTCTCCCCGACAACGCGAAACAACGACAGTTTTCAACTTTCCTCTTCTACCTCACCACTTCCTCTTCAGAGCCCCAAAAAAGGGATGGGTTATCAGGAAAAAAGGGGTTTAATCTGAGGGAAAAATCTTCCTTTTCCACAATTGCCTGTGTTCAAATTGAAGAGGAATCCACTTCCCCTGCAATTTTAATAGTCTCAATTGGAGGTAAACTGTGCTTTTTCTGTGCTGTTAGAGGTATCAACTGACAGAGACTGCCCATTTTCTATTTTTTCCCACTTTGAGTGGAACGGGAAAGCATGGATGATGCTTCCTTATGGATCTGAATTAAGGGCAAAATGCCCCCTTTTCCATCACCAGAGAGATTTAAAGTGAGGAAAACCACTCTTTTCCCCAATATCTGAGGGGATTAAATTAAAGGGGAGAAGCCATTTATTTACCACTGTATTTGTTTAAATGGAGTTAGCTGTCCCATTTGCTCATTTTAAGCGTTGCCTTTTCCAGCATTTCAAGGGTTTAAAGCTGCATTTCAGGGCACTTCTACCCACACCCCGGCACCAAATATCTGCGACGGGAGCGAGGCCAGCAGGTATGTAATGGTAATGCCACCTGGGAGTCCATTCTTTTTCTTATTTTCATTTAGAATGTAGACAGCCCTGATTAAAGGTCCCTATGAGACACCATTCAAATCAATACTATTCTTCTCCACCCTAATTAATCACAGGTGGAGTGCTACTTAGTAATCACTGAAAAATAATTATGGAAGTCCATAAATTATCCAACTTAGCTGGCAACACTGCTGAAACACAAAGTTTTTCTTCTTACCTTTTTTTTGTTCCTTTGCTCCATTGTCCTGAGTAATTGTAGCAGAAAAGAAAACATTGTTTTTACGCAAAGAGTTTTCTTCTACGCAGAGCTCCTTACCTCAAATTTAACTCAGAGGAGCCAAACAGCTACGGTCCCTCTGAGGGCCTTTATACCCGCTGGGATTTGCCGCCTCCCCTTTCCCAGGCATCGTGGGAAAAAGAGGCGGGCCCAATTAGGGGTATATTAACCCCAGGCTGTGCTAAGGGGCATTATTCCTTCCAGGGGAATCAGCAGGGGTAAAGAGCTCCTCTCTCATTTCAGTGAAGAGGCTCTTTCAATTTGCTTCAGCCTGCTAAGAGCAGGCATCTTTTTGGGCATTTGAAGCAGCAGAAGTTTTGAAAACACCTCGAAGAAAACAATATTGAATACAGGGAGTATTTAAGTTCATGGTTTTGTGTTGGGGGTTTAGGGGCAATAAGATGCTTTTATAATGACTCTTCTTCTTGGCTTTTTTTTTTTTTTTTTTTTTTAGGAGAATTTCCAGAAGTTCTAGGTCACATCAAGTGCGATACTTCAGATTCTCTCAGCAGATTCATCGTAACACAAAAGGGAACCGCCCCCGCAGCAGCTTTCCTTAGCAGCGGATCGTCCCCTCGCACAGATTCACTTCAGAGAGATAAGACGAGGGCTGTGGTCACAGAGGGGATAAAAACAGGGTGGTGGGGTAGGATTCACACCGGTTAGGGGTTTTGAGTCAGCTATGCGGGGGGGAAGTTTTGAGAAATGGCCTCTGGGGCCACAGTGCGGGAAAGGCTCACTTTAGCTAACAATGCTGAGGCGGGCAGGGCAGAGCAGTCCCAGGGTGTGTTGTCACTTGTCTCTTGTGCTTTCTGTATCTTCTGTACATCTTGTGTAACATATCTCTTGTCTTAGCCCTCCCAGGAGCTTATAAGAAACCCCAGCTCCTTTTGTTCATCTCCCATCTTTGCGTTCCTCGGCCCGGCACCGGCGAAGCTTCTATGCGGGAGGTCAGACAGGCGTCAGAATCGCATCTGTCTTTAGAAGTGTGTGATCGGATGTTTTTTTAGGTCTCGTTCTCAGCTGTGTCAACAGCTATATGCAGCAGTGTTTCTTTACAGTGGATAAGGACTTGTGCCGATTCAAAGGCAGGCAGAGGCTTCCAGCCACAGGATTCTCAGGCATCTGTCTCTGCAGTTCTTGGAAAATAGTTGTTCCGTTAGCATGTTTTCCCTCCAGGGTCATCTGATCCCGGCAGGCTTGCCTCAGGTCCCTCCTCGGTCATCTCGTTCAGCATTCTCTCGGTCCTCGTCAGGACTTCCTTGTCTCAGAGAGTTTTCTCTCCCTGTCACGTCCCCTTGTCTCACGGGTGCCTGGGGGTATTTGGTCCGGAGCTGCTCTGCCCTGGCGCCCAGCCCAGTTGTAGGTGTTTAAGGACAAGTCCCGGGCACTTGTAATTGGAGATTTGTAATACGGGCTGTAGTTGGAGTCTAGCTGGTATTCTTATGTTGGCAGCAGGTGTCTGGAGCTGTGAAGTTACCCTGCAGCACTTTGACTTTTTTCCTAACTTTCTTTCAGATTCAGACAGATTGACCTCCTGGCAGAACACCTGTCCTAGATGAGGGGGTCCCCCTGAGAAGGTCGGTCACGGTTTTACTTTGCAGCGGGGCTGGAACCGGTCACTGTGTTACAGCTCTGCTCTTTGTATTTATTTCTAGGAAGTAAAGCTGGAAAGCAGCGGGGAAGGCGAAGCAGGTGGAAGGTGAGCCTCGGTTGGTGGAGAGCAGCCGTTGTTCTTGCTGGGGTCGCAGTTTCTGGTGCAACTCCAAGCATCCCTGCTTGTTGGTGTGTTTTAGGCTGCCTCTTGATGCTGTGCTGAGGCCCCCTCACTGACCTGCCAAGAGACCCGGTTTGCTTCTCTGGTGAGCCCCAGCAAATATTACCGGAGTCCGTGACGAAGCCTCGACCTCGTCCACGTGTCGGTGCGGTCCTGGTACCCTTTAGGCGTGGCCGAGGAGTCGCGGCAAGTCGGGGGCTTTGGAAGGAGCGGCGAGGGCGCGCTCAACTTTCAGCGACGCTACATCGCCTGCTCTCCGTTTATCCTAGGCGTACCCTGTGACGACGGCATCCGCCTCGGAGCGTGGCTGAAGCGTGTGGCCGGAGGACCCGGGAGTTCCTAAGAGATGGTGAGTAGGAGTCTCTTAGGTGAATATGCCTCTAAGATTGTGCACTTATATTTGGTTTTCTTTATCATAGGTGATGATACTTGTCTGAGACAACAGCCCGGTGAGAGAATAACTTCCCAGACAGCGAGGTGGCTTTGTTTGGCTCCCGACCGGCCTCTCGCCGTGACTCACATCTTCAGCCCTCTGAGAGATAAGTGGAGCCCACAGAGGGGATCAAAGCAGGGCGGCGGTCGGGACTGAGATCGGTTTGGGTTTTTGAGTGAGCTTTGGGGATGGGGAGGTTCTGGAAATGACCCCATAGGCCCCAATGAGGGAAAGCCTCACTTTAACTAACAATGCTGAGGCAGGCAGGGCAGAGCAGTCCCAGGGTGTGTTGTCACTTGTCTCTCGTGCCTTCTGTGCATCTCGTGTAATGTGTCTCTTGCCTTAGTCCTCCCAGGGGCATATGAGAAACCCCGGGGTCCTTCCGTTCATCTCCCATCTTTGCGTTCCTCGGCCCGGTGCCGGCGAAGCTTCGATTCGGGAGGTCAGACACGTGTCAGAATCGCATCCGTCTTCAGAAGCACGTGATCTTTTTAGGTCTCGTTCTCAGCTGTGTCGACAGCTATGTGCAGCAATGTTTCTTTACAGTGGATAAGGACTTGTGCCGATTCAAAGGCAGGCAGAGGCTTCCAGCCACAGGATTTTCGGGTATCCGTCTTTGCGGTTCTTGGAAAAAGTTTTTCTGTTAGCATCTTTTTCCTCTGGGGTCACCGGAGCTCGGCAGGCTCGCCTCGGGTCCCTCCTCAGTCATCTCGTTCAGCATTCTCTTGGTCCTCGTGAGGACTTTCTCTCCCTGTCATGTCCCCTCGTGTCACGGGTGTCTGGGGGTATTTGGTCCGGAGCTGCTCTGCCCTGGCGCCCAGCCCAGTTGTAGGTGTTTAAGGACAAGTCCTGGGCACTTGTAATTGGAGATTTGTAATACGGGCTGTAGTTGGAGTCTAGCTGGTATTCTTATGTTGGCAGCAGGTGTCTGGAGCTGTGAAGTTACCCTGCAGCACTTTGACTTTTTTCCTAACTTTCTTTCAGATTCAGACAGATTGACCTCATGGCAGAGTACTGCATCCCAGATGATGGGGGTCCCCCTGAGAAGGTTGGTCACAGTTTTACTTTGCAGCGGGGCTGGAACCGGTCACTGTGTTACAGCTCTGCTCTTTGTATTTATTTCTAGGAAGTAAAGCTGGAAAGCAGCGGGGAAGGCGAAGCAGGTGGAAGGTGAGCCTCGGTTGGTGGAGAGCAGCCGTTGTTCTTGCTGGGGTCGCAGTTTCTGGTGCAACTCCAAGCATCCCTGCTTGTTGGTGTGTTTTAGGCTGCCTCCTGATGCTGTGCTGTGGCCCCCTCACTGACCTGCCAAGAGACCCCGTTTGCTTCTCTGGTGAGCCCCAGCAAATATTACCGGAGTCCGTGACGAAGCCTCGACCTCGTCCACGTGTCGGTGCGGTCCTGGTATCCTTTAGGCGTGGCCGAGGAGTCGCGGCAAGTCGGGGGCTTTGGAAGGAGCGGCGAGGGCGCGCTCAACTTTCAGCGACGCTACATCGCCTGCTCTCCGTTTATCCTAGGCGTACCCTGCGACGACGGGAGCCACCTAGGAGCGTGGCCGAAGCGTGCGGCCGGAGGACCCGGGAGTTCCTAAGAGCTGGTGAGTAGGAGTTGGGTTTTGGTGAATATGCCTCTAAGATTGTGCACTTATATTTGGTTTTCTTTATCATAGGTGATGATACTTGTCTGAGACAACAGCCCGGTGAGAGAAGAACTTCCCAGACAGCGAGGTGGCTTTGTTTGGCTCCTGACCGGCCTCTCGCCGTGACTCACATCTTCAGCCCTCTGAGAGATAAGTGGAGCCCACAGAGGGGATCAAAGCAGGGCGGTGGGTCAGGACTGAGATCGGTTTGGGTTTTTGAGTGAGCTTTGGGGATGGGGAGGTTCTGGAAATGACCCCATAGGCCCCAGTGAGGGAAAGCCTCACTTTGGTTTGCAATGCTGAGGCAGGCAGGGCAGAGCAGTCCCAGGGTGTGTTGTCACTTGTCTCTCGTGCCTTCTGTGTCTTCTGTGCCTCTTGTGTAACATCTCTATTGCCTTAGTCCTCCCAGGGGCTTATGAGAAACCCCGGGGTCCTTCCGTTCATCTCCCATTTTTGCGTTCCTCGGCCCGGCGCCGGCGAAGCTTCGATGCGGGAGGTCGGACAGGCGTCAGAATTGCATCTGTCTTTAGTAGCATGTGATCGGATGTTTTCTTAGGTCTCGTTCTCAGCTGTGTCAACAGCTATATGCAGCAGTGTTTCTTTACAGTGGATAAGGACTTGTGCCGATTCAAAGGCAGGCAGAGGCTTCTAGCCACAGGATTCTCGGGCATCCGTCTTTGCGGTTCTTGGAAAATAGTTGTTCCATTAGCATCTTTTTCCTCCGGGGTCACCGGAGCTCGGCAGGCTCGCCTCGGGTCCCTCCTCGGTCATCTCGTTCAGCATTCTCTCGGTCCTCATGAGGACTTTCTTGTCTCAGAGAGTTTTCTCTCCTTGTCATGCCCCCTTGTCTCACGTGTCATGGGTATCTGGTGGTATTTGGTCCGGAGCTGCTCTGCCCTGGCGCCCAGCCCGGTTGTAGGTGTTTAAGGACAAGTCCCGGGCACTTGTAATTGGAGATTTGTAATATGGGCTGTAGTTGGAGTCTAGCTGGTATTCTTATGTTGGCAGCAGGTGTCTGGAGCTGTGAAGTTACCCTGCAGCACTTTGACTTTTTTCCTATATTTCTTTCAGATGCAGATAGATTGACCTCCTGGCAGAACACCTGTCCCAGATGAGGGGGTCCCCCTGAGAAGGTCGGTCACGGTTTTACTTTGCAGCGGGGCTGGAACCGGTCACTGTGTTACAGCTCTGCTCTTTGTCTTTATTTCTAGGAAGTAAAGCCGGATAGCAGCGGGGAAGGCGAAGCAGGTGGAAGGTGAGCCTCGGTTGGTGGAGAGAAGCAGTTGTTCTTGCTGGGGTCTCAGTTTCTGCTATAACTTTAATCCCTTGGGTTTTTTTAATTTTAGGTGGTCTACTTGCAAGATATCCCAGCCCAGGATGCTGGAGGACAGGTGGGTGCAAGCTCTGTGTGTGTTTTGGTGTTTAAGTCCCTGGTTTGCTGCTAATCTTTAGTTCTTGAAGATAGAATGAAAGAACCACATCACAAATCCCACCTTGTGGATCCTGACACACATTGGTGTCACGGACAGGATTCTGAGAGACAGAAGGGGTTGCAGGTTTATCGTGCAGTCATTATCAGGGGAAAGACGTTTCGCCTCAGCCGCCCCTAGCCTGCCACGTCGGTGAGCAGTGTCTAGAAAGCAAGGGAGGTGACTCGAATTTGTTAAAAACAGCACATGCCTCAGGGCAAAGCACCCCACACTCGTTTGAGGGCTCTGTCTTCAGAACTTTACAGGGGATCTTTGAGTATGATAAGTGGGACTGAGTGGTTTTTCTGTTTAAAGTCCCTGGTTTGCTGCTAATCTCTAGTTCTCTAAGATAGAAGGAAAGAACCACATCACAAATCCCACCTTGTGGATCCTGACACGAATCAGTGTCACGGACAGGATTCTGAGAGACAGAAGGGGTTGCAGGTTTATCGTGCAGTCATTATCAGGGGAAAGACGTTTCACCTCAGCCGCCCCTAGCCTGCCACGCTGGTGAGCAGTGTCTAGAAAGCAAGGGAGGTGACTCGAATTTGTTAAAAACAGCACATGCCTCAGGGCAAAGCACCCCACACTCGTTTGAGGGCTCTGTCTTCAGAACTTTACAGGGGATCTTTGAGTATGATAAGTGGGACTGAGAGGTTTTTCTGTTTAAAGTCCCTGGTTTGCTGCTAATCTTTAGTTCTCTAAGATAGAAGGAAAGAACCACATCACAAATCCCACCTTGTGGATCCTGACACGAATCGGTGTCATGGACAGGATTCTGAGAGACAGAAGGGGTTGCAGGTTTATCGTGCAGTCATTATCAGGGGAAAGATGTTTCGCCTCAGCCGCCCCTAGCCTGCCACGCTGGTGAGCAGTGTCTAGAAAGCAAGGGAGGTGACTCGAATTTGTTAAAAACAGCACATGCCTCAGGGCAAAGCACCCCACACTCGTTTGAGGGCTCTGTCTTCAGAACTTTACAGGGGATCTTTGAGTACGAGAGGTGGGACTGAGTGGTTTTTCTTCTGTTTCAGTCCCTGGTTGGCTGACAAGCTTTTGTAGTCCAAGATGGAATAAAGGAACCACATTGGGAATTCCACCTTGTGCATTGTGACAGTAACTCAGTGCTTTCTTCTTTTCTGTCTTTGCAGGAGTTGGTGTTGCCCCGAGCACGGCAAGGAGCAGAGATGAGCAGGTGAGTTGGCATTTTGAAGTTAAGTTAGAGGACAGGGCTGTAGTGGGATGGGCCCCTCTGAAGCCAAGCGAGAGGGTTTCTTTGCAAGCTCGCCAGAGCTTTTGCCGGGCAGGGCAGTTCCAATCCATCTTCTCGTTGTCTCGTGTTTCATGTCATCGGCCATCTCAGCCTCTCGACGTCATCGTGGATTTTTTTGTCTGAGGAACCGGCCTTCGCATCCACAGCTATCGCCGCGTTCACCCGGCAGACATCGCCTGTGACTGCCTTGTACCGTGCCTGCCTCTGTAAAACTAACTGCATTGTGCCTGCCTCTGTAACTTAACTTAACTGCATTGTGCCTGCCTCTGTAACTTAACTGCATTGTGCCTGCCTCTGTAACTTAACTTAACTGCACTGTGCCTGCCTCTGTAACTTAACTTAACTGCACTGTGCCTGCCTCTGTAACTTAACTTAACTGCACTGTGCCTGCCTCTGTAACTTAACTGCACTGTACCTGCCTCTGTAACTTAACTTAACTTTAACTGCACTGTGCCTGCCTCTGTAACTTAACTTAACTTTAACTGCACTGTGCCTGCCTCTGTAACTTAACTTAACTTTAACTGCACTGTGCCTGCCTCTGTAACTTTACTTAACTTAACTGCACTGTGCCTGCCTCTGTAACTTAACTTAACTTTAACTGCACTGTGCCTGCCTCTGTAACTTAACTTAACTTTAACTGCACTGTGCCTGCCTCTGTAACTTTACTTAACTTTAACTGCACTGTGCCTGCCTCTGTAACTTTACTTAACTTTAACTGCACTGTGCCTGCCTCTGTAAATTTACTTAACTTTAACTGCACTGTGCCTGCCTCTGTAACTTAACTTAACTGCACTGTGCCTGCCTCTGTAACTTAACTTAACTGCACTGTGCCTGCCTCTGTAACTTAACTTAACTGCACTGTGCCTGCCTCTGTAACTTAACTTAACTGCACTGTGCCTGCCTCTGTAACTTAACTTAACTGCATTGTGCCTGCCTCTGTAACTTAACTTAACTGCACTGTGCCTGCCTCTGTAACTTAACTTAACTGCACTGTGCCTGCCTCTGTAACTTAACTTTAACTGCACTGTGCCTGCCTCTGTAACTTTACTTAACTTTAACTGCACTGTGCCTGCCTCTGTAACTTTACTTAACTTTAACTGCACTGTGCCTGCCTCTGTAACTTTACTTAACTTTAACTGCACTGTGCCTGCCTCTGTAACTTAACTTAACTTTAACTGCACTGTGCCTGCCTCTGTAACTTAACTTAACTTTAACTGCACTGTGCCTGCCTCTGTAACTTTACTTAACTTTAACTGCACTGTGCCTGCCTCTGTAACTTTACTTAACTTTAACTGCACTGTGCCTGCCTCTGTAACTTAACTTTAACTGCACTGTGCCTGCCTCTGTAACTTAACTTAACTGCATTGTGCCTGCCTCTGTAACTTAACTTAACTGCACTGTGCCTGCCTCTGTAACTTAACTTTAACTGCACTGTGCCTGCCTCTGTAACTTTACTTAACTTTAACTGCACTGTGCCTGCCTCTGTAACTTTACTTAACTTTAACTGCACTGTGCCTGCCTCTGTAACTTTACTTAACTTTAACTGCACTGTGCCTGCCTCTGTAACTTAACTGCATTGGTTTGGAGCTGCCCTGCCCTGGCACATAGTTAGAGTTAGGTGGAACAATTATAAAAGGTTACAGTTCCTCTTTTCTATGAGGTTTTTGTGTAAAAAATGTGTGGGCCTAGAGGGTGGCTGAGTCATAGCTACCATAGAATCCCTCACTGACCACCTTGTGTTGTTTTGCAGGTCTCTGATGCCTATTTTCTGAGGATCTACCATTTGATGTTGAGAAGCAGCAGTGAGAAGATATCTCAGGGCATTTTGTTCAGCAGAGTGTTTCAAATAAGGGTTGCAGTCACTGTGCGAGTTAGTCTCCTGCTGCGTGTCAGAGTGTGTCTGTCTGTGAGAGTTGGTGGGTCAGGGTCTGCTTGTGTGCATGTGTGTCGAGTGGTTCTAACCTGGTATGTATGGCTTTTGCTTTTCAGGACTTGCAATTCACTTTTAAATTTAGAATAAAAAATCCCCAGCTGGGGGGGTTTTTTTTTTTCCCCTCCCAGCTGGGGTTTTTTTTCCTCGGTCCCGGCCGGTCTGCGAGGCGACAGTCATCGCCAAAGTTTGGGCACGGACCGGCCCCGGACCGAGGTTTTCGTCAGGCAGGCCGAATTTGAGGCCCCCCGGGAACCGAGTTCCCGTGGGGTAGGAGGGGGGGTGTGTGTTTGTGTCGAGTGGTTCTAACCTGGTATGTATGGCTTTTGCTTTCCAGGACTTGCAATTCACTTTTAAATTTAGAATAAAAAATCCCCAGCTGGGGGGGTTTTTTTTTTTTCCCTCCCAGCTGGGGTTTTTTTTCCTCGGTCCCGGCCGGTCTGCGAGGCGACAGTCATCGCCAAAGTTTGGGCACGGACCGGCCCCGGACCGAGGTTTTCGTCAGGCAGGCCGAATTTGAGGCCCCCCGGGAACCGAGTTCCCGTGGGGTAGGAGGGGGGTGTGTGTTTGTGTCGAGTGGTTCTAACCTGGTATGTATGGCTTTTGCTTTCCAGGACTTGCAATTCACTTTTAAATTTAGAATAAAAAATCCCCAGCTGGGGGGGTTTTTTTTTTTTCCCTCCCAGCTGGGGTTTTTTTTCCTCGGTCCCGGCCGGTCTGCGAGGCGACAGTCATCGCCAAAGTTTGGGCACGGACCGGCCCCGGACCGAGGTTTTCGTCAGGCAGGCTGATTTTGAGGCTCCCGGGAACCACGTTCCCGAGGACCAATGACAGCAGGATTATAACGGGGCAGTGGAGAGGAGAGTGAAGGTGAGTACGTGTGCGAGCTGAAGCCGGCTTCTGTGGTGAATGAGTATTGTGTTTTCTGTGTGCTCCTTGTGGTTTGGCATAGCAGTAATAATGAAACAGCATGTATTGACCTTTCCAGAACTGTAGAAATAGTTATATTCTGTTAATATGTATTTGGCTTGTATTGTTCTGTATTTGCATTTGCTGCTGTTTTGCTGTATTACTCTGTATGTGAATTAGGGATTTTTCAGTGTGTACATGGATTGTATTGTAATGCATTTGTCTCCAGTTTCTCTGTGTTTTGCTGTAGTGTAAATAAATTCATTAAATAAAGGTGAATAAACTTTCATCCCCCTGCCCCCCTACCACCACTCCCCCCCGGCTCTTGTGTTTTTGGTGTGGTGTAGTCATTATTTTCAATCTATTTCTTGCTTTTCAATCTCTTTCTAACTTTCTCTAAGTCTCTGTCACTGTTGCTCACTCTATTTTTCTGTTTCTTTTCTCTCCAACTCTGTTTCCTTTCCCTCTAGCTCTGAGTTAGACAGAAAGCAACTGGACTTGATTCCTTTCCACTGTAACTCCGAGTTACGGTGAACAGGAATTGTCTCCGTTTCCTTTCTCTCTGCCTCTGAGTTAGACAGAAAAGAAATAGAGTTGGTTTCTCTTCACTCTCCCTTGGTTTCTTCTCACTCCATCTCTGTTTCCTTTCCCTCTAGCTTCGAGTTAGACAGAAAGCAAACGGACTTGATTCCTTTCCACCGTAACTCCGAGTTACAGTGAACAGGGATTGTCTCTGTTTCCTTTCTCTCTGCCTCTGAGTTAGATGGAAAGGAAGTAGAGTTGGTTTCTCTCCACTGTCCCTCTCTTTCTTTGCACTTTGACTCTGTTTCCCTTTTCTCTGTACCTCTGACTTAGACTTGGACTTAGTTTCTTTGCACTCCCACTCTGTTTCCCTTTTCTCTGGGACTTGGACTTAGTTTCTTTTCACTTTGGATCTGTTTCCCTTTTCTCTGTGACTTTGACTTGGACTTAGTTTCTTTTTGCTCCCCCTCTGTTTCCCTTTTCTCTCTGACTCTAGTTTCTTTTTGCTCCCCCTCTGTTTCCCTTTTCTCTCTGACTTGGACTTAGTTTCTTTTTGCTCCCCCTCTGTTTCCCTTTTCTCTGTACCTCTGACTTTGACTTAGTTTCTCTTCACTCTCTCTATTTTCTTTCCCTCAAACTTTAACTCATTTCTCTTCTCTCTAACTCATTTCTCTTCTCTCTAACTTCTTCTTTTGCTTTCTAGCTTTAAACTTTAAACTTAGAAAAAGCAGCAGTAGAACCTTTCGTGCTCCCGGGGAGTAAAAAAACAAATTAAAAATTATAAAGTACATACCACTTACTCCCCGGGAGCACGAAACCTTCTACTGCTGCACCAGACTTATAGTTTTTATTCTTTTTGTTTATAGTATATATACTATATAGGGGGCCCCACCCCCTCCCACCTACACCATACCTCATCCCCACCCCTATCCCACTCTCACTGACTCCTGACACACCAATGACCCTCCCCTAGCACTCACCCAAGCCATGCACCCACCCCCCTATGCACCCCCCATCCCCAAGCACTCACCGCCCTATGCACCCCCCCCTCCCCTAGCACTCACCCATCCCCTAGAACCCACCCCCTATACACACCCCTCCATCCCCTAGCACCCACCCCCCAAGCACACCCCAGCCCCAAACACAGCCCCCCACCCCAGCACCCCCACACCCAACACGGCAGCAACAAGGGGAGCCCCCCCCAATCAACGCAACGCCCACCAAAACACCACCCCTCAACCCCAGCAGAGCCCCCGAGCTGCCCGTCACACCACACCACCCCCCGGCGCCGCTCCGCCCCTCGGGACCGCCCCAGAACCGTCGATCACGCCGCCCCACCCCCGGCACCGCCCCCCAGAACCGCCCCCACGCCGTCCGTCACACAGCCCCGCCCCGCGACCCCGCCCCCGGCACCACCCCCCGCGCCGTCCGTCACGCGGCCCCGCCCCTCGGGACCGCCCCGCGCGTGTCAGTCACCGAGCCCCGCCCCCGGCACCGCCCCCGAGCCGCCCGTCACGCCTCCCCGCCCCCCGGCACCGCCCCCGAGCCGCCCGTCACGCCTCCCCGCCCCCCGGCACCGCCCCCGAGCCGCCCGTCACGCCTCCCCGCCCCCCGGCACCGCCCCGCCCGTCAACGCGCTCCGCCCCGATGACATCACACGGCCGCCATTTTGTAAAAAAATATCAACATTCATATTTTTAATGAAATACATACAAAAACACGACAAAACGACACGATAACACAACCACCCCACCCCGCACACACCCCGCCGACCGCGCCACGGCAAAAAATCGGTCCCGAAGCCGCAGAAAAAGTCGCGATCACGGTCGCCCCCACCAAGCCCCGCGCCGCCGCGGGAGCGCCCCGCGCCGACCCGGAACGACCCTCCGGCGCGCGCCAGCGCGCCGGAGGGTCGTTCCGGGTCGGCGCGGGGCGCTCCCGCGGCGGCGCGGGGCCGGTAAACCCCCCGGCACGGGCGCCGCCATCTTGACCGGAAGTGCGTCACCGGCACCACGGCAACCGCCCGGAACTGCCCTCCTGGCCGCCCCGCCCACCGGTACCGCCCCCGAGCCGTCCGTCACGCCGCCCCGCCCCCCGGCACCGCCCCCCCGCCTGCCCGTCAAGGCGCTCCGCCCCGATGACATCAGACGGCCGCCATTTTGTAAAAAAATATAAACAATCATATTTTTAATAAAATAAACCCAAAAAAACAACAAAAAGACACCGTAACACAAGCACCACACCCCGCACGCACGCCGCGGACCCCGCCACGCCAAAATACCCGTCCCGAAGCCCCGGAAACAATCCCGATCACCGTCACACCCCCAAGCGCCGCGCGGCCGCGGGAGCGCCCCGCGCCGACCCGGAACGACCCTCCGGCGCGCGCCAGCGCGCCGGAGGGTCGTTCCGGGTCGGCGCGCGGCGCTCCCGCGGCCGCGCGGCTCCGGTAAACCCCCCGGCACGGGCGCCGCCATCTTGACCGGAAGCGCGTCACCGGCGCGACGGCACCCGCCCGGAAGCCGCCACGGCGCATGCGCGGCGCCATTTTGTCCCGGAAAAAAATCAAATCGAGAATCCCAATTCCCGGCGCCGAGAAGCGCGAGAAAAACGGCACCGAATGCCGCGCGGCAGCGCGGCATTCGGTGCCGTTTTTCTCGCACTTCTCGGCGCCCCGTTTCAAAGCCACACACAAGCACGACACTACAATTATGCATAACCACATGGGCGCGGCCATTTTGAACCGGAAATATAGAGCGCGGCCATGTTTT
The DNA here is from genome assembly GCF_971803275.1 of Cyanistes caeruleus. NCBI lineage: Eukaryota > Metazoa > Chordata > Aves > Passeriformes > Paridae > Cyanistes > Cyanistes caeruleus. The sequence continues at coordinate 82,234,702 of NC_141732.1, forward strand.
TGCCGGAAATACAGGGCGCGGCCATGTTTTTGCCGGAAATGCATGGGCGCCGCCATGTTTTTGCCGGAAATACAGGGCGCGGCCATTTTAAACCGGAAATTGATGGGCGCCGCCATGTTTTTGCCGGAAATACAGCCCGCGGCCATTTTAAACCGGAAATACATGGGGGCGGCCATGTTTTTGCCGGAAATACAGGGCGCGGCCATTTTGAACCGGAAATTGATGAGCGCCGCCATGTTTTTGCCGGAAACTGATGGGCGCCGCCATGTTTTTGCCGGAAATACTTAGCAGCCGCCATATTTAATCTGAAATTCAAAGCTACAGCTCCAGACTCGAGTTCCAGGTTGCAGTTCCAGGCTCAAGTTCCAGGTTATGGTTCTAGGTCAGGGTTCTAGGTAACGGTTCTAGATCAGGTTCTAGATCACGTTCTAGATCACGTTCTAGATCACGTTCTAGATCAGGTTCTAGATCCGGTTCTAGATCGGGTTCTAGATCAGGTTCTAGATCACGTTCTAGATCACGTTCTAGATCAGGTTCTAGATCCGGTTCTAGATCGGGTTCTAGATCAGGTTCTAGATCAGGTTCTAGATTTCAGTTTCGGTTTCACTTTCACTTTCAGTTTCACTTTCGGTTTCAGTTTCAGTTTCAGTTTCACTTTCAGTTTCGGTTTCACTTTCAGTTTCACTTTCGGTTTCGGTTTTACTTTCAGTTTCACTTTCACTTTCAGTTTCACTTTCACTTTCAGTTTCAGTTTCACTTTCGGTTTCACTTTCACTTTCGGTTTCAGTTTCACTTTCACTTTCGGTTTCACTTTCACTTTCGGTTTCACTTTCACTTTCAGTTTCACTTTCACTTTCGGTTTCACTTTCACTTTCAGTTTCACTTTCACTTTCAGTTTCAGTTTCACTTTCACTTTCGGTTTCACTTTCACTTTCAGTTTCACTTTCACTTTCAGTTTCAGTTTCAGTTTCGGTTTCGGTTTCACTTTCACTTTCGGTTTCAGTTTCACTTTCACTTTCGGTTTCACTTTCACTTTCGGTTTCACTTTCACTTTCAGTTTCGGTTTCACTTTCACTTTCGGTTTCACTTTCGGTTTCACTTTCACTTTCGGTTTCGGTTTCACTTTCGGTTTCACTTTCACTTTCAGTTTC